>NW_026623255.1:1941076-2250474 GCF_030028575.1 Malurus melanocephalus
AACAACCATTTTACCCCACTGCCTTCACATTCTTAGGCATTTTAAATKATCAAAATAAACTAATATGATCGGACACAGATGTGATGGAGCAATGGGACTCAGTGGATCATGAAAGACACAACAAATACCAAATAAAAAGACTGAATGGTATAGAGGAAAATGGAATGATAAATGGAAGTCAAAAGGGTACACTGATGAGTGCTATTTAATAAACTGCAAATATTTTTTAGATTTTCATTTAGGAAAATCCATGCAAGGAAGATTCCTTCCTTTAAATTTTCTTTACTGTTCATAGCATATGAATCGGACTATGCAACAACAAAGCAATTAGTTTAAATACTGCCAATATTCTCACTGGTGATAATTGGTTGCTTCTTGCAGGAACATCTGTTCCATCTTTCTTAAGAAATGAAGTACAGACCCTGTTACCTAGACAACAGAATCCTTCTGAGCATCATGCACTAYAAAAGGGCAGTATCAGCTTAAGTCACACTGCAGTCACTCTCCCCACCGCTCCTTTATCACTGCTAAAGCAGCCAAATGCTGTGACTTTTTAACATTAAGCCCATATTTATTAGATCTCACACACACTCAAGCCCACTTTCACATGCACTAAAAGCAACAGCTGTGTCTCCATCCTCTGGCCAAGCRACAGTCACTTTGAGGCTCTGTATTCGGCCAGTTTCCACCACAGTGACTGCCAAGTTGTCAAGCTGAAAATGCTGCAGCTTACAAGTACTCTGAGAGTAAATCTTATCAAATCTAGAATTTTCAGCTCMGCATCCTTGAATGCAGTCCAGAAACAGTCACTTTCATTGCCATCTCCCTTTATTACTGGAGCTATTCTAGCACTAAAGGGATYCATCCCTTACTAGCACTCAATAGTATCCCCCAGCCAAATTCAGGAGAGAAGCAGCAGACTAAACTTTGAAGATTGCTTTTGTTGCCTTAAACGCACTACAATTCTATAAATATTGATAAAATGTTAACAACAATAAAGTGCACCAGATGATCAAATTCCTATGCATGCTTTAGCAAGATGGATTGATTCATTTTTTCCCATGTGCATGTAATGGAGGACCAACAACARACACAGAAGCTGAAATTGTAGAATCGTTAAGGTTGGAAAGGGGCTTTTCAGAAGAGCATGCAGTGACAGGAAAAGGSGGAATGGCTTTATTCTGAAAAAGAGTGAGGTTAGATTAAATATTCAAGATGTTCTCTGCTGTGAGGCAGGGTRAGGCACYKGCACAAGTTGSCCAGAGAAGCTGTGGATGCCCCATYCMTGGCAGTGGTCAAGGCCAGTTTGGATGGGGCTTCAAGCWACCTGATCTAGTGGCASGTGTCCCCATCCATGGCAGGGGGATCAGAACTAGATTGTCTTTAAGGTCCCTCCCAACCCAAATCATTCCATAATTTTATGAAAATAATCCCAGTGTGACAGGGCTACAGATCTGTTTTCCAGGCTCATCTGTGTTGAAAAGAAAAAAAAAAAAAAAAAAGCATGAGTTCTAGAAGTATTGAAGATAAAAAATAAAAGGTTGGAAATGGTCTGGACCTAAAATGCCCAGAAGAAGCAAAAATTAAATAATCCATCTGGCCTTAGACTGAGAATCTTAAMAATGCAGATAGCTGAAAATAATGAAAACATAAAATCACAGTAGAATTCCTTATTTTGACTGCAAGGCTTTGAGCAAAGTTGAGTGAATTTCAAATATGAAACAGTACAAAAAATAATTTAGCAACAATAAAGTATTTTTAAGGCTACAAGTATAATAAATATTTAGAGAAAATGTAAAGCTGCAAGGATAACCCATCCTCAGAAAAATTAAACAGTCTAGGTAAAACCTAAGCAAGCAAAAAATCACTAATACATAATAAATATAACATGTCAAAAAAGAAGAAACAATRATTAGTCTGAAGTGCAAAGACACTAAGGCAAATGAGGATACTGAGCAAACCTAACAGTTTGGTCAGAGAGAGATCATTAATCACAGCAATAAGAAGCTTTTTTAGGGCAGGAATTTAGAGAAATCAAACCAAAACGGATCCAATATAGAACTAGCAGACACAAAAGCACTATATTGCCTGTAAATATTAAAGACATCTGGAGATAAAGGAAAGGAAGGGAAATAGTACAAAAGGCAACTGAGATAAAAAAGAATCTAATCTAATAAGCAAGTGAAAATATGCAAAGACAATAACAGTTGAGAAATAAACTCTGCAGGGGCCATGGGATGGAGTAAGTTCCTTAGCACAGAAAGAAAAGGCAGGGACTCAAATGTCTTCAAGAACTGGCAGTAGATCTCCCATTTCATAACTGCTTCCAATCAAAATTATTCTACTGAAAGCTTTTTTCAATATTCCACATATTCAAAAAACTAGTAATTTTTTTCCAGAACTACAGCCTGTCTGGACTACACTAACTTCAGTATGTTTAGGTGTTGTCCTATGAAAAAGCTCGAGTATACTTGTGGCATATTCACATACCCATGTATTACATGCACTACATATTGGCAACAAGCAGGTTCCAGGAAGCATCTTGACACTGCAGTTACAGAGGATGCATGAGCRTCATGCTCCTTCTACAAGGTTGAAGAGTTTTGCCAATCAGATGGCCAAACGGAGCAGAGAACAAGACTGTGATGCTCACACCTTTCTTGCCAAAATGTAAACAAAGCAACAGCATCACACTGTAAGATGCACCACRGAATTAAAGACACCAGGCTATCCACGCTATGTTGTACTGTTAACTACAGTTTGGAAACAGGAAAGCCTCCTGTATCTTGAAACCCCCATACATTAATGCCTCAAGTCATCATAAATACAAGAAAAATCTCAGTAGGGCATAGCAGAAGTTGTATTTAAATGGAGCTGGTCAGCTTACCACAGAAACAGGGGTTCACAAGAAAATAAGCACCACACTGAAACTGTTAACATAATGAAACTTAATTAAGTAAATAAAATTTTAGTAGAAGGTRACGTTTTGCCTTCAATAACAAAGCTGACTACAATTTGCATGCAAAAACTTGCAGAGTAAAATATGACTGCAGACTAAAAACATTATCCACTTAACCATACACAGGGGTAAAAACAATGCCAGATAATGTACTGAAAAAAGCAACATTTGACCAAATTTCTAGATTTTTTTTCCAGTGATGATCCATTTGCAATCCAGCCATCTCTGTTCTGTATTAAATTTATCCAGTTTAGGCACTAATTATAAAATTTCATTTCTGCCTTATTGACTCCATGGGAACCAAGAAGTCTCAGGCAGTTTACTGATCTGGGACACCAGAGAGACSAGTAAGGATGACATTGTGTTGGTAGTACATTACAGAACCATCTGACAAGGATGGGGAATAGGGTGAAGTCTTTTCCACAATTCAGAGAAGTCTCTGACCCACAAGCCATCATTCTCATGAGAAGACATTTACCTCCCTGGAAGGGCAATAGTGGGACACATGGAACTCATTAATTTCAGGAGGCTATCAGGAACAACTTCTTGATATACATACTGAAGGGCCAATAATGGTAGCAATGAAGAACTTCTCAAACAATGAAGAACTTGTTGGAGATTTGACAAGGTAGCTTTGGCTGTAGCAACCACCAACAGTATACCCAAAGATATTCAGCACAGGGGAGAGGGAGAGAGGGAAAGGGAGAGGGAGATCTTCTGTACTTAAAAGGGGCTTATAAAAAGGAGAGGGACTTTTAACACGGGCAGGTAGGGACAAAATGAGGGAGAAGAATTTTAAATTAAAAAAAGAGAGAAAAGATTTTTTAGAAGTTAGGAAGTTCCTTACTCAGAGGGTGATGAGTAACTAGAACAGGGTGACCAGAGAAGCTGTGGATGCCCTATCCYTTGCCATGTTAAAGGGCAGGTTGGATGGGGCCCTGAGCAAACCCYTGCCCATGTCTGGGAAGATGGAACTAAGTGATCTGAAGGTCCCCTCCAACYCAAGCCATTCCATCATCCTRTGATTCTAGGATCCCGAGYRAAGAAGGAGTACAGCAGAGCACAGACCTGAAGCTTGAGGAGAGCATACTTCAGCTTACAGCCACAGAGGCAGCTCTGAAGAGCAAAGTTGCTCAGGAAAACTGGCAAGTCTATTAGGAAACACAAGCAGGAGACCTATTTAGCTAAGCAGATTGTCAGAGCTCAACTGCAAGTGTACAGAGAGGGGCAAACAGGGACASGCTACATGGGAGGAGTTTACAGACATTGCCCACATAGGGATGGCGTCAAGAGAGCTGAAACTCACCTTGATTTGACACAAGGGATGCTAAGGGCAGCAAGAGCAAGTAGCTTCTGCTACTACATTGGTAATGAAAGGCTGAATATGAAAATGTGAGCCTGTTTCTAAATGAAGCGGACAAATCAGTAATAGAATTCGAAGACACGAGTCCCAACTTAAAAAGAATCCATCATCTGAAAACCCATGCCATCACATCTCAGCCTGAGGCATTAAAGCATAAAAATAGTCACAAGTGATGTTAAATTAGAGACATTCTAGTTATGCAAAGTCAATATATAATTCAAACAATTTTACAACTCCACACAGMATTAACTGAAAACATGTACAAACTAATTTTGCTTGACTACAGGGAAAGCACAAATGGAGGAACATAAGGAAAATATGCAATGTGAAAGAAAGAATGCAAAMCAGAAAACTGAAAATTTATGACAAATTCAGAAAAGAACACAAAATTTACAAAACATTCCAATTGAAGCTTTAAAACATGTAAGTATATACGTTCATTTGTGCGTACACACACACACAATCTTGCAGGGAGTATTTAAGTTTGGCAAGTAAGCATTTAAAAACCTCTTCAYTGCATTATCTGCAACACTGTTGTTCTTTATCTGAGTGATAAAGTAGCTATTTGCTTTCAGYGCATTGCTTAGTAAGGCTTAACATGAAGCAGTTTGGCTTTGATTTTTTGTTCATTTCTGCTGAAGGCACCATCAGTTAGTTTTGCATTTGTGTGTTCCGAGAATATTCAAAGAATATCTGAAGAAATTCAAAGTGAAACTGAGCCTAAATAGTACTGAACAGTCATTTTCCCTAGCTAGCTGCACTGGGAATTTGGATTATATCCGAACTGATGTCAGATATCAAACTCATAGAGAAGTTTCCTCAGCTCATACCATGGCAGAATGGCATAAAAGCTTTCTTTTTCTTCTTTTTAATGTACTTGTCATAGATCTTGTGATTCTGCTCTCCTACTCTGAGCAAAACACAACTTCAAGAAAAGAAAAGTAGCCTCTGCAAGAAAAGAAGTAAAGTTGCAAATTTTGCATTTAGAATTCTAAAAGCAGTATTTCCCTTTTCCTTTCTCCTCTACATGCTTTTTTTTGTTGTTAAATTGCTGAAGGAGGTGGCTGTAGTTAGACAATGGAGCCAACTASCTGCTTCAGATGATGCTCTACTTTTGTCCAATTATTTGATATAAAATTGTACTTCAAGCTGTGAAACTTTATTTTCATAAACACTACAGTTATTTATGGACTGATAAAAACATCAACTTAATGATTAAACAAAACTAGTTTTATTCCACATATTTACTACTTGTGTACTTTTTTATTTAATTAAGTTAATTATTCTTTCAGATGCAATAAAATAAAGAAGACAAACAATGTCCACAAAACCCTTGTGAAGAATAACCAACGCAGGAATTTAAGTACTCCTTTACACAACAAACATTTAAATTACACAGATTATACAAGATTAGACCATGTAATGCAGAGARCTCTTATTCTTCCTATGGCATGCAAAACACAAGTTGTCATGTAGCTGAACCAAAAAAAATCTTTTTCCAGCTGATTCATACCCATAAAATCACAATGCACAGACACTTCTAGCCAACACATGCCTTAGCTCTCTAATAAAAATCCCTTTAAAWTTTTTTTTCACTTATTTCACTACCTCCAGCTATTGAAAGAGGGAGTGGAGTTTCAAAGTTTCCACAAACAATCTCTTCTAATTAGGTAGTAGAGGATTTATGGGGAGATTTTACATTGCCAAATATTCTACTTATTTATCCTTTCTTGGCATGGGAAAAGAAGTCCTGACATTCAAAAGGAATCTCCTACAGCAAATGTACTYAGGTACACATACTTTTTTAAAGCCTTTTTTTACTTAGCCTTGCCTCCAACAAAGCCAGGGACCAAAGTTTACATAGGTCTACACAGCAGAAAGTACTGCAAGCTGCTGTGATGGTCATGGACAAGAAAAAGGTAAACACAGCCGAAGCACAGAACTTGTACCAATTATGAAATTATATGCAACTTGACTTGAAGAGAGTAAATGGCACTACAGATCTTCTAAGTGTTTTATAAATACAGAAAAGTTATCATTATTCCTGTACACCTGACCTTTTCTACATTYCTAAGAGACGCAGAAACAGGTCAGAGATGTAGTAAAGCCAGCCTGGTCCACAGTCTCAAATTAAGTAACTTCACATTTAGCTCATCTGACAAAGCGATTTCCAACCASGGAGGTAAGAGCTGCTTGTAAATGATGTACAGCACCTGACAGAGGTAAAATTTCATTAGCTCAACCAGCAGGGCACAACACGTCCCCTTGAGTGCCTATGCCATGCTGCCAATGGCACCAGAGAGAAACACATGGCAAAGGCATGAAGTGCTTCACGACGGAGACAGTAAGTCTGGCTAACTTCCTTGGCTCAGCTTTAGCACCACAACATCACAGCATACCCAAACCCAAGCAGAGAGAGACACACSCCAGAACAACTGCCCACACAGACAGGAAGGCCATGGACAGCAGGGAGGCAGAGAGGAATGTAAAAGTGAGATAGTGCCTTCTTCAAGAGGGCTGACAAACATAAAAAGGTTACAAAGACCCATTATTTAACCTGCAAGACTTCTAAAACTTCGTCCACCCTCAGAAACCAAAATRTTTGTGTACTGTAGTACTTTGGAACATATACTGCATGAGTAAGCAAAAGGCTGAGAATGATTTGTGCATGCTAAATTGTTCAAATGAGCTTTCAGTAACTCATTTAACATTATGGTCTGTATTTATTTCAGTTTGTACCCATAAATGCAAGTTTGAACACAAAGGCCAACTAATGCTCCCACTACTGTGCCACAGCATACTGGCAACATTTCAGGGTCTCCCAGAAGGAGCAGCCTTCACTAAAAATCAGCACACACAGGCASAGGATGAGGCAACTAAAATGGTTACAGGGCCCAGACCCAACATTCACAAAGGACGAAACGGCAGCAACTTATGGCACTCCTTAAAAAACACAAGGCTAGCAATGCTGCTGGTTTGTGACTCTTCTCCCATTTAAATAATCTATAATAGCCCAGTCTCCTTTCTATTCCTACAGAAAAAAGAGCTATAAAACCATCCTGATATAGAAAAATTGAATTAAGTTTAGAGTTGAGGTAACCATTTAGAGAGAAGATAGCTAGAGTTGGTAATTTTCCATGGAAGAAGGGAAGTTCTCATTGGTGAGGGTGTGAAAAAAAGCTAGAAAGGACCAGAAGCTGACTGAAGAACATCTAAGACTTGACTCAAACCACTGGTTCACATGAAATCTTTAGTAGAGCCATTTTTGTCTGCAAACCAGTGTTTACTGGTTGGTGAGAATGTTTTGGAAGACACGATCAAAAACTTTACTAAGGTCAAGATAAAAAGRATCTACAGCATTCACCTCATTCACCAAGCAGGCATCGCTTTGTAGAAGATAAGTTGGTKAAGGATTATTTTCCCTTTGAAAATCCATGCTGACTACTTCCAACCACCATCTTGTCCTGCATGTGTTTGGAAATTGCTCCTATGAGGATTTTCTTCATCACCTTCCCAGCGACTAACATGTAGACAAACAACTCGTAGCTCCCCTGATCCTCCTTGGTGTCACAAGAAGTGACACTTGTTCTCTTCCACTCATCATTATCTTACTAAGATAACTGAGAGTAATCTTGTAATGAAATTCAAGCAGCTCCCAGCACTTGTGAGTGCAACTCATCAGGCGCCACAGGCTTGTGTATGTCCAGTTTATGTGCTCCCTAAYCTGGATCTCCTCCACCAAAGTCAGTCCTCCTTCCTCAATTTTATCTCTGGTCACAAGAACAGGAGACTCCTGAAGGCTGGACTTACTGACAAACTAAGGCAAAAAAAAAATTGAGTACCTTGGCTTTTTCTATAGCATTTATTCCCATTCAGCTGCAGGCTCACGTTTTCCTTAGTCTTCCTTTTGATATTCATGTACTTGTAGATTGCTTTCCTGTTGCCCTTCTGGTCCCTTGCCAGACTCAACTACATGTCAGCCTTGGCTTTTCTAACCCTTCTCCTTACAAGAACAAACAACAACTCTATACTTCTCTTGTTCCACCTATCCCTGCTTCCAATTCATATATAATCCTGTTTTATGTCCAAGTTCAATAAGAACCTCCATGATCATCCACACAGGCCTCCTGTTGCCCTTGCGTTCCTACTTGCTGGGGTGGAACTTCCTTAAATTTGGACAAGGTGATCCTTGAATACYAACAAGGTTTCCTGGATCCCTCTTCTCTCCAGGGCTCACAGTATTTCACAGAATTCTTCCAAGCAGATTTGAAGAGGTTCAGATCTGCTCTCCTAAGGTCAAGCACTGTGATCCTGCTTTTTGACCTGCTCTATGTGCTTAGGTTCCTGAACCTCATCATATCAGCTAAATAAGCCAGTAACAACTGCACTGAAGTTCTTCCATGCTCAGGTACAGGATACATACACAAATATTTACCAAGCACTGACTAAGAAAAGGCTTTTTTTTTTCCTTTTTTCTGAATTAATTTTTCCCAAAATCCACAATTAGAAATTTATAGTCTTCATTGTGAAAAACAAAGTACTTGAATTAACTCAGATATCCTCTCACAGGAATCAAAGCCTTAAGGACAAAAAATCTCAGATAAAGCTATTTTACCCTGGTGCTTTTCTGATAAAGAAATGCCAAATTCCATTACCTCTACCATCTGCAGACTTTTAAAGTCATAGCTATTGGTTCTTAACAGATCATGGCCAAGATACTCCACAGGAAAAGAAAAAAACTTTAACAAATACTCCTCATCTGGTCTGTTTCTTCTGTCTCCACTTCTTGGTCTAAAAAAACTTCTTAGAGATAAGGTAAGGAAAAAAGTGAAACATAAAAGCACCAGAATTGACTAAAAGTCTTCATTTCACCCTGTTTCAGGCTCCAAAATAAGTTAATGCAGGTCTTGAGCTGAAAGAGACATCACATTTATTAACGAGCCATCTAAAAGTGAAAACASTGCATTTTATAATTCTCATTCATATTTCACAGTTCTACTCTTCAAAAAATGTGGCTTAAATCAAGCAATAATCTTCCTCATGACAAGAACACAGAAATAGTTGGCATTTTACTTATCTTCACTTGAGTTATGGGGAACTACTTAGGCTTTTACACACACAAAAAAAAATAATTTCTAATACTTTCACATTCAATACAACAGAATTGGATGAAATAAGGATTCCTTTAGCAGGGATCACCCTACTGTTGAAATAAAGAAACAATCACTTGCCACAGGAACCACTGTCTATATGATGTTTTCAYTGACCTTCTTCCAGAAAAAGCTCATATGAATAGTGGTAAGAGAAACTTTGTGGTTTTTGAAGTCCTAAACCAAGACAGAGCAACTTGATTCATAATGTCAGAAGAGAAGAGTCGTCTGCCTTTTTCTTTAGGGAAAGTTAGCTAGCAGATCTTAAAATGGGTGTCTATGCAATAAGGCACACAAAATTGTCTGGGACTGTAAAAGGGAATGCCTTTCAGTTCAGCAATATATTTCTTAAGTACACTGTCAAGTGTCTTCAGATTACAGAACTATTAAAATACTCTGAACATACACACACAGAAWCCTGTACGCTGGTGCCTCTGTCATTTGCTCATCTTCCAAAGTGGGATTWGGATTTGTTTTGCTGCTGGGGAGTGTGGGGAAGGGTGAAATTCATTTTTAAGATGGCCTCTGATAATCTTTATTTAATCAGTAAACATTACCCTCTTTGTCACCTATCTAAGCCTTTAAATACAAGATAAGCTATGGATGCATTAATTAGATGGAAAATATACCATCTGTATGACAGAACATGGAGGTTTTGGGGTTTTTTTTCAAATATTATATCTTTTTACCCATTTCTAATATTTGACCTGAAATTTCCCTGAGACAAATGCTGATGTGCTGCATTAGTTCAGGTTACAGTTTTACAATAAGGTTTGAAGAAGAGTGAGTATAACTCAAGGAAGAATTACCAGAAGAATCACTGAAAACAGTCAAGTAACTTATACAGTAGATGTCAAAATTCACAAACTGTGCTGATCTTTGTACAAAGCTTCACTAATAAAGAAAAAAAATTAAAAAGAAAAAAACCACCACCAAACTAGCAATGCATCATCAGAGTTAAAAAATAATTTTACACTCTCTCCTTCCTTACATTGTTGAGTCCAGGCAGACAGACCCAACTCCATACCACAGTGCTATCATACCACAGGAAAATCTCTTTCAGACTATTTCACACATTATCTCCATAGCAGCAAAATTTAAAGCAAAGGACAAGAATCCAAGAAACAAAAGCCCCTCAATACTGTCAAAACCAATTTTATAGTAGCAAGGATATAATCTAGTACTCATGTTAAAAGAGGATTTCCTATTTCCTCCAAAGGCAAAAATACTAGCAAAAAAAGGTCACTGGGTAAATCCTGTGTAAAGTGACTGACAGCAATGAGGCCACCTCTCAAATCCTTGAGTGACCTTGACCTTATTGTGATAAGCACTTTAAAAGGATAGCAGTTTTATCTGTTAAGTCTCTTCATACAGAATCACCATGGACACTATACTAAACACAATCCAGTGGTTTATTCAGCTCATGGACATCATGAGTTTCAAATGCCTCACACTGCACTGCACATCTAAATGCTGTATTTCAATGCAACACTACCGGATTACRAAAAGCTTCAGGCACAATCCTAAGACACATTTTAACAGCTGGCTGCATAATGACAGCAGTAAGACAAGGTAAATATTTAATCAAGTGCATTCCTTTTGCAATGCAAGAAATTCTAGCATTACAAATTTTACTCAATATCCAGCATTTTGACAGTAATGCACATTTTCAGACATGAAAAAAAAATTAAAGAACAAATTCTAGCATCATATACAAACACCCTAATTTTTACAAAATTTGAAGGAATGACAAGCGCTACTGTGTTCCAAAGTGTGCAATTTCTGAATCCCTTTTTTTCTTCTAAGTCACATGTAATAAAGCTGATTTTCATTTTGCTATGGTATTTCTCTGTACTTAGCAAAACAAATAAGAAATGAGGGGAACAAACTGTTCTCAGATACTGAAGAACAAGTTACCATTAGTCTGAAATAAAATACATTATTAGTAAGTGGAGCTCTTATGGTAAATGTAATCTTTCAGAATCTTTTTCCTTCAAGTAATTTTTAAAATGTTCCTTTTTAAAGTAAGTTCTCGACTTAAAATTCACACTTATTTCCCTCTCGACAAATAAAAGAAGACGAAACAAAGTTATATCAGAAAGAGGCATCACTATTACCTGGAAAGAATGAAAATTGTGATTTTAAAAGCTTCTTAAAAAGGCTCAGATCTGAATAAATGGCCATTCTTGCATACTTCAAAGAAAACATTTAGATAATCTTTATGTTACTTAATTCTAGGAAAATAAAATACTTGTTGAATAATAATGTCAGTAAAAAATACTTTCATTTATGTACACTTACTGCAATCTCTCTACAGGCCGACATGGATATCCCTGTACCTTCAATTTGCTTCAGTGCATACTCCTTTTCATCTTTTCTGTATACACATGGAAGAAAAAAAAAGAGAAAAGAAACATATTTAGCTCTGACTTACATTACACCAATCAATACAAGTATAATGATGAAACACTTTAATTTGGTCTGGATCAAGAAGCTGAAAAGCCAATCTGCTTTTATGCATAAATTACACTTTGATATGAAAAGCAAGTTTTCTTTCAACAGAGACCTTACAGTTCCCAAACAAAAACTTCTTCATAAAGAAACTTAGTTAACCTATATCCATTTCTCTCTGAAAACAAACATAATATCTGCAGATAACTGCAAACACAGAATTTTGGAGGATACTTCCCTTGAAATTCCAGGATACTGTTTACTACTGTGAAAACATCACAGTCGTATCCCATGTCTGGAAACCTCTCCTAGAAATATYTGGGAATGGCAAGCTTCTTTCTTGACTTTATTATGAGGCACTCTCAATACATTTTATTTCTGAAATACTACTATTTTAAACTAATTATATAATAAGCATTGGCTACTGACAGATCCCTACACAGTACACAAAACTGTGCTCTGACGTACAAAGCCAGAATACATGAAAATTTTCAGCCCAAACACTGTATTACCCTTTTAAATAATCACAGTTTGAAGTGATTTGGAGTGACCACCAAAAGAAAAAGAAAATCAGGGAGAATCTTGAAGCTCTCATGATAGAACTGGYCTGCAGTACAATTTTGCAGGATTCATCTGTCACTGGCAGATGCTGATAGGCATTGACACCCACARTGTTGGTGCCCCTTTGCAGACTCACCAGTTACAATTCAGCAATCCACAAGCCCCTGTTCAAACTCCCCTTGGCATTTCTGGGTAGACCTCAGTTCGCCTTTACTTCCGGTCCCAAAACATTTTGTTTTGCCCCACAGAGGATTATCAATTTGCATTTGCTTCAGCTGTTCTGGCTTCGAACTGCCAGCTTCAGCCTGTTTTCCACCTCCCTCCAGACCCTCTCCCTCCAAATTCATGGGATGAGAAGTAGCTGAATGGAAAAATGTGGGGACAGGATGAGACAACCAGAAATAMTAGCTGTCTACATATATTATAAGAAACCACAGGCAAGCATCATTCTCAGTAACTTTCAGTAGTATCTAAAACCTCACTGCATATCTATAGCTAACACTGAGCTACACTTTTTGAAACAAAATTTTAACAGGAAAAATTTCAGATGTTTTCTAACTACACGTGAAAACATGTAACTTCACAGGTAGTAAGATCACACCTTATCTCACAGAAATTGTTTTTGATTTCATTAATCACTCCAAATTTTAAACAGTAAATAAWAAATGTCCATCCCCTCTTATACATGGTCCTGCTATCTATACAGAGGATTTCCATACACTGCTAAGTATTAACTCCATTAACTCAGGTCACTTACAGAGACTCTGAAGACAAAACTATATTGTCTGCAGAACCAAAACTGACATATCAAATTGATAATGGCTTTTWAACTATGGTCAAGTTTAAACTGTGCAGAACAAACAATCCCGTGCACAACTATCAGCTGGAATCCCAAAGCCATGTAGTCACTACAGCACTGCATCACWTCCTTCTTTTGGCACATCTACTGAACCAGGCACGGGACCACACTGATATGGCCACCTTTTAATTAGTTCTACATGCAAAGCATTGCATCCAGTCATTTCAGACAGAAGGTCACTGCAGAGACCAGGCATGACACTTGACATACACTGCTTCAGCACTGCTGAACCCCATCGCCACAGCGAGGCTGTCAGCACTCGACAGACAGCCACTCCATGCAGGATTTTACGATACAAATGAGAAATTATGAAAGATGTTAAAAAAAAAAAACCAAACTAAAACAACCAATCCAACAGCTTAAGGTATTATGGCATGTGGGAAAAGACAGTTTTAGCGAACTGCAACCCAGATAGTTCTAGAACACTGGGTTTTGTAAAAAATGAGCAAAAATAGGGATAATGAAATGCTTGTCTGTAATAAATGGGTGGCAAGGATAAAAAGCTCTGAAGAGATCATATTCTAGATCTGACAATTTTTTCAATTTTAACCAACAGCTTTGGAATCATAAACATACCCTCCTTTAAATACTATTTACCTGCTTTGGCAGAAATGCAAGTYTATACGAATACTTCTTTGAAGTTAACTGTTCTTATTATGCAAACATAATAGCTGATTAAAACACTTTCCAAAAGAYCACCACCAAGTGGTATTTTACCTAATAATATTTCCCATTCAAGATAATTTGAGAAAGAAATAAATATATTCAAAACTTCAATAAGWCAGCCAATGCAATTTGATCAAACACACAATTCTGGTCCTTCCATGAAGTGTCCAAAGAAAAGAACACATGAGTATTTTATTAGCTATTTCCCCACTTTTAAGAATCAATAAATAATATCAAATGGTGAGTGTGATAGGTAAGTATACTATTCAACTCCCTAAAGATCTACGCTTTCATGAAACACTTGAGACAGGGGGAAGTATTTTTATTTAATTTCAGAAAAACTCCAGTGAACTGAACACATTGCAAGAAACAGTAGGGAATTACACAGCAGGAAAACTTCTATAAATCTCTTTCTGACAGATACTGTATCAGTATATTTTTTACTGGACTGAAGCAAGCATGATTAAGTTAACACCAAATCCAAACAACCACAGCAAACCACACAGTTCTGGTACCCTTTTGCCAGGGATAGCCAAGCAGAAAGTCTGCCCATAACCATTTCCATCTGGTCCACAGAAATACTATCTCRGGAACAGGTCAACTAACTTTAAGGTCTTATCCTCCAACTGCRTGGGGTTTTGTTTGAGGGCAGGAACAAAGTGGCACAGATCAAGGCTYAATCAAGCAGGTTCTATCAAACAGCCATCCCAGGTTAACAGTGGCAATGTGTTCACCATTCTGAGCAAAAAACATAGCAAAGCAGAACTCAAAGGAAACCCATACTATAGGAGGCTGTGAGTCAATATYTTTTATTAAAGCTTTTCAAAACTGATGCAGAAGAATTTGCCTGATAAAACAAGCACCACATCACACCACCASAAGGCTTTTCTACACTTCAAGCTCCCTTTTCCAAAACTAGGGGTTGAAGATTAAAATCAGCATTGCTTCTAGTTTCAGAAATAATTCATGCTATTCTAAGAGGGATTAACTATTTACAAAAATGACACTGCTGATATAAGATATTGCCCTCCTGAAAATGTCCCARCTGGTTATTTCAGACTGCCATGGGCAGCATCCAAGCACAAGGGTCCCCATGCATGCCAGCAAGTATTGAGAACATTCCTCCACTATAAAAACAAGGTCTTCAACATCAMGTTTTTCTCCCTCACCAATAAATATCCCATTCTGCAATCCTTAATGTTACTGTTAAAATATTAATTTGTACCATGCAAAAAAACCTCTGTCCTCTTGCCCCAAGAAATTGTACTCAGTGGTTGATGTCCAGCTGCAGTATTCAATATAGAAAATATGAAAATCATATGAAAATATGATTACTGCTTCTTCTGGGTAACACTTTCAGTTTCCACTTTCCAAATGCTTTGGAAAGAACAAAGTACCACATTTACTTTGGAAGAATGCAGTTCAGAAGATTTAGAATAATTATAACATTTCAAAGGAGCTAAACTGTCTTAACTGTTGCAATTGTACTTCAGAGACCTCCCATCATATGAGAAACTACTTTACAAACAAGTGTATGGAAAACTAGAAACAACTTGCCCAACACCATAAGAAAAACAGAMGGATTTGAAAGTAGTATATGCTTCAAATAATTGTTTTATCCCAATTATTTATCACAATTATTTGAATTGTGTTATTCAAATTTGAAAACTTTCAATGATGGTCTCTCTTGAATTCACAGATAATTTAACATACATCCCAACTTCAGAACTAATTATCCACATCAAGCAGCTGGCTTTAAAGACTGCAATTACACTGAAGCTAGAACTGTAACTATCACATCAGTTAATACAAATATTGCCATTACAGTATATACTAATAATAGSTGCCTTAAATTAAGTGCACAACACCATAAATAAATAATACTTAGAGTGCACATTTTCTTAAGCAAAAAAAGYGCACCATAAAACCATTTCAAGACTTAGCTAGAAAAAAAAGTAATAGAAAACAGCAACAATTCACCATTGTAACAACACTAATGGAATTTAAATATTTGTGACTTTGTAGGACAAAGCTTGGGAACACTGTGGAGTTCAGTGTCCTTCACAGTACTGCCTGGAACACGATGTCCATACAGGTATCTGGTTACGCTCTGATCACATTGTTTAATTGCTGCCAGACAGCATTAAGTTAATCACTCAGCAGATCACAAAGAGTTGCAAACTTTTTTCTCCTGAGAAAAGGCAAAACCATGACACTGAAGGGCAACTAGAAACTAACTCAAAACCTCATCTGGAGCATGGCAGCCAAGCCACTAAATYGATCATGCTCAGCAGAGGTTACTTTACACAAGCTGCTCATGACTTTAATCCTATACACAATACATGWCCATAGCACTATTACAAAGGTAATAGTACCAGAAAAGATGTCTATGACTGACTGGAAAAAGGGACCTAATCCTTAAGTGATGAGTTCTTATGCTTTAGTGTTTTTACRGATATAGAAGCAGTCACTAAGCCAAAAGAATTACAAGACCAAAAATCCACACACAGTGTCTCTAGGGTGCATCTTCTTCAGCAGACTGGAAAGTAATTTTCTTTTACCATTATCCTCCAGCTGTATCAGGCCTTATRCCTTATCCAGTCAGCAGCTCAGCCAGGTCCTTTTCATCCACGTGGCAACCAGTCACAAATGACAGAAGCTGTGAATCTACAGGCTGATCTTAATTTATTTCTAGCCAKCAGTGTACATGCTGAATTTCAATGCACGTTAGTTCATTCTGAGACCTACATAAGAAACTCAAAATGTGAGACAGGATGGTAAGMAGAAATTTGAAAAGAAACCCATGACCACATCAGCCATTTAAAAKATTTGTCTTACTTCACCTTCACAGGCAGCAGCAAGAGTATCACGGCAGCAACAGGTTGTTCCTACAACCCAGACCAGAAAAGCTCAATACGACATGAACTACAACTGGCTGGTTTTGGCCATGAAAGAATGGATGAAACCAGCCAGCATTGACCTCATCCTGCTGCTGTGAAGAGTTTCAGTAGTGCCTGTGGAATGCATAGCTGGACTCTGTGCTGACCCATCCCTCACAGGTTTGGCGGGAACTTTCTTGGTGTTGCAAACAGAAGATCGCACGCATTGGTCACAGGAAAGAACTCCTCATACAGAAAGAGCAAACACACAGATCACCTGGACCTGGGCTTTCCTCTTAGTGGCAGCATTGCAAAATGTGGAATATGTAAAATTCTCTTAAGAAAGGTTGTTYGTTAATGTTTCATCTGTATATTTTCAAGCCTTATCAACAAGAAGGGAGATTTAACSTGTGAAACAGAGAGGAGCCAACAAACTCTAGGTAAGGTCCGGGTGTTAGAAAGACAAATTACTGGTTGGTAGAATTGCCTTGTTAAGCTTTAAGGCATGACAGGTTCCAGTGATCTCACACCCAGAGGTTGGTAAAGCTGGGAATAAGGAGATWCTGACTGCAGACACAAAGAATGAAGAATTTATAGGCCACAGAGCCCCAAGAAAAGAAAGAAACTAATAGGCCAAAGCCAGCAACTGTGCTGAATCAGCTCTGACTGGGGCAGAACACGACCACTGACATATACACCACCAACTCAAGAAAACCATCGGTCCAAAAGAAGAGAAACACCGTGGGACTAATTAGCGTAAGAACTGAGAGAATCATTAACCAATAGAAGATAGAACACTAATTAATACATGAATTATGTAACTTGTAGCCAATGAACACTAATTCCTTTGTTTGCTGAAATGTATAAATAGTATTCCCTGTCTTCTGCTACCTCCAAGACTTAAAGTCTGCCCATGAAGACCTTGGGGAACAACCTGTTAATATGTTCAAAAGGCAGAAGCTGATGTGTCATTTTAGATGTTACTCTTCTCAAAATGACACAAAACGAAATTCATGAATGCTGTATAATTTCTTACTCTGTTTTCCATTAATTTTATAGACTTGGCAATGTCAGGTGGCACAAATGCAYATCAAATGAAGGCTAACTCAGGAACTATAATGGAACCTGTGAATTTTTTTAATAATTTTTTTTTTCCTTGGTTGGCTGGTTGGTAAAAAAAATACTTTCAAGAAAATAGAAAATTGTTTTTGTTGAAATTAGCATTATAAACTTAAGTCTGCTATAAATTGGCAGAGACATTCAAATACAGAGCAACTGATTACTACAATTAGCTTATTAAAAAACATACTTGACTTTCAGACACACACTACTGAGAAACAGGCAGCAGAACAGTTACACACAGCTTAGCCTGCTGGAAAATCTGCTGCACTCCAGTCAGACTAAAAGAGTTCATATTAAAAGTACCAACGGCACCAGACTATTAATAGACACYCTCTGTATCATAGTACCCTATGGGAAATTGAAACAGATTTTGCTTTATAATCTGTAGAACATCCCCAGRAATGTCTCTAAATCACACTGCTGATATGGCAGCCCTTCTCCTTGTTTACTCCTCTGTAAACCAGTTTATGAACTCAGAAGGAAATGTGCATGTTAAAGAACAAGGCAAGTTCTTAAAAGTAATGCTAAGCTACTTGTCATTAAACACAATACCCTTGATATTGCTTTCAGAGACTCAAAAAAGATGCTAAAATGCCTGTAAATCCCCCACAATCTTCACCTAACATAGATGAGTATTTTATGCATGCAAAGRTAGCTGATTAAAAGGATAAGAAATGAATCTGAGCACTGATAATGTTTTCTGTTATCAAAAAAGGATGCCTTTTCTCAGCTATGATTTCACTAYACTGGAAGTGGGGAATAGAGGTCTCTTAATACCCATGTGAAGAGACTGGAACTATTCCAGCACCATTACACATAACCTAACTATACCCTCTTCTCTTTATTCCAGCAGCTTTTAATTCAGAAATATAAAAGCAAATCTTTGTAGCACAGATACCTTCCAACTGTTAACAACAATTTCAGATTATTTCACGTCTTTAAGATCCCTATAATAACCACACCACTGTAAAACTTACTAACCTGACTCTATCAAAATTTAGCCTGTGTACTATAATAATAAAACTTCGTATTTGCAAGGAAAGAGAGCACAACTTCAGTCACTCCCTCACTTCGAATTTATTGATGAAAATTCAGAGACCTCAACGAGCTATAGTGTTGTTGCCATTGCTAAAATTAGACTGATTGCAAAGTATCTGGAGTGACTGAGAACTGTGAATTTCATACAAGAACGTTCATAGCAGATTGGGGTGAGTAGACTTGACAGCCTGTTTGTAAGGGTAAAAAATAAAATGTTCACATTAAACCCTGAAAGCTGTAAAATTATTCTGCTGCTCCAGGTAGCTTCTTCCAGTATTTGCTATATTTAAGAAGAGGATAGAGCTGCACCCGATTTTATTTCTTACTGACAGGCCTGATTACAGATAATGAAYAGATTTAGGAAATACCTCCCTTCCTGAAAGGATACCATGGATGAGGATTTGCTATCTTAAAACATGGAACAGCAGYGACAAGGAGGGAAATACCTCTGAAATAAAGAGGAACCAAACTTTCATTTGTCAGTATTTTATGTACCAAGRCCACTGACACAGGCCCTAAGACCATGCCAAAAAATAATCTGCTATTTGTTTCATGAAACCACACAAGAAGACTGCTTGTGACTAACTATAAATGTGAAGAAATTAGGTGTCTGGTTTTGGAATTTTATAAATACAGGTTGTAAAACCATACTGTAACTACACAGTCCAGCTTCATGTGCATCACATCTCTTTCTCTGAATGGCTAAATCTGGCTAAATACTGCAACTTTGATAGATGGAAAATTACTATTAAATCACCAAATAGTAAGAAGCCTTTACTTCTYTGGGGTCTTTTTTGGCAAGAACATATTTGAAATACCAGGTGTCAATTTTTTTCTAAATCCCTATATGAGGTTCACCTACAGCGGAATAAACAGAATTATTGACTCAATGCAAAACCTATCAGAAGGCCAATAGCCTAAAAGCTGCAGTTACTCAGTTTTTCTTTTATGACTCATTACATAATCAAATGCTTCCCCTAAAGCACGTGAAAGCCAAGATCTATCAGAGACCTATGATAAATTTTCTGTTCTTTTCCTTCAGACTTCCTAAGTCAAACAATCTACCGTGACATTTTCAATTCTCAAATCCAGACCTACATGAGAGTTTACTAACACAATGTGGATGTAATTCTTASGTAGTAAATTAGCCTTTAGGTATAAAAGCTGCACCCAGACCACGAATAAGAAGCAAGACCCAAATTCCCTATGGGCAGAGTGAGACAGTTATCATTTGTTACAGTTGGAAAGTTGCAAAGTTGAAACAACACCCTCACAAGAAGATATAAGGACTGGAATGAAACGCCACTAAGATACCATAATGTCTAATTTAAGTAAAAAAAAAATCATAATTTTTGATTCTTTCTTTTAAATGGAGCATCTCCACTTTTTTTTTCTCACTTCAGTGTCAGGGCATTAGGATTTTTTGAAGATAGAGATCTTAATTCCAGCCACTGAGACAACTTCATTACTTCTCAGCAACGAAGTCTTTAGTCAGCTATCACAGTATCTGCTCCTGGGGAAAGGGAGGTGCATTCTGCTTCCTTTGAATTTTGAAACTGCATGTCCCATAGTCAGAACAGGCTTCTGTCACAATCTAAGGCTTAAGAACATCACTTAATGAAGTTTTATGCTGTTTTTTCTCCACCACTGAAGTCATGCTAAAAGTAGAATAAATGGCATTCAACTTGTAACTGGTCTTTTGTTTGTTCTGAAGGTCAAATTAAATTTGGCCATTTGTCTACCTTTGTTTCTCATTTGAAGCATGACAGAACTGGGCAAAGGAACAACTGGTTATCCAGTACAATGACTGGTTTTAATCAAAAGATATGAACGAAGCTAACTTTGAAGTCTACAATGCCCTTGAGAACAAGGCACCAAATGATACAGAAACACTGTTTCAGGAATAGACACATTCAAATACATGAGCTGACACCCATCGTCAGCTGCACTGATGATAATTAACCCGAGTAACAAACAAGGCATTTTTGAACGTGCAAGGCGTTAAATCTTAGCATGAATCCGTGATAATTCATGGAGTATTAACACAGATGAGAATTTTCTGTAAACGCCTCTGAATCTGCAGAATTCACGACTTAGAACAAGTATCTCTCTCATAACAACCAACTTCAGAGCCAAACATGCTGATAGAAATGTCATGCATGAGTGGCCTTTTTATCTCTTCAGGCTCTCAGGCCCCACAATATTACCATGAGGTGGGAAAGTCAAGACACTCGCAGCCGGAGCAGAATCCCAGCATTACCTGTGAATGCTTCCAAGTTCTCTAATAAAGACAGCAAAAGAAAGGAGGGACAAAAGAGGCAGAAAACCTTCTGGCCATATAAAGGGATTGATTCTTCCCTCAACTAATGCATGAGGAAAGCAGGTACATTGCTTCAAAATAGTGAAGCATACCTCCAGATGTAATTTTCATTCCAGCAGATTTAGCTTCTGCCTCCAAGTCAATTGCCTATAACTTTTTYCACTTGAATGAAAAAAGAAATCAATAGCATTTTCTACTTAAGTCAGCACAGAGTGAACAAAAAAAACCCCATACCGCACGCAAGGCCCACTTTATGGGACCACATATTTAAASCCACACTGAAACAGACTGCCCCCAGTTCACATCTGCTTTTATTCAGCCCAGAACCCTGATACTTAACTGAGCAACCTGACACTCCCAGMACACGCAGAAAGCCATGGCTATTGCTCTTCCTATTGGAAAGTCTATCGTCAGTGTGGTTTCATCTACAAAATGAAAAACTGTAGAATATTTCAGGAGCATGAATTTTCTAGAAAACAGATGACAGCTGAGGGAGAAACAAGCAGTTATACAGTGGCCTCATTTGAAAATACTGTTTTAAAGATTGCTAATCGTAGGAAAGACAGAAGCTAACATGTATAATGCCCTTCAGAGATCCACTCTCTCAGTAATATCAGCTCCTTCAATCCTTCTCACAGCCAGAAAAGTCAGTTCTGCTTTCTAATAAAGAAAAATGAAATAAATAAATAATAACTAATTTAAAATCCCCATCATAAAACATCAACCAAAAAACCCAACCAACACTTACAGACCGCATTTTGTAAGGTCAGCTGACACTCTCTCTCCAACACCTCCTCCCTCTCAGTCTTGCTAGGTACACTTATATTTCATAAACTCTCTCAAACAAAATTCCACCACAAAATGAAAGGATTGTGCTCCCACAGAATAGTCTAAGAAAACATTTATTAAAAAATCAGATATAGAAATTAAGTATCAGTTGAGTTAAAGACTTATCCTGGATTTTGTTAACAACAATAAACTGATTCAAAATATTTCTGCACTTTTTTCTTCTTAAATCTGTGAACTTGACAAGAGGTATAATAAYTTCTAATACCATCACAACTAGCATTGTTATCCACCAGTCATCTAATTTATAGTCAAGCAGACCATGTAAACCAAGCTCCCATAGCTGGGAGGTCTTTTATAAACCTGTATTATTTAGAAAACATTAAACTCAAGTTTCACAGCAATAAACTTCTTGTATTTGTTACACAAGTAGAAACTGTTCATTTCCTAAAGTCACATACTGAGTCAGCCAATTTATTCTAAAAGCAGTTGTCCTGGACCAGTTTCAGCATTCCTTCAAGCAAATGCACTGTTATTGAAACAAATAAATCTTTTTTAAGTTCTAACACTTCGTTTCAGTAAAAAAAAAAAAAAAAAAAAAAAAAAAAATAGAAATTGCAGTGTGTGCCAGTTCTCAAACGCCAGCAAAGACACTCAAGGAACGACACATCTTTGGAAGCAGAATGTAAGAGCTGCCAATCACGGCTGCTAACAGTCCTTTCCCTATCACAGGCATAGGCTGCTCCTTCTCCTGGACTGAACATAAAGCAGTAGCAGGCACACACAGGCAGCGTCACTTCACAATACAGAACTCAGCAGTAAAAAACTGAGGAGAATGGTGCCTTCTRACCCAAGTCTATGCAAATCTTGAGCTTGAATAGGGCCACAGGAGAGGCAAACAGCATTTCAGTAGCTATTTTCAAAACATACAAATCTSTAGTGCAATTTAGTTAGGATATTACACATACATTTTGGTTACTTGTGCAAACACATCTGCTGCATTATGAATCACAGCAATTTCTCGGACTTGGGGTTTTTTGCTGATTTTTTGGTTTCTTCTTAAATCATACATGACATGAAAATACTCATGTTAAAAGTAAATTGATGAAAAAATCCTCTACACTTCTACCTACAATATAACATGTTCGATTGGATGACCCAAAAATACAACAACATATTAAATTGCTATGTCAAGCAGTTCACATGAGAAGTATCTCGTTTCCAGCCTAGTCCCTGGTCTRTCTTGTGGTCTGTCTTGCTTTGCASCCTCTTACCAGGTGGGRGCCAGAAAAGAATCTCTTCTTCCCCTTCAAGCTCTTACTTCCTTTTCCTGCAGCACTACTGGAAAACTCAACCTCCTCACTCAGTAATAGGAAGCTTCTTGCCCCCTTCATTTCTTTARAAATAAAACCAAAACTAAACTTTTGAGAGTTTTTCCTTCACATCTTATGGGCTAATTTACGTAGAACTCTTCCTCTGCAAGCTTGGCAAAAACTGTCATCTCTTTCTCTCAAACACAACCTCTTCTACATCTTACTGACCCCCTTTCCTTCTCAAGATCCTACTGCTACCACACCACCTTTGTGCTTGCCACAGTAGCAGACAGAACATCAGCCAAATGCTATTTGCTTTCTGAAAGGTGATGATGGGCTTTACATCTCATTTCTTAGTTTCAGGGAGAGTAACAGAGGAAACAACAAAATAGCCATGGGAGAGACCATATGCAAGAGTCTGTGGGAAGCACTAAAAATTACTCATCACCACTTGCACTATCCCCTTGGGCAGGAAGCAAAGGCATGGTATAGTTGCAACAGCAGCTCTCATTAAGGCACAGATATGAAGTACTAATTATCTCTTCCTAGACTGGGGACTTTTCTATTAGAATGCATTGCAGGCAACTAGTTAGACAGGTTTGGTTTAGCTCTGCTGCTCTTCACACATATTGAGAGCATTCAGTGGTTAATATTTTCAGGATTTGCAAGTAAATCTAGTACTTAGGTTTCCTTAGCTTTTGAGAGATTTTAGCAAGGCATGAACACCTTCAGCCATTCTACCTTCTTCAAGATAAGAAGCTTCATCAGGAAAAAAATTATAGAAGTGGAAAGTAAACCACAGCTTTTCAGATACTATAACTGAAAAGAGATTTTCTTGCAGAGAGAATTAATTGTTCAGGATCAACTACATTGTGTCCTGACTTCAGTCAATAATTCTGTGATTTAGCCTGTCACAGGTTTATATCAGTAAACAGCAACTACAGTCCAACACTCAAATTACTTACATTCAAAATAATGTCAAATAGAGGAAGTAAGAAAATGTAAATATATAAATTATTATAGACTCTCAAATATCTTACAAGTATCAACTTGCACTGGTACATAATATTCCAGTTTCACATTCAAGAGGGTATAATCCTCCTTGCCACATCACTGAGTTGCCTTTCTTTTATGAGTAAATGCAACTGCAGYACAAATGCACTCATTCCCCTGTGATTTTACCACCAACGTTGTTCATTCACAGCACTTAGCCAACTTGAGTGCAAGCTTCCTCCCCTGACACACTCTTGCTATATAACTTAAGTAACTTAAGTTCTACGAAATAAGAAGATGGGGAGAACAGTACACAAATTAATCGGTATACAAACAGTGATTTAAGAGATCAAGCAGATTACCATCTCTACATTTAAGAGTTTTCTACTGCCACAGTGACCTGAGCTACCACCATTAGCAGATGCAACCTCTGAACAATGTAACGATATTTGCAGAAACCCCAATACACCAAGCTGCYCCAGGAGAAATTCTGTTTTTCTAATAGAACCTGCTTCATAGCAGGCTATTTTTTCCCTCTCTTAATTATTATTTTCACACTTCTGCTTCAAACAAACAAGATCCATTAAACAAAAAAACTAAAATAAATAGAAGTTTGCATGGCCAGAACCACAAGCAGCATACCTGTGTCAGATTACATRCTTGCCTTGGCTACGTACTTCATCCTTCTTTCTCTTCCAATGYCCTATCTTTCACAGAACCACAGAATGGTTAGGACTGAAAGAAATTGAAATATCATCATCTCTGCCATGTGCAGGGAAACCTTTCATTAAACCAGGTTTCTCAGAGCACCATCCAATCTGGCCTTGAACGCTGCCAGGAACGGGTCACTCAACTCTTACGTGGACTTGGATGCTGCAATTTAAGAACTTTACATTAATGATTCTTCACACCAATAATCAGTCCAAGAAGGAAAACAGACTCTCTTCTTGAATTTCAAGCTTACAGTACTGAAAAATAGGGGAGAGAACAGGGAAAGAATATTTCATTTGTCTTCCCTTTCCTATGCCTGTATTCCACAGTGATATTTTTGGACTTGCATCATTGTTGCCCAATTTTCAATAGGGAATTCCATGTTTGGCAACTAAGGTAAAATCTGTTTTATACCAACTCTCTTGTTTAAAAGTTACAGGTACAGTAACAAAGTATCTGACAAGTTACAATTAATGATTTTGTTTCAAAAAAAAGTGTATTAGTACTGCAGCATATAAATCTACACACTTGCTTCAGCTGAAACATTGTACAGTACAGGGCAGTGCCAAATCTTTTATCCTTGCCAAAGGATAACATGGCAGRAGGGTCTGCCAGGGCAGCACCAGCTACTGAGCTGGCAGTGAGCCTGGGAGCTGCTCAGGGAACAAATCCTGGCCTTTCTACTGCCATCAGTTTGAAAGCTGATAACTCCGTATTTCTATAATTCCTTCAGTAACAAGATTAAAAAGCACATATTTGCTTTTTGAAAGGTGTTCTGAAATATAAGGATTTAAATAAAATTACAAACCTTTTTTTTTCTTTCCAAGTAGCTATATAAGTAATATTTATAATAACCTCTGCTGACCAACTGCAGGTAGTGAGTAAAAGAAAAATAAAAAATAAAATAGCCGTAGATTGAGAAAAAGCAGCCAGTTCAATTGTTTGTTTACAGAAGGAGAGTAACTAGAAGCAGCAATAACTAGAAAGGTTTTATTCAATGAAGATTTTAGCTTTTGCAAGTGTTGCATCTGCTGTTGCTGCTACAGAATGAAGAACAGAGTGGCCTATTTTCTGCTTGACTCAAGTATCCCACTATTCCTTGCGCTCCCGACTAACCAGCAGTGGTATCTTTTCAACTTGCTGACTCATGCAAACATCCACCTGCAGGTGGACTGACATCCTGGTGAAGGAACACAAATATTCTGTAGTGGCCTGGACTCAAAGACTGATAGTTTTGAAAGAGTAAAGGAAAATAACTCAGGCATATACAACAAACAGAATTTCCAAACCTCACTCACCCTACAACTTGYCTCTCATATGAGCAGGAGATACAAGAAGTGAAACAACTAAGCACAACATTGAAGCTTAAAATGTGATCAAAGAAATGGCAAGGAACATAATGAGGGAAGGTAAGGCATGAAACAAAACTACCTATTCCTAACCATGACTGGAAAAGCTGCAATTTTTGCTTTGCTAGACAGACGTGAATGTGTCCCAAAAAATACTTTGCAAAAGTCAACATGTTGCTTTGAAGCAGTACACAAACAAAAAAATTGAAACAGATTTTCCAGCTACATAAAGAGCTAAAAACTTAATACTAATGACTGAATTGCAATCATGAGGCTTATATCATGATCTCCCCCACCAAAGCCACTGGTCCAGTTTTAGTGTATACGAAACAAAGCATTAGAAAGCTCACATAAATACCTATTTTCTATCCCCTCTGGACTACACACATATTAATGAAAGTTACGTAAAACCAGGTGCCAAATTTTGCTACATGTATAATACAGGCAGTACCTCCAGACCTCATCAGACCATACCAACACYAYTGAATTAAATAGAAGCTGCAGGTGCTCAACATCTTTAAAAACATAATCATGCAGTRTATTCAAATGTCACACCAATATTGTTCAAATCTGACTGTCTATTTAAAAAAGAAGAAGTCTTTTAACTTGCATAGAAACCAGTCAACTCACTAGAAACATGCCCAAATGATATTCCACTCGAGGCTGAAAAAGCCAAACTAAGCTGTTACTTTGTCAAAAAACTGCTTTTATGCACAAGCCATTCATGGAGATCTAAGCAACACAACCACTTTTTTTACAAGCACTTTATCGAACAGCTTGCCAAGCTCCATATAAACACATTTTACTATTTCATAAAATTCATATGCCAACTTTTTGAAACATGAAGTGACAAGCTCTCAGTGGAATTTCTGCAGAGTTACAAGGTTCTTATAGCCCTCAGCCTCCTGAGRCTGTAAATTGGCTATATGAAGCAAGAAACCAGAATTTTTCTTTGATATAGGAATGTCTTGCAAATTAGAATACTGAAACGGTCTCCGCAATCAGTTAAAGAAGAATTCCGTTACATGAGGCTCCAAAGCCCTCAGTGATCAGCACACAATAAATATGCACCCTGCGAGATTTCTTTCATTAAAATCCTCTGAARGTTAAGACCTAATGCTAAATATCCTCCAACCTGCAGATATACTTTAGCTAGGTGTTTACATAAAGAAATCACCTTATATTAATGATCTTAGTTGGTTTCTAATTTTCCCTACATTGTTCACACTTACTTTCACCCAAGTTACACAAAAGCAACTGAGTAAACTCACCAATGTCAAAAAAATTAGGACCAAGAAAAAAAGAGAAAGAATAAGCCACTTTCTAAGCTTCGTGAAGTAAAACCTCTGAGTATATAGTACAGTTGAATTTGTGCCATGTTATATGGCATGTCAATCTATCTGACAGCACTGAAACTTTGCACTTCCTTTTCCCGGTTAGTTTTCTTATAGCTCAAGGTCTCCCTTTGATTATTCCYAGCTCTGACACATTAGCTATCTTTTTATCGTATTTACTTTTACTTTACTACCCATTTGCACTTGTCATGCTGGTATTATTGCAGGGATTTTGAAGATATGTCCTTTCAATGCTTTGTGGTAGCAACATAATTCCTGTGATGGCTTTCCATTGCAGATGATGGAAATAAAACAGGTAAGTTAAAAACAGGCATCAAATTTATTTTTTTTCATAAAACGGTAACCCCAAAGGACTGCCTTTTTTATGCTGTTCTTACAAGCAGCAATTTTAGGCTTACTATATCAAAGAACAGCAAAAAACATTTAACTAGCATTTTGGGTGTTTTTATTACCACTTCCTTCCATTCCTTTCATGTATCCTATGTATGTGTGTGTGTGTATATATATATATATGTAATATGTGTGTGTGTGTGTGTATACATATATTTAGAAAAAAGAAGAAACCATGACTACTTAACTAAAAAATACTGGAACATCTCAGTGGCAGCTGCAATACCTGGAAAAGCTTCAGTATTTCAAGTTAGCTACGCTCTATTATTCCTAAGGCTGCAGAGCAAGCTAGTCAGAATCAGAGCTCATTTCCTGGTATTTAATCCTCCACTGGAATTAGCATCTACCTTTCAGTTATTAATCACTTTCATACTACAACCTCTTAATTCTGAGTTTAAATTTTCAAGACAYACATGAATGCCATTTACTCCCATTGAAGAAGCCCTGGACTTCTCTACTAATCTAAAGCAGCAACATTCCCTTAAACCACTTTCAAAATTTTATTTAAAAGTTGTCATTTTTCCACAATCAGTCTCTTCTTTTTCAAAGTTTCAGATGGTTATAATGGAAAGTTATTCCCTTGAGCATTCTGAGAGAAAGGAATCAYGTTCGATTCACAGGTATATTTTAGCCAATCTGACAGTATGCTTAGAACACTCTGCAAACACAGCCCWTGTTTGTGCACCAGGCACACACCACAGTGCAAAAGTGCTCAATGGCCCTTCTGAAAGCAGAAGATTCTATTTGGAACCCACACCTGCACAAGAGCCTTGCTCAGCCCTCAGGACTGCTCCCCCTTCAACAACTGCAGGCCAGCCAAGCAATCCCAAATTGGAGCCCTCGTTCTCCATCACTSTCTCAACCACAGTACCCTGAAAATGGCATCCATGGGATACCTATCCCTTGGTGCCAGCCATCTCTTCCCCAGGGAAGAGAAGATATATCTTGCTTAGCCAGCAAACATGGGCTTAATGGCTGAAGGACCTCTCTGGATCAAGCCACCAGCCAGTGTTAGGGGACAGGGACATGTATCCTGCTCTCTCACAAGAAAGTGATGGAGACACACCTGTGCGTAGGTACTGGACAGAAGCCACCAGCTCTGCCTGCAAGGAGCGTCCCACACAGGGGGACAAGCCATCAAGCCAAGCCTGCCCGGCACTGAGATCAGCAGGGTACCTGGGGCTGGGGACACACCAGGGACCAACACACGCCCCGGGAGCTTCCCGGGCCGCTCGGGAAGGAGCAGCCGGGGAGGGGCGATCGGGAGCCAGGTACTACTCCTCGCTTCCCAATGTCAATCTGCAAGTAATCGGAACACAAAGYAGAAGTGCGAACGCGGTCACACAAAAGACGAAAGTGACGAGCTGCAACACGGCGTGAATAGCAAAGGCGACCGCAGGGCACAGCCTGATGACACCGCACCACCAGGGATGGCAGGGGGAAGMGGGACAGAGAGGGACGAGCTTAAGGCTGGACATTAGGTAGAACTGCTTACATAAAGGGTGATTAGACATTGGAACRGATTGCCCAGGGACATGCTGGAGTCACGGCCCCTGGAGGTTCTTAAGGAAAGGTTGGATGTGGCATTTAGTGCCATGGTCTAGTTGAATATGGTGATGTTCGGTCATAGGTTGGACTCGATGATCTCAGAGGTCTTTTCCAACCTAATTGATTCCKTGACTCCGAGAAGCCGGGCACCGATCGGCGGGGCCGGGGCCCGCTCCCGGCGCTGGGCGGGGGATACCGGAGCGGGCTCTGCTCTCCGGCCCCCGCGCTGCCAGAAACTTTCCGAGGAGGGAGGGCGGGAGGGGGAGGAAGGAGGGGAGGGCGCTGGTGCGGGGGGGTCGGAAGGGGGTTCTCGGCGCGGCCCTTACCCGTCCTTGCGGCGGGCCTTGTAGACGTGCCCGTAGGTGCCTCTGCCCACCTTGCATCCCTCGTACTCGAACAGGTCCTCCACCCGCTCGCGCTCGGCCGCCAGCTTCGACTTGAACTCGTAGTCCATGTCTCGCCCATGGGCGGGGAGGGACGGGCGGGCAGGGGGACGCGGCGGCCGGATCAGCACTCGCAGCTGGCGGAGCCCCCTCCCGGCGCCGCCATGTCCGAGGCTCGGCGGGGGCGGCGGGCGAGGGGGTCGGGGGGGGGCGGTTTGTTTTTGTTTTGGTTTGGGGCTTTTCGGCGGGGGGGAGGGGGCGCGCTSCGCCGCCGCCACCCGCTTCAACTGGCCTCCTCGCGGCGCGGCGCGAGGGGTGCCGGGAGTCGTAGTGCGGCTGCGGGAGCCGGCCCCGCCGCCGCAGGCGGGACGCCGTAGCGGCACAACTACAACTCCCGGCATGCCCCGGGCCGCCCCGGCCGGGCGGCGTCGGCGCACTGCCCTCCCCGGAGACACCGGAGTGTTTCAGCGGCCGCTGGGAACTTGCTGACTCTTCACATTGCGGGCAGAGGCGGGAGCGGCGAGCGCAGCCAGACGCGGCGCCTCTGGCTGGCAGGGAGCGAGGGAGGGAGCAACAGAGACTGGACTGCGGACACGCGCTCCATGCTGCGGGGCGCCGACAGTGCAGCGACTTGTTTATCTCGCCAGCTGCCATTCACGGCCCGGCCCCGCCCCCCTGCGGGATGCTGCCCTCTGATTGGTCAGTGCCGCCCCGCCGCGCGGCGGGCAGGGCGGGGCCGAGCCGGCCCCAGGGCTGTGGCGCTGCGGGTCCATGTTGGAAACGGGAGCGGTGGGCGGAGCGGTACGCGCAGATGCTACTAAATAAACCCATCGTTCGCAGAAGTACGTATTGTGTTTGCGCTCAGATACCGCCCAGGGGTTTTGATGCCGCGTTATGATCCGATGCCGTAGCAAGGCTGTGCTCCTCCAGCCCCAAGCACRGAGATCTTTAGACAAATGCCGTACTGCTTTGGGGTTCAGATTTCATCGAAGTACGTTGAGATCACAGAAGCATTTAGGCCTCTTASTATTATGTCTCGGTCTGTCACTCGCAGATTTTTTTTTTGTGAAAAGCATCAGTCTGTGAGCTTCCTTGCATTATGGAAGTGCCATGCAGAGCTGACCAAATACAAAGTCGCACAGAATCACGCAGTCAATTATTTTGGGAAAGGCSTCTGAGATCRTCGAGTCCAACCTATAGCCARACAYCACCATATCAACTAGACCATGGCACTARSTGCCGTGTCCACTCTTGCCCTAAATACCTCCAGAACTGGTGACTCCACCACCTCCCCAGGCAGTACATTCCAATGTCTAATGACCCTCTCTGTAAAGCAATTCTTCCTTAATGTCCAGCATAAGCCTCCCGTGGTGCAGCTTGAGACATTCTCCTCTCATCCTGTCACTTGTTGCYTGGGAGAAGAGGCTGACCCCCACCTCCAGCTTCCTTTCAGGGAGTTATGGGACTGTAAGGTCAACCTTGATGCTATCTCATACAATCTGCAGGTCTCAYCCAGCTCTAGAAGCAAGGGACAATACCCATCTTATGTATTCAACCTTAGATTATTACTGCCAGTAGCAAGTGAATGAAGCAGAATTAAGTTAGAGGAGGGGAGAGTAAAAATGGAATCTGTCCATATGGAGAAACAGTCTCAGTTCATCACCTGCCCTGCMAGCATTAGTTACCTCAATGGAAAGTTTTTCCACATGCTGGATGGGAGGGGTGGAGGAGCTGATGAGAAGCTGTCGCTGCTGACAAAGCACAGGGAGGTGTCAACTGCACGATAAGGTATGGTGCTATATATGATTACTAGTGCATAGCTAAGTCATGAGATCATAGCCAGAAGTTTGTTTCTCAAGGAAAGGCAGGAGTGTAACCATTTTGAGGTGATTATTTCTTCCAGCAGGCAACAGATGATTCAAAATTTCCCTTGGGCCAGGTAGCTAGCAACTGAAATTCTCAGAAAACTTCATCACTCCTTTGCCAAAGTAATATTTTCCAGAGAACTGCAAGTGCTTTGCTTTGCAGTTGCAGATGTGGATCTWTCTGAGCAAGGCCTGATCACAAGCTGGCAATTTTCCTGAACAGGAGGAAGAACATCATTGATCTTTCAGTGTCAACATTAAAGACATTTGCTAAAATTAGAGCTAACCATTTAAATTTTGCAAAGCRTTCACATCTTTGGTCACCTAGTAAGCAAAGCCAACACTGAGAAGAAAGRGGTACAAGAGACTTGAAAAAGAAAACTTATCTGTAGGTTATTCTACCCAGATTTATTCTGCCAGTTTCAACATCAATAGGAGTAAGGACTACATTGCTTAAAGTAGTTCCCATTGCCCTAATTGACCAAGAAAAATAACCATTATTGCCCATTTTCACCACTAAGGTGTTTGTTTTTACCCTTTCAATTCTACAATGTAGATGTCTTTGACAAGATATCAGTGACAAGACTGTCATTTATTATTTTATACATTTTAAGTGCACAGCACTAGTGAGAGAGGGCTAGCAGCACCCCCATTATGGTAACTTGGCATTTGTAAGCCAAGGCAGCMTAATTTCCCCTCCACCCTACACTTTACACAGCTCCCTAGTGTTGCAAGCAATCATTTTATCCTTTCTTCTGTAAATTAATTGTGCTTTGCCAATGAATTTTTTGGCCCTCACTGCTGCTACTGGGAGGCTGTCCGAGAGAAACCTCTCTGACAGCTGGAAGCCTTTTAAAAATGTCAAACCTACATTTCCTTGTGACCAGTCCATGTCCATCTTTTCTTCCTGTGCAAATACTGTCCTGATGTAGCTTTTCCCGCTCTCCTGTGTGTACCCCTGCCAAAAGTATTTATAGACAGCAGTCTCATCCCCACACAGCTTTTATTTTGCTGGACTAATCAAGCCACACTCTTCTCATTCCCCTCATGAGCCCTGCCAGTAAAAGCTGGACTGGTACAAAGCTGGTTGTGAAAAACACAGAATGTGATCTGTGCCCTGATTCCTTCTCTCTTGACACAGCCCTATTTCGAGTTTCTGAATCTGTATGTTGGCCACACAGAAGCCACTGAAAGTATAGAACCAACTAAGCAGCTTCAAGCATCGGCCAGCTCAGAGGCTGGTAAGAAGGAAGCTACCATCTCATTTGTGCAGAAGTTTTATTAATTCAGTTAAAAGATGGAAATGGGCACATTTGTTTCTTCTTGAGACTGAAGTACATGGCAGGATTCCATTTCAAGTTCATAAAGGTGGAAAAAACTCTTTATTTGGGCACAGGCTGTCAGGCCTGCTGGAAAACAGCATCTCCTGGCATCTCCTCTGCAGGTGGGTCCCAGAGAAGAAGTAGCAGCAAACAGTCATTTACAGGCAAATCATTCAAGAGAAAGAGACCGAACAATAATGTGACTTTTCCACTGCTCTTCCAAGTTAGCAGAATGGTCATGGTACCAGTAAAACATATTTAATAGTATTCATGTTTTCTTTTAAAGTGGTTTACTTAATTGTATTACTCATTTCTGGTCAGAAGAGAGACAACTGTAACATTTTTAATATGTAATGCCATCTCATTTGTTAATTGTGCTGATGAAGAAAGCTTGAGTAGCCCTWGCAAAGAAAACAGAAAATGATGGGYTTGCAGATTGCAAGCAGGACTTTTTTCACCCTGCCAGCCTAACTGATGATGCCACATTGTCACTCATTAGAATCACCATTTCTTCTAAATCTCAAGTCACTGTGATATAGTTTCACTGGAGGTGAAAGATGTATCAAGCAAGACTGAAAGCTGAGGAATTAAGTAKTCTCGCTGTTTCTCTAAACAATTCTCCGACACAGATAAGACATGAATTTCTAATGTAAAAGGAAAAATTTGGTCTTTAACATTTCAATGTCAAGAAAGTAATGCATGCACAACATTTTTTCTTTTTTTTTTTGTAGATTGTGTTGCATTTCAAATACACTCTTTCTTCTTTCTAGTTTGCTTCATTCCATGGGCAATCTCTTAGAATTCTCTCTTCATTTGTTAATGAGACCAAAAGATAGGTGGTGGGGCTTTTTTATTTTTTAGGTCACATTTGGAAGTAGCAGCACTTTTTCTTAACTCGGTCTCTCTGTAAGCTTTTACTTGTCAATCTAAAGGGAAATTTTTGATTCTTCTAAATCAAATTGTTAGTCTAATGGGAAATTTTTGGTGCTTTTAGCGATCAAGATAGCATTTTTTCCAGTAGATCTTGAGTTGGATATTAATAAACATATGCGGTCAGTGTTAACTTCTGTCTGTCACATTTAAAGCCAATGTTGCTTTACTTAAAAGTGGAAGGATGACTCTCAGAATTCTGAGGGATACAAGTAGAGAAACCTTAGAATGAATAGAGGTCTCACATTAACTGTATTATCTCTACAGAACTGTATTATCTCTACAGAAGCAGAGAAAAACTGATGGGCCCATTCCAGAATGTGTAGACATGTATTTGGGATTTTTAAACACAGTAGTGTGAATGTGAAGAGCCTAATGAAAGTGAGACAGCATACCAGAGGATTTCTAATAGAACTAGATTAAAAAGTCCCTAACTGGTTGTAAGTTCGTATGTTATGATTCCTAGTAAAACTCTGAATTTTTGAATCTTTTATGTCAATGGACTTCTAACCCCCTATAGTAAAAGTATTAACCTTGTTATATTGGTTTAAAATAACAAAGAACATAACTGAAGGGCTCTATCAAGATTTTACAGTAAATCATGTAAAATCCTACAGAGCATGGTAGGAGTGGAAGAAGGGAGTGCTGACTTCTGCACTCATGATATAATTATTTGGCTAACTCTGTTTTGTTGGGGTGTTTTTAATTCATTTTTATAGTACCATAATCCAAATAGTACTAAACCAGAAACCTTGTGCTGCTTTTCTTGAGTATAATCCAAGAACCTGGTCCCAGAATAGTCTGTACTGTTTTATACCATGTTTTTTCCTGAGAAAAAGAAAATTCTTGCAAAAGCTGTTCCTTACCTTCTCTTTACAGACTAGCAAAATGAATTTGACAAAATCAAGATAATTCAGCAACTAAAAAACAGTAGAAGACAGCAAGGTAAAATCATTTTTTATGTGAAATAATAGTGATTAAAGTGAATGAATTAAAGTGAAATAGTTCTGCGTTGCTCAGTGTGCTAGAGTTCATCATTATGCCTCTATACCTCAATCTTATTGCTCAAGCAGTGTAACCACATATATGTCTTTCTTAGGACATCCACTTACTCACTGTWAATTGTGAAGCAAAATGCACAAGCTTATTTCATTTGGGGAGCAGCATGCAGTACTGTGGGCTGGCTTCAGTTTGTCAGGAAAAAAAAAAAAAAAAACCTAACAAAAAAGCCAGAGAATATTATTAACTAATGTCTTTGTGCTCACATTTGAGAATCAGTATGACAACTGGTTTAGAGGGCAAGCCAGTATCTCCAAAGCAGATGTTTAGAGAAAGCCTTGAATTCCAAAAATGTAGAAGTTGCCCATAATTATGGAGAAAGCATAAACTCTAATTCTGAATATAGCAATCTAAAATGTCATCCTTTAGAGCTGCACAGTGTAACTGAGTTTCCTTGTCTTCATTGGTATACATGGTTTCAGTTTTTCTGCATTGTTAGCATTCTCATCCTAGCACCATCATATTCCATCTACTGCATTTCCTTGTCAGTTGTTAATGGTTTTGGAAGTAAAGTAATTCTAAATTTTGCTTTTAAATCCKCTGGAAAAGACAGTACCATGTAATGAAAAAGGAAAAATGTTTCTTTGCTTACCCTTGAAGTATATAAAGGAGAATACAGCTAAACTGCTCTGTCTGATAGCTTTCAGCTGTTAAATTCATTCCCACAGAAGAAACAGAATTGTGCTAAAAAGATAACCTGAACCGCATCAAGTTCTACTCTTAGGTTTTCAACTTTTTCCTTGGTTATAAAAGGTTTTATACTCCTGTATTGTCAGAATCCATCCTAAATGCAAGCTCCAGAACAGTATTTGATGACAGGTCTATACAACAGACATAATATATATAGAATATATCTTATTCTTTAGTGTTGATCCTAGCTGATCAGATTGTGATGTCCTATTGCAAGCATTTTCAACAGCAAATGTTCATAAGGACATCAATAAATCATCCTTGGGTAAGAGACATAGGACAAGGAATAACAAACATCAGCTGTACCGAGTGAGATGTATATTTAGGAAAACCTTTCAGTGATAAAGGATAAAGACAATTACATAATTAATTGTCTGAAGATACTGTGTAATCATTAAACTAAAATTAAAATCAGATATTTTTAAGAAAAGGTTAGATAAACTTCTGTCAGAAATTCTGTAGGTAAGGTATTTCTAATGAGAAATTAGATTTCTTGTTTTCCTTTGCAGACCTATTTCCCCATGTCTCTGTTATTCTACCTGACATAAGAAGGATCCTCAGTTCCTGGGCTAACCAGTTAAAGACAAAAGACAGAAGACAAAAGTAAACCGTGAGTTTTCATGACAGAAAGGTTACCCCACAAGGATTCATACTCAACACTGAGCTGTTCACAGTTCATCAGTGAACTGGAAAAAGGCATGACTGATGATGTGACAACATTTGAAGAAYATATCTAATAATTCAGGACTAAAGTTGATTGAAAAGTACTGCAAGAAGCTTCTACAGCACTGTGTGAATAGTAGTAGTTGAAAATCAGTGTTCCGRAGCACAAAGCAGCATAATGCACAAGGGAGTAAAAAGATACAGACATGATSAACTCTAAAAGCTAGTGTCAACCAGGAAAAGCCTTGCAATCACAGTGAGTTGTTCCCTGAACAAAGGCATAGTGCTCAGAAGTCATTAATAACACGGGAAATATTAACTTTTTTAGGAAAGGGATAAGAAAACATAAAGTAAAACACATTTAAAACACATTTATAGTGCAGTGCACTACTTGCATGTTGCTTTCAGTTCATTGGGCCTCTGGTCTTGCCTACTACAGCCATTCTTATGCTCCTTTGAGGAGAAGCTAAATACATTTGGATTTGTTAGCTGGGAGGATAAAAGATTGGTGGGCCGGGGGTGATAAGTGGTAACAAATAAATTGAGGCAAAAGGCATGTTTGATTAATATTGTGTCATTTGCAGTTATTGTATACTATGGTCTAGAGGAAACTTCCAGCTCAGGAATTTGCTAGAACACAGTTTGTTAGATTATGAGGTGCTGTGCTTACAAAAGAAACAAGTGATCCAAGWGCTAAATCCCTCCTGTCTGTGAATGATTTTGTGTAACTATGGTGGAATTAGATTTAGAAAAACCTAAGAACTCCTATTCTGAGAGCCTCAATATATTGCTGAAGTTCTGGTTTTCTTATTTCCACCCTAATTTTATTATTTCCTAACTCCATCTGTGCCTCAGTGGCAAAATCCTAAATTATCTAGATTCCAGAACTGTATTTACAGCCAAATAGGAAATGACAGCATTGGCTGCTGGCTCACGATTCTGAAGAAGTTGAGCAACTCTGAATTTTAAAAGAAAGCCAGATGGTCTAATGAGAGCAGTAACCAGAAGTTCCATTGTCCTGCATGGTAATATTTCTTTGAGGAGYGGGTTTTCTCCCTATAATGCAAGGTAGAATATTTTCCCATCTTTCGGAAAACTTCTGTATTAAAGTGTTACTAAAACTATCATTTAGCTTTACTAGCTATGCCCATCAACCAGTAAAAGATCTGCACACAGGCAAATTTCAGTCAGCCTAAAAAAAAGAACTGACCAAAATCTTTTATAWTTTAGGCTACAGTATTGCCAATACATCTCAGGAAAAGAAAGACATTATCCTTTGAGAGTCAAATTCCTATTGTTAATGCCATATATAGAAAAGACTTAAGCTCTGAATGCTGAAGAAAAAAAGTATTTTTTAAGCCCTTACTACCAGACCTCAAAAATTTCACTGTCAAACCCCTACAGTGCGTTTGGCTAGATGAAATATCAAGGAGAAGGTGACTGTGACTTTGGCCTCACAGCAGATACAGAAACAAGACTAGATGCAGGGGAAGCATGGGGATGATGCATCTGCGATCACTCTTACTACAGAATGTGAATGCCCTCACTGTTGAGTAACTTCTTATCACTAGCTTCTGTCTTACCATCCCTCCAATTTTACACAGTCACTCAGTAAAATCAAGACAATCAAAAATATTAAATCAGTGCACCTACCTAAGCTGAATTACATTCAATAGCCACGTTAGTGTTTTCTTGAAGGACAAAGTGCCCTTGGTTTCCTGTAGCCTCTGCTAGTATATTGTGTGTGGTTGGGAGAGGGTTAGGTGTCCTCCCAGCAGCCTGTGTGGTGCTGTGTTTTAGATTTGTGACCAAAGCAGTGTTGATWACACACCCGTGTTTAAGCTGCTGCTGAGCAGTGCTCGCACATCATCAAGGMCTTCTCTGTTTCTCACTCTGCCCCCACAGCACGTAGGCTGACATGAGCTGACCAAAAAGGTCTTGCACACTGTGTAACATCATGCCCAGTTATGAAACTGGGGGGGAGGCTTTGCAAAGTTGCCATTGMTTGCAGACTGGCTGGGCATCAGTCTGCTGGTGGGAGGTGGTGAATGCCTTTCCATCACTAACTTCTTTTTCTTCGTCCTTTTTCTTTCGCTGCCTTATGAAATTGTGTTTATCTTGACCCATGCCTTTTTCTTTCTTTTGCCCTTTCGATTGTCTCCCCCATCCAACCTCAGAAGAAGCTGGGTGGGTGTTTAGTGGCTGGCCAGTGTCAAACCACCACCCACAGAAAAGCTCTGAGGAAAGAATGGGAAGTTATTGGGATGTGTCTTACTGGCCTAATTGCTTTGCCATGGCTCTCTTCTTCAATGCTGTAGGTGGGAGCAACAAAATCTTATTGGTAGGGACTGGGTGGAAGGAGTTACAGTTCATTTTCTCTCTTCCATCTGCTGGTGCCAGCAAGAAGACAGTATGGATGTCAAAGGGATTAACAAACTGGTAATAGTTCCTGTTGTGTAAACCAACCAAACAAAATGTGCTGTTTCTTCCAACCTCTAATGCAGGCATAGGCAACCTATAGTTCATATGTGGCTTCTGCAAGAGCTACACTGTGTGACAGATGGATAGCAGGCAGTGCAGCTSTGGAAGTTCCTGCACTTTCAGTATGTCCAGCTGCCAGAAAAAGCAAACAAGTCAAGACCAGTAAAGCCAAAATAACCTTGCCACCTTGGGCCCAGCTCTGCTCTTCATCAGAATCCTTGCCAACAGCCTATAACATAATTTTAAAGTTTGACCTCTCCTTAGTGTGATGGGGTGTCAYATGAACTTGAGCTTTCATCTCTCATCTTCCTGAATCTGAAACTATTGTGTTTGATTCTGCACAGCTCCAGTCTGATACCATGACAGTCAAACCAAAATTTTCCTCTGACTGAAGTTTTCTTGTTGTTGGGTAAACCTATGGTAAAACAAGCTCTTCCACTAACCGTGAGACTTCTTAGGAATTTGGGTTCTACACATGCATGAGCTGTTGGAAAGCAAAAAACATGGAAAGGGTTTTTTGTTTGTCATCTCAGAGTAAAGAGACTCAAATTTTAGGAATGCRTTTAATACCCTCTTTAAATAGAGCTTCAATGGCAAGTTAATGGTGACATATTTACCTCAGAGTCTGTTTCAAACCACTTTGTTAGCATTGGAAAAAATGCATTTTATGTGTTTCAGTTCTTCTGGATGTAAGGTGGGAACAATCACAGGACTGTCTCAAATCTAATTGGTAACTGTGGGCACTCTGAGTACTAACCATTCCTCTATAATTAGTACTTTATTATTGCAAAATGATAGCTGCTAGTGCAAACAAAGCTTTCTTCATACAACCTATTGAGCCCATCACTTGCAATGGATTYGCTGGCATAAGACTAAATACTGGGAGCTGTAACTTTAGCATGCTTGTTATGGAAGCAAGCATGCTTGAAATAGAAATATTTATGCTATCAATGGTAACAGAAACAATAACAGTAGACTGGCATCAGATTACAAATTGTTTTCAGTAGTGCAATCCTGAACTGTATGTAGAGAATTGGATGCTTAAGGAAAAGCAGATAAACTAAGATATAGAAAACTTGTTAAGATGGTGACTGTTGTGCTTTTTACACTAAGAATCCATTTTGGGCGCTAAGCTTGCTTCAGTCTGCTTAATTTTGATGTGTTGCTTTTGAGTCCAGGCACTCCCAAGTAGAGATCGAGTTCTACTCTTAAGAAATGAAAAGCCCTGGCTTCTTTGGATCTGTGCCCCATTCCTCATGCTTTCCCCATGTCCACACCTCAGGTTCCCTGCCCATCATCAATCTTCYCTTCCCCCAGTGTTCACAGCTCCCTCCTCCTGCCTCCCAGCTACCAGCTGGGTGAGAACCAAGGGGATGTGGCTGCTTGTGAGCTGGGCATGTGCTCGCTGCCARCAAACTCAACATAATAAATAACCTTCGAGCTCAGGCAGCAGACTTTCAGTYACGGTGGTAATTTGAAGGAAGTAGTCTTTCCTTTACTGAGCTGTTATGTTTCTTAAAACTTKGAAGAATTTCATAGCCTGAAGTTTTCTGTTTCTGAGCCAAATGTAACTGAAATGAACTTATGGATTCAAATGTTATTAGAGWGGGTCTGACAAGATATGTAGGCACATAACGTATCACCCAAGCCTTGTTTCCTGAGGTTTATAATTCCAGAGAAGTATCCTTGGAGGATGTAATAGATACAGTTCCCGGAAGTTTATAAATATGGTTTAATGATGGAAGGTATGGGCAATATGCAAAATATTGGTCTCTGGGGTTTCCATACCACTTACAATACTCAAGGGAAATCTCCAAACCATTTAGCAGAAAAAGTACAGTGGTTTTGATTTATTTGGATTAATACAGAAATCAGTAGAGACTGGGAGCACATTCAGAATATGTGTCCTTGTTCAATGTCTCTGCTCYAGCAGTTGGGCGTCATTTCCCAAACAAATATAATTGTAGTTTATTGTCAGARTCTAGACAAGGTTATATATAAATTACCATATAACCCTACTGAATGAAAGATTTCCACTGCATTTAGGACTTACTGCACACAAAAGATCTTCTACTTGAACAGATGAGAATCACAAACAGTGTATGTATGATTGTATTTTCTTCTTTTATTAAGTGCATTCTTTTTGCACATTTTGAGCATCCTAGGCTGTATCTGACCTGAGTTCAGATGCAAAAAGAACTGGGCTTGGCACAGCGCAGGTAACATGATACCTGTTCTAAAGCCTGATAAAATTGCATGCTTTTCTGTGTAATCTCTTTTCCTTGATATCATTTGAATATTGATACCACATGTCATCCTTATCCCTTCCAAAACACACTAAGAGTGAGGTGGGRAAAGAAAAAGAAAAATAAAAAAGCCAGACGCAAATTCACCTTGATATGATCTTGATGGAAAGAAGAGAAAGACATGTGCTGAACTCATGGACATTACTAATGCATTTATTTATGACTGGCAATAATTTGGATTGCATTGAAAGTATTCCCTGAAATAGTAGAAAAATCCATCTAGTGTCAAAAACATGTTTGAGAAGAACTTAATGTCTGAAAGCATTCTGAGGGTCATACCAATTCTGGATAAACTGAAAATAGAGGAGTCAATCTGGTAAATTACTGATGAGGAAATAATATGCAGTGACTGTAGCTCATATTGGTCAGGCAGCAGAGCACATAATACACTTTCACAGAGAAGGGGGCTAGTAGAGAAGTTCTGCACAATATAGATGAGAAACAACATTGGAAATATAGATAAAATATGGAAGAAAGCCTCAGAACATGGGAAATTAGATTTCGGAGCTCAAACTGATCATGTGTAAAATGCAGATTTAAGTGCTGTGCCCTGACCACTGCAAAACTTTCAGCAGGCACATAAAATCCCCTTCAGGACTTTTTTCCTACATAGAGAAGCTATATGGATTTATTTCATGCACTATTAACCAAAGAAGTTCAATTTTGCGTGTGGTTTCTCTTACATCGACTTCGAACTGTTTTTATCTGCTGGTTTATGACTATGCATTTACACCATGAACACAAATGAAGTTTGCAAACCTTTGCTCCATTCAGAGTCATTACTTCTCCCCAGTCCTTTATTACTGACCGTTTCCAAAAGGCCATTTACCCCCACAGCTCTGCCAGACTGACCCCTAACAGGTCCCTGGTGCCAGCAAGGCTGGTGAACAACCTACAGTGAAGTATCCAAGGGAATGAGCCAAAAAGCACCTCCACAACAGGTGTGGGTGCAGTAATCTGGTTGTGGATGGTGACAAGCAGTGAGGTGCTGGATCTTCAACAGTTCCAGCTACATTGGGAAAGAAACATCARTCTGCTGCCCTGCTGACACCTAAGCCAGTATAAACAGATCTAAACCATGCTAAAGCCTTGACTGCACACAGCCTTGTGTAATATACTTGCTATATTGATTGAAAAATCAATAATGCTAAGCAGGTAACCCCGGGTTTTTATAGCATTCTAAAGGATTTTTTTTCACTGATGCGATATGCCTATAAATTTCTCTCTAATACAATAAGTAATTTTATTATAATTTACAGCACTAAGTAGTGTTGCATCCCAAGCCAATCTAGAAACTTAAAAGATGAGTTTTTTATCTATCATCTCACAAGGCCGTTTTAATTTCATTTTATCTAATTGCACTGCAGAGTAAAATAGTGCAATTTTAAAGTAGTTTTAGTATGCCTTTATTAGCTAAACAAAACAAAAGGAAGGAAAAACCTACTACTGAGCAGGGTGAAATGAAGCTGCAGGATAGCTGGGAAGGTCGGGCTCTAAGTTGTTATGTTATTCTCATGCTGTGTGACATGGAATGTGCCACACTGAGGGGTGCTGATGGCCCCGGCTGTAGCCAGGGCTCCTCAATGCCCTTTGGTGGTATTTGAAGGGATACAACTTGAAACTAAGTAAAACAGCAGAATAAATTGATAATTTCTGATATTAAATTCCTTCAATCACAACATTTTATTTATTATTCAGTGTATTTAAAAATTATACCCCTTATTTAATATGGGTTATGAAACCTAGRCAGAAGTCATTGCTATATGCAAATATATATTGAATGCATAAAATTACATATAAAATTATCTTTTTCTAATCATAAAATTGCATTGACACGAGAAAGGCTGCTTACCTGCTTTGATGCTTCTATCAGTACATTCACTTTGTGGAGTAACTTTTTGATGCAGTTTAGCACCACGACATGTTTATGTTCCATTGTAAAGGTTTGCTCTTCCCTTTCCCTTCRCCTGAATCACACAGTCCTCAGGATTTACTGTCCTGCCAAGTTGTAAAGCTGTGTACCAGCACAGTCGATCTGGAGAACCAAAACCTGCAGGCAAGCAATGCATATCTGAGCACTTGCCAGTGCCCATGGCTGCAGCCACGTGGTGGGCAAGTAATCCCATACTGTGCCTGTCACCCACTCAAATTTCTAATAGAGTTAAGAAATGAATGACAGTCTTCCCAAAGGCAGCATCAGAGTTAGAGAGTTCAGAAGTGGCTTAATACTTGGTAAAAGCTCCACCTAGGCAATCCACATGTCTTAGGAATGAAAATATTTTGCAGCACTCTGATCCTGGTAGGAGGTTTCTTCTTTGTAATCTTATAACAATTCTAAATCCAATCATTTTATCCTGTGGGACAATTTCTGCATTAAAATAGCAAACTCAGATATCTTTCTTAGTCAGAGGATTTGAAGCTGAAGTCATTCTGAAAGCTCCACTGTAATTAATATATATATAATTTTGTATAAATATATGTATTAAAAAAAAGAAATAGCCTGCTAATATAAAAAAATAGCAAGACCAGCATATGAAGGCAAGAAGTTTAATTCCTTGAGTTAAACAATTCAGACACAGCATTAAAAAAGCTTCATATGAGATTTAAGAAAGGTCATATGTTAAGACATGAATCCATCTACTATTTCTAGATTCCATTTATTGGAACAAGAACATTTGGGCAGGTAAGTACCAAACAGAAGTAGGACCTGTTCACCCAATAATGAATTTTCTTGGAGTATCCCAGAGCAGGACAAATTCTGGGCCAGCACATTGACAGCCATAATAATTATGTAATCCATCTGGAGTTAATGGGATTATGGCTACCCTTCCTTGATTTTCCATTAGAATAACCTTGTATAACAGAGTGTGATGGAAGACGTATATTTCCCAGCTCAGAAATCAGAAACCTGTGAGAAGGACCCTGAACACAAACTACCCCTGAAGCAAAAAGCCGGCACTTTCTATTGAAAGTCAAGACACAGAGCAAACAAGTACACCCTTCAGAAAAGATTTGGTAAAACATGACTCCAAACTCCTCAACAGCTCAAAACAACAGACACCATTTGATGGGCAGGCTGAAGTAGGGCCCATTATCTCTGCACTCTCTTGTGTAGCAGAGGCCACCTTGAGCCATCACCCTTGTTGGTGGATGTTTTTTTCCAAAACACATGATCTCAGCTCCTGGCACAGAGGATTTCACACGTGTTYCTCACTGCTCTGAGTTCAAGCAGATAAACAGTGGCTGTGCTGTACCACRGACTGCAGACCCTGCTTTCACATTATCTCAGTGAGATGCCTATCTGCTACTGCTACTGCATTGATGCAGAAAATGCAGGAACGCCCCGCTACTGGTCCAAGGTGTGTCCCTGAACAGACACAAATATCTTGTAGTYATTTGCATAAAGTCTCACACACTGTGAGACAATCAGTACAGAGAGCACAAGTCCTGGAAGAGCTAAACAAACCTGATGTTTAGAAGCCAAATTTGTGGCTTAAAGGAAGTTGCTTTGGAGGTAGGGTTTGACAGGAAGATACTCTGTCATTTCACTGACAGACTTAAGGTTTGTATGAAATCCAGTTGTGACTTTTGAGAAATTTAGCATGCAATACAGAGAATAACGAGTTTGTCATCTCTATTGCTTTTTGAACCGATGTAGCTCCTGAGCTGTGCATGGCATGTATTCAGAATGTTTTCCACCCTCKTATAGTCCCCTTATTATAAGTTGCAATTACATGGCAAAGTTAACGACTCGCATACTAAGAATGCTACTTTTGTATTATGTTTATTCCATTACCTTATATATTGTTAATAATCATACATACTCTCACTTTTTTTTTAAATATGTTTTCTGTTAAATGCTCTTGTGTCACTTTAAAAAATCAATAGCTGTATTATCTTCAGATTGCCTCATGCATTGTGGCACTGTAAGAAACTGGGTGTTGGAAATAAAATGTTAAGCCACCTAAAGCCACTGCAGTTAATCATATTTAACACCTGACTAAACTGGGCTCACTCAGAGCTTTTGGTAGAGTCYTGCTCAAGTAATTCTGTTGTATTAYGTGAGAGAACATTAYTAACTGCARTTTCTATTAAAGCTGGGTGTAATTCTAAGAAGGCAAGGGCCTTGTTTAAGTTTAAGGATATTTAGTATCTTGTTTCTCTGGTACAGCAGGTCTTGGAAGGGTTCATAGTTTATTTTTCTATGTCATACAAATTGACTACTGATCATAAATCTGTTTGCTTTTAATTWGTATTTCATCATGAAAAGCATATGAGAGGACACTGAGGAGAGTGTATTCTTCCTGTCAACCTTCATAGTGGTGCCTAGTGCTGAGTGGCTTTTTATTTACTCTCTTGAACCTATAAAGAATACATCCTCTATAGTAATCAAAGTGTTAACTTTTGTCATCTCTATCCATATTTCCACCACAAAAGTGATGTGAAAACTCAGCTTTTGTGGTGCCTGAATAACATCATTCCCCCAAACAGTTCACACTTGAAATGCATCAAAGACCCCAGCTCTGAAGAGCAAGCAGAGTGCAGAGTGTTAAGGCAGGGCAGGAATCAGTGTGGAAAGACATATTTTTTTGAAACAGGGTGGGATTAGAGACAGATTTACAAAGAGTCAAATACACCAAGGAGAGGGGAWAGGAGCTCAAGGATGTCCTACTGCATATTATTTTAAAAGGTATGCTTTTTCCTTTGTGGGAATGCTTGAACTTGCCTTTTTTTCACTTGAAAGGAAGAGGCTTTTCTTCTGTCTCTTAGCATAAGAAAGGAATAGGCTTTTAATAGTAGTTTGATTTTCTTCGGCTTGCAGACAAAGGAAAAACTCTGATTTCCTCAGAATGTATTTTTTTTTTCTATAGAAAAATGGCCCTTTTATCCTCCTGGATCCTTTTTGATCCCTCCACATAATTTTCTTAGGTTCCCAAGCTTCTCTTCACKCCATGAAGATATGCCCTTGGGTCATCCCAGTACATATGGTTGGGAACCTGCAATGGTGTGTACTTGGGCCTTTGTCACTGCTGGGGACATTACAATGGTCAGAATCACTGCTTGCTCTACTGTTTGACACTGACTACACTGTTCCAGTCCTCCTACTTTAAGATCCCCTACATCAGTTCCCCCTTTCATAGGACTCACAGGCAATCCCCAGCAATTTAAYTTCCCTGCAGCAATGCCTTTACCCAGAGCAAGCTGTTTGGAAAGGGACAGAAATTCCTGCAGGAAAAGAARTCTCAGGAATTTCCAAATTCCTTCTCCTTTCTTGTTACCAAGCAAATCTAACAATCTCTCCTTTGATGGAAGGTCCTAGAAAACTGCAGCCTTCATAGCTGCTGAAAGAGAGATGTAGATCAAGGGGGAAAAGGGTTAAACAAGAGATAATACACTTCCAGAGCCTCTTTATTCTACAGAGAATGCTGACCAGGAGTATATGCAGTAAAGGGAGAAATATCCCGGGGAGATCACAGGAAAAATCCTGTTGCAGGGAAACAACATGCTTCAATAAAAACAGAAAGGCAGATAGGTGCATCTGTTATCAATCAGCTCTTTAGACAAGTTGAGGAGTCATGGAGCAAAAGAAACAAGCTTTYCTTCAGGCTCAAATTCCTCCTTGGAATTTCTCAGATGTCCATGGCTGCAGAGCTGTAATTCCCGGTCTGYCCTGGGAACAGCAGCTATCTCCACCTTCTTTACCAGCCTGTTTACCCAGCCAGAGAAACCAGCAAAATTCTGTCTACTTGGTTTCTGTAAAGCAACCTTGTTGGCTTGCTGGAAAAAAGGCAGATTTAGCCCCTTAATCTAAAAAGCGTTGAGAAATTCTTGATCACATATATATTCAGTCATTGCTTTTTTGTTAGTTTGCTTTCAATAGGGATATTTCAATCTCAAAATTAACTTCCTGTGAAGTTGTTCTATAGTACCAATTCAGCTTTTCTCCCTGAGAATGGAAAACTGCAGAGCACATTACCGATGTGCTGAGTGCCCACATACTAATGTTAGTAGCATCCAAACCCCAGCAGTTTCCTTAGCATAAGAATAGGTTTGCTTTGTGATGACAATGCTGACTCAAAAACAGATGTTTCTGTAAAAACACTTGCATTTAAAGCTTGACCACAYGTCCTTGTACAACACAAACTTGACCACATGTTCTTGTAACACACCCTCATCCTTAGGGCTCTCAGTTCTGGCTCCCAGMCCCCTCCTCAATCCTGGCTGCCCTTAACACCCATACACCTCGTCTCTAACTCCAGGCAACCCCATCTGCCTTGTCCTTTACTTGTCACAGAATCACACAGAATCAACTGAGTTGGWAAAGAYCTCTGAGATCACTGAGTCCCACCTTGTCCTTCCTGASTGAGTGCAGGCAGGGTGGCTCCTGCCACTTGCCCTCTGACACTATGCTCCCTGGCAGTTCAAAAAGAGCAGGGCCTGAAGTGATGAATTTCTGCGGGCAGGAAGAGAGGAGAAGGGAGTTCAGGAAAATGTTCTAGCTTTGTAGTGAGTACATACACATTATTATTTTGGTTTGGAAGGTCTTTTGTTCTTCAGATCTCTTCCTAGAGGTGTGCACTTAGATTGTGTATGGCAGCAAGAGGAGAACTCTTGCAGAAGTATCCTGCATCCATGCTACATGTTCTCTTTGCTTCCAAAGTGTGTTCTTGTCCTCCTGGTTATTTCCAAACCCTCCTCTAGCYTCTGGACTCTGACCTCAAACCAAGGAGAATTCAGTAATGAATGTAGTTAATTTGAAACCGATTATTRTTTCCAAGGTCAATAATGGGAAAACTGACATAAGCAAACAGCCCTCCTGAGAGCTCAGCTCTGAAGGGATCCTACGTTTCCCTTAACCAAACAATGCCATAGAAACTAACCGGATGTTTGCCTACTCAACCTACCAATCTAATGCTTTTCCCATTGCTTAACAAGCAGGCCTCACAAGACATGAACTAAAAGTATGCAGCAGTCACAGCAGCACACTTTCTTCACTCAGACCAGGCTTAAAAGGGTGTGTTGCTTCTGAATTTTGAGTAAATCAACCCCATTCATCTTGCATTTGCTGAAACAAAAGTTGAATGTCTTCTTTCGAGTTTCTGCATTTGGGAAGCAAAGGCCAAGTTTCACTATCCACCCTTCAATAAAAAACAGTCAAAGMAAATTGTTTCCTATGAGTATTGTGAATCTTCCTTGATCAGTCAAGGTTTACATCATGGACAAATATGCCCATTTGTATTCAGAGGATGCAGACTCAGGATGCGCCCAACCTACTTCCCTACCACAACYTCGTCATCCCCCGCTTCAGATTCCTCTGTTCCCCAGGCACCACCCTGATTCATAATCTCAAGAAAGTAGGAGATGCTTGATGATCTTGCAGACCTGCACAACAACTGTTTTCACTGTGGATTTTCCAACCCAATTGATTGCCCACTGTCTGGTAAGCTGGCTTTGCTTGCTAACTTCTAGAGCATGAATGCTATTTGCTTATCTGTCATCAGAGTGGCTCTCACTTTGGTTTCTCTTTGATGAAGGCCAGGGCCAGCACCTCTTCAGCATGCAATTTCATTTATGTGGCTTTCTTTACTCTGAATTTCTTCATCCAGTGCTAGTCACGCAAAACCTGCAAAACAGTTTCACCTCCTGGTCCAGTGGTTTTTAGRCCCAGAAGCATTATTCCATAGCGTTGTTTTTCTCAAAATTAAATCATTCTTTTCCTATCATGAGTCATCATTTTAGAAAGACTTGCTGAAGTTCCATGTATGTGAAAGATGTGTAAATGAGAAATGCAAGCTACATTGTCTTTTASAGATCTTGTGCTGATGATAGAAAGTTACAAAGTATGGATTTTTGTCAAATAGAAAAAGAAAATTAAAACTGTGAAACAGAGAAATGTGTGAAACTGATCCTAATGATGGGAATGGAAAAATCCTGCAYAGAGGAGTGTGGAGTAAGTTAGCACAGGGTGACATCACATGTTGGTGAGGCTCCACCCTGTACAATCACACTTGGTGAAGCTAGTTTGTGTCAGGCTGAGCAGCCCTGCATGAGTGTACTCTGATGTTGCAGTGTCAGCTGTTGCAGGCTGAGAGCAGTTTTTCATGGAGCCACATCTATAAACCCTGGGGTGGTCAGTTACCAACTCTGCTTTGACTCTAAGTCTAGAGATCTAGCTCAGATGCAGATATCAGAACTTCAGACATGTTAAATCAGATAATGCAAATTCCAGTGCTGATGCTGTAAAGATGGAAGACAAATGGTCTCAGGTCCATGTTCAGCAGGGGTTTTTCTTAACCATTCTTTAAAAATTTTCTAAGAAACTTATTAATACWTTCTCTTCAGTAAAGATACGCCAGTCTTTCAATCCTTGAAACAGCAAAGCATGCTTTTTATGCAGTCATTTTTTCACACAGTCTATGTGCAAAATTCTTAGTAGTTTAAACAAATTATATTAATAAAATAAATTATTCCATAGACTATGATATATTATAACATAGTTTGTAGGGTTCCTGAAAAYGAGTAATAAAACTGTTGCTATTGCTGCACAGGTGCTTCAGTTCTGTGCTCACTCATCTCAGACTGGACACACAGTTTCATTGCCACACTTCCACTTACTCTTCCAGTAGAACAAGTAGATCCTTTGGTGTACCAAAAAAATGTGATGAATCCTTGTCTATAATAAGGCGGGTGATTCATGCCCCAAATCGACCTATTCTGCCATACTGACCACCAAGGGAAGCCCTAGGTGACRCATCATAGTTATCAACATCTGCATTGCATATGTAGGAATTAAATGAGATTCATATTTCTGGTGGTATCTATAATTACTTCAGACATTTCCTAGTAAAACTCTCATMTTTCAAAGATCTAAAATACAWGGYTYTTTGAAAGCCAAGAAAGCACWTGAAAGTCACTTGACCAAATACTGATCAGCYTGTCCACAAATCTTTTTGCCACAGAGTGATTAATGTCTTAAAACAGTCCACAAAGTAAATGTATAGACACAGGTAAGAAGAATACACCATCAGGGAAACATGCAGAAATATGGATCCAGTGCACCGAGGTAGAGAAAACAGACCCTGGACAGGACTTACTGATGTTCTATATAAATAATGTTTTCTAGTTTCCCATGTAAAACCCAGTATRGAAAGTTTAGTATCCTGACTAGACTAGAAAATTAAACTGAGAAACATAAAATAGTCATCACTTTAATAGTCCTGTCAAACGGATACTGTAAGCATGCTGAATTATGTTATTTTCCTGACTYAACAGACATGGATACTAAGGAAGATAAATAAATTCTTAGATTACCTGTCTAAATCGTGGCATTTCTGTTATAAAACTAGAGATTGAAGAGACTGTCTGAATTAATGTCTTRTTTTAGATCACAGAAACCTGAAGTGTATGTATTTGCATATATGGTGTTTACAGTTTGAAGAACTAATTTGGAGTTATCAACCTCTTGTACCCCAACTATGTCAGGTGACTGTAAGTCAAGAAAATTGGTACTACATCCTATCATTGTTTATGTGGGTCACAATTCAKTTATAGAATCAGCAGAATTCTTCAGATGAAAAGCCTTGACCCCTTTGTTGACACATGTATTGAAGAGACCAAAGAGATGTTAGATAGGAGAAGAACAAATTTTTTTAATATGTAAAAGCAAGTTATATTTTGACATTGTCTCACATGAAATCTTTGTCTCTAAACTGGAGAGACATGGATTTGTCAGATGGCCCACTCAGTGGATAAGGAATTGGMTGGATGGCCACACTCAGAATTGCTCAATGCCACAGTGATGAGTGGTGTCCTCATGGCTCAGTATTGGGACCAGCACTGTTTAACATCTTTGTGAGTGACATGGGCAGTGGGATCAAGGGCACCCTGAGCAAGTCTGCCAGTGACACCAAGCTGGGTGGGTGGGTGGGTGGACGTGCTGGAGGGAAGGGATGTCATCCAGAGAGACCTTGGCAGGCTTGAGAAGTGGGACTTTGTGAATCTTGTGAAGTTCAACCATGCCAAGTGCAAGATCCTGCACCTGGGTCAGGGCAATCCCAAATGCAAATACAGCAGCCCTGAGGAGAAGGACTTGGGAGTGTTAGTTGACAAGAAGCTCAGCATGACCTGGCAATGTGTGACTGTAGCTCAGAAAGCCAACCCTGTCCTGTCCAACTCACCCAAAGCAGCGTGGCCAGCAGCACAAGGGAGGGGATTCTGCCCTTCTGCTCCACTCTTGTGAGACCCCACCTGGACTGCTGCACCCAGCTCTGGGGACCCCAACTTAAGACATGCACTTGCTGAAGCAGGTTTAGAGGAAGGGCACAAGGATGATGAGAGACCTGAAGCATCTCTCTGTAGAGACAGGCTGAGAGAGCTGAGGTTCTTCAGTCTAAAGAAGAGAAGGTTCCAGGGACACCTTCGAGCACTCCCAATACTTAGAGAGGGTTATGAGAGAGCTATAAAGGGACTTTTTGGAAAGGCATGTTGTGACAGGATGAGGGGGAATGGCTTTAAACTGAAAGAGGGTGAGATCAGACTAGATATCAGGAAGAAATTTTTTAATATGAGAGTGGTGAGSCACTGGAACAGGTTGAGGAAGTTGTGGATGCCCCATCCCTGGAAGTGTCCAAGGCCAGGTTGGATGGGGCTTTGAGCAGCCTGGTCTAGTGGAAGTTGTCCCTGCCCCTGGCAGAGAGTTGAAACTAGATCATCTTTAAGATCCYTTCCAACCCAAACCATGCTATGATTCTATGATTTTGTGTTATATCTTGCAAACAATAAGTTAAAAAAAAATCAAATTATTATAATTAAACTGACATATGCTTAAGATGTGTCTTTTCATAACCAGGCAGYGTATATTCCATAATTTCACACAGACTGAAATCACCAGTGACAGATACTCTGTTGATCAAATGACAAAAATGCTCCTGCACCTGCAGTTAGCAGTAAGTGTATTAAAGTTCAGTGCACATCTTCCACCACCACCATCTTGGTGTAGCTGGTGCACAAATTCCAAGCTGCAATCAAAGACAGTTGTGCAATTTAGACCTTAGCCAGTATTTTGAAAACACAGAGGGAGGGGCAGTATTAAACTACTGAAGAAATATTTCTGAGAAGTAAGGGCACAAAGTAGATTCCTGTTTAATCAAGGACTACTGATCCATAGCAAAAAAAAAAAAAATAAATAAAAGTAGTTATGAAAAATATTATATTTTTGGATAGCACCTTGTTGGGTTTTACGATGAGCTCTGCTTATGCACAACAATGTGTAAAAGCTTTGCCTTCCAGTCTCCAAAACAGCCAGATCGCTTTTCATTATCATCCAGAAATTTGCTCTCTGCAACAATTTATCTTAGAGAAACCTTCAGAAATGAGTCACAACCTTTGTTTAAAGGCTTTATTTTTGAAATGCTGACAGCAGCTTAGCTCTAGCATTGTCTACAGCGAACACTACTATGGAGAGACTTAAACAATGCTGTCACGTAGAATAGAATAAATTATTTCAATTGTAAACCAGCTAATTACGCATGAAATCTGGTACCTGCTCCTCTTTGATATAAGAAAGCTTTTTTCTTGCTCTGGATGAAATATAGCAATGTGCCCAAAGCCATATAATGAGCCATTTTGTTTTAATCCTATCAGTATCACTCAATTTAAGATTTGTATTTCCAGTCATGTGATTGCCTCAAGTTTTCTTTTCAATTCATTTTCAGAGTTTTGAAATTTTCAATGTACACATTGACAATACCCCAGAGGCCAAATTCCAATTTATTAAAGTCTGAAATCTCATTATTTTTTAATAAATCTCATTAGTTTAAGACCTAACTGGTGATTTTTTATGCTTAGGCTTATTAAAATGATGAYAATATAACCAATGTAAATCCCTTCTTTATATAAATGAGCAATTAGAAACAATGTAAGCAATTACAAGCTGTATGAATATTTTGTCATTACTTTTCTGATAAATATGATGAAATTTTCCCTGTGGAAGGCAGGTTATAAATCAGTCAGAATCAAATGTCTCTGCAGAAGTTACTAGCATGAACACAGCCTGGCTCTCCTCAATCAAGTCAAAAAGGAATGAACTTGCTTTACCTCRAAGACAGTCTAAGTGAAAACAAAAGAACATAATTTTAAACTGAATATACCTAGGTACTGTTGAGAGAAATATTCAGTGTTGTCTCCCAAATAATCCTTTTACCTTCTACCATAGGCATTGTGTACGGGGTCATAAAAAAAGAGATGCATCTTTGTTAACTGTATAAGCAAAACTCTTCCAGGTGGTTGACATCCTATCCTTCCCAGGCTGGTCCCTTCAAGCAAAGCTCTCTATATAATCCCAGTCAGGTATTTGAAAAGTTGGAGCTTTGCCTGCTCTTTAAAGTATAAAAACCTTTTGGGTTTGGAGTGTTTTTTAGCAAATTACTTGTTTTCCCTTTGCCTACTGCACCTTTCGTAGTTTAGCTGCTTATCAGAAGATAATGGAAAGGTCTCAGATATGAACAGTTTACAATCTACATCAAGGAAACGAGACACAGAAACTTTTAATAAAGATCTCTCATATGTTCATTCAGTATTTAGCTATGGGATGTGCCAAAGCAATTAATTAATTAAACTAATATATCTAATTATTTGTGATGTTTCTATTGGTCTCTCACCAYGGGCAGATGGAGGGAAGAAGGTAGAGCACATGGCAACCTGAATTCCTAGTGTAAAAATAAGCAKAAAAACAATTTGGTTTGACAAAAGCAGTCATAGATGAGAAGAAAGGGCACAGTTAATTTTCCTCCCTGGGACCCCTCTCTGGAAGTCACTTCTGATTATTCTGCACCCTGGTGACAGAAGGCAGTAGATAATACTGTAAATTACCTTTCCTTCCTTGCAAAAGAGCTAAGGGGAGTCTGCCTCTCATTCTGTCATGCCTGCCAGTACTTTTGTACATTAATCACTTCATAGATTTCTGTATTTCTATTGACATCAAATTTAATTTTAAAGTTAAAYGTGGAAGTGTTTGCAGGAACAATCCCTTATTTTGTATACTGACTTCCTTTAGACTGGACTAAAATGACCGATATGACCAGTGGCTTTTGGAGGTTGTGGAAGGGGAGGAAGTATGAGTTTTGCTCATGTGTGTATTGTCTTGTTTAGTAAAGCAACCTTCTCAGGAAAATATGAGTCTTTTCATTTTCAGGAACACAACTACAAGACATCTCAAGCAACAGTTTCCACTTAGTTTTTAATTATCCGCATGTAAGGATTGACACAAGTTTTTAGAACACTGAAAAAATTACACCAATAAGAAAAAAAAAGGATTACCCAATTCCCTTTCTTCAGTCCCTCTTTGAAGATCAGCTGTAACTGGCTTAGATTTTGGTTGAATAATACTATATATCTAGTAAATCAGATACAAATAAAAMTTGAAGGTAACTACAACTGAGCTAAAATAATCTTCATAGATATAGTAATTGTAAGTAATGTTCATAGATAAAGACAAAATATTCATGCTGTAATTGTGAATTAAATTCATTATCACATTCATTGCATTATATTCATTAATCAAATGCATTTGAAAACCTATGTAGGCATGATAGTAATTGCATTGCCATTGACTAATGACAAAAGAGCGCTTCAACAGATATACAACAATTTGATTAGGTAAAAATCAAACTGGGGAAAGATCCAAAAGCACACAATAGTCTGAATTTCAAAARGACAAGCTTTGAGAAACCAGAGAACTTGCTTGTGAATTCAGGGGCTAAGGAATTCAAATATTGAGGTTAATATAATTATTGGAAGTGAAAAGGATAAAAGTATGTGGACTTTGTCTGAAGAAAGCAGAAGAAGTTTTGCTGAAGAGAGCTAGTTGAATAAAAAACCACAAACAAAACCCAAAACATTTGCAAAATAGCAAAGAGGCCTAAGCACAAAGAAAATGTTATCTGAGAGATAAAAAAAGGAAGGACAAAGTGAGAATTGCTAAAAGTCAAGCTGAATTGGACTTTCAAAAAGATATGAAAAGCAAACAACAAAAAAAGATTCTTCATCCCAATAAACAAAAGACAATAAAGAACAGAACTGTAGAACTATGGAATACAAAATGCAGAGAAATGGAAGATAATCTTGGCAAAATATAAATGGCACTTTGCTATTGATCAGGAATTAATCCTTTACCTCAGATTTTAATGAGTACATTGACTGGTCATGGGAGCAAAGACAGTTTAGAAAATGGCAGGAGTGTGTGGCAAAGCATCATTCAGAACAAAGACAGAACAGAGCTCAAGAAAATAAATGCAAGACCCTGCATCTTCTCCACCCGTTTCTGAAAGGAATTGGTGCTTGAGCTCATGGTTCTACTGCCAGGTGATTGGAGAGGAGCAAATTTTGCATTCATCACTAAAATGCTGGTTGGTTTCAGCAGTGGAGATTTTATGGCCCATCACCATAACATTCAGGCCTGCAGAACATATATAAACTAGCAGCAAGCATAACTAAGGTCAAAATTGAAATTCCTAATTATTTAATTCATCTTTTCCAAATGTAATTGATGGATTATTCCATTGGCCAAATATTTGCAGCTGGATCTGCAAACTAAACCTTAAGAAGCTTCAGTAATTTAATATTTTTAATATTAATATTTAACACACTGCCCAAATATTAAAGTTATGCTACTTCTACTTTACAATTTCACACACACAGAATTATACAAGAGTTACTTAATTGTCAGCACTKCCTTTTTTTTTTTTTTAAYAKCWAGTATAATTTATCAGGAGATAATTCATATGGGTGGCAGCACTACACTTAAACWATCAAATCTGAACTAACTGCACAGGAAACCATAATGGCACCCTGAAAATTATTTCACAGGACAATTCTTCATATTTACTTTCCTCATTTAATTTAGAAGGATATTTCCCAGTTTGAAGGAACTTTCTGTTTTTTTTTTATTCAGTAGGGAATAACAACTTTAGGTGCTGAAATCAGTACTTTGAGYTAAAAAATAGCTCCCATTACTGAAAGATCATTTCTGCTTTATATTATGACAGTTTACAATATCTACCATGTAGCAGAACAGCCCACATTTGATGAGAAATTCTGTTCTGAGACCTYTGACTCTCTGAACTGTGAATCTGGCCGTGGTTGCTGTCCTTTCTGTAAGCAGAAACCTGAAGCAGGGCAAATAAATCGAAATGGGAACAGAGGAGCAGAGCCAGGTTGGCAACAGTTGAGATGAGTGCTTTTGTTTCTAAAAGAAGGGAAAAATGCCTTGAAAGTCATGCATTCTCTGTGCCTACGCTGGCTCGGCAGCAACTTGCTTTTCTGTTCCTTTTGTTACAACCATTGAAACACTTGGGGAAGACACTGAGAGCGCTCCTCCTCATAGCACACTACCCTTTTTGCTTTTCGTGGTGAYATAGCAGAGATGCATAGAATTAGCATTAATACAACTTTTACATAAATATTGACAAGGAATGTTCTCCTCCACAAAGAGTGAGCASGATCTGTTGCTGCTTGGTGGGTGGAGGGCTGGTAAAGGCAGCTTTAATTCCGCAYTCGAATCTCAATTTTTCTTGGCAATGCTTCTCGTGTAAGTTGGCTGCTCTAAATGACTTTGCTGCCACAGCCCCCAATGGATCATTCCAGCTGTTCAAAATAGCTGTTCAAAGTGAGGAAACCTCTACACAAAGAGTATTCCCTAGGGAGAAATTTCAAGAACTCTACAACCTCTCTGTGCTACTGGAAAAGTGTACAGAGACTGGATAAGAATACAGAATTCATAATTGTCCYTTCTATACAATAAAGCATTCATACTTTCTCATCTTTCTTTCTTTCTCATCTTTTGATTATTTTTTGACACCAAGCTTACCCTGTTCAAGAATATGGGTAAGAGCAAAGATTCCTTCACACCAACTCTGTGAGCTCTGTGCTCTGCAGCTGGTCTACCAGTGAAAATRGGGAGCAGCTTCAGCACCATACAGGCTTGCATTCAGTTTCTGACGACCCCAAAGCTCTGTCTTGGTATGCAGAAACTCTGAAACAGTCTGACTGTTGGGCTTGGTTACACACCTAACATTAGAAATCAAAAAAAATTTAACAACAATAGTCACAACAGTTTTGTTACAACACTGAATTTCCTCCTGCACATAGGGGAATGTACCTRGCCAGTTACAGCCTGCTGCACCAGCAGATTACTACAAAGGAATCAGATCATAAACAATTTTTGGCTCTGTGTCTCACAATCCTGTGATGATATCTGAGCCTTCCTTGTCTTCCCAGGCCATTCTTCCTCCAGATTCAAATGCCTGATTAATGTTATTAAAACAATTTCAAAACTGGTCTAGTTAAATTAGTGCAACCCCTTTGAATGGACATTTCCAAACCTGCTGGTCCTTCAGCTCCTGTCCTGCCCTTTATCTCTGGGTAATCTCAGTTGTAAACATGAATTCAGCAAGCATCTTTCCAACACTGACTCACAGAACCTCCCTCTAATCCAAAACAATCTCTTTTTGTCCTTCCTGAAACCTCAGCCTGTCTCTCAGACAATACTTTGTTCATATCTAGTTGTCAGTCAAGTTCAAAAAAGAGCTTTCACTGTTTCCCTCCTTTCCCTCCTCCAACTGTTTTTTGTGTATCTGTCAGATATCCAGACTCCTGCGAAGGAAGGTCTGCAGCCTCCAGCATAATAACAAATCTCTTTTTATATTATCATATCCATACTCTCTGGCTTCAAAATACAGCATCACCATGCTACTCTTCTAACACATCAGAAAAAGTACTATTTCATCTTACTCAGCGTTGAGATCATTTCCCTCCTCATGTCAGCTGGTGATACTGGGACGTATTGTCCCTTGTTAAACTCTCAAACAAATACCTCACATGGTTTCGTAGGTTATTCTTCCCACTGAGAAGCTTCCCAGAAACAAAAAAGGAATGTATTCATTTTTATGAATCTTGCCTTCCTCTGARATGTGTTACGAACGTTTTTAAGGACAAATGATGTGCTTTTAAACCAAGGGACGAAAGTCACAGCTAGTGGGTTAGGGCCACTTCTGCTATAGTGAACTCTGTCTGGTAGCAAGAGCAAAGTCCCAAACTGGAGAAGTCAGAAAAGGAACAAGTTGAAGAGGGCAGTCAAGGGAACAGTCAGACTTCAGGAAATGCTGAAATCTGTGAGCACATAGTCCAAGACACACCACGAGACCACATCATAGTCAAGATCAGGAAGTCAGAAACTCCATGTAAGACAGGATCTGTAACAAGAAAAAGCCGTATCTRGCTGGAGCAATGTTACACAAATCACTTGCAAACAGCAACCAGAATCAAACATCGGAGTGAAAACCAGAGAAAACATTAAATTAACAGAACTCAAGACTAGGAACTAGTACTGCACATCTAGAAAGAAGGACGGGTCGACTGTTATKAAAATTAAATGTGTAATATGGCTGGACAAGTCCACAAACTCTCAGCTGTAGTTCTCTTAGCATTTTAAGCAGATTTAATCCATTGTGGCTATTGAAACTAGTGGTCCTGCACTAGTAATTTTATGTGCATGCCCAAGCACAGCTTCTTATTTATACCAATACAAGCATCTATGTAGCTGGGACATGAACTGGCTTGGGAAACTGATGTAAATTAAAGTTGATCACAATTAAAAACTATTAACCATCATTAAAACAAAGTARCTAGCATTAAGCCTGATGCCGTCCMCTACAYAGCCACGCAAGTGCTTCTACKGGMACAAGGAAGGAGGCAGCATGGAGGAACAGACAAACGGCTGAGGAAGGAAGACCTTTATTTTAGGGCCGTCACAACTCACCCATAGTTTATACAAACCAGTGGAGCCCCAGCACCGGAGAACATGGTTCTCTGCCAGCTGTTAGGGCTGTGCCATGGGAGCGTACAGCGGCAACCAGCACCTAGGGAATGATTCACGTCCAGCTGCCTGGGGAATGACTCACTGGCTCAGTGACTCACTCCTCCGCTGGTGGACAGAGCCCACTGCCTATTATGCTGTCCGATACTATCTCACTGTCTCCTAGTAGGGACTCATTCATCTGTCCCCAGCCATCTGCTGCTGCCTGTCCCATGTAGCGCAAATTCCCTAGGCTCATCGGGGAAGACGGGATTTTCTGTTCTTCATTCGGTCAGTAGTGAGCCTTTCCTCTGACTACGAAGTATTGCAACACTGAGCTTATAGTGTGTTATAGTGTCATRAAAAATTGCTTTTAGAGCAACCATAAACCTATCTGGTTTTTAATAATTTCTTCTAAATATCAGAAAAAAAAAAGTCGTAGGTCATCAAATAAGGATCCGCGCACACAGATCCGCGGTCCCTCCTGTGCGCGCCCACAGCCGCACATGCCCTGCCCGGTCACTCGCTCCTTGGGCCACACACCCGCGGACYACTGACTCCCCGCTTCTCGGTCCACACGCTGGGCTCCTGGAAGGGGCGAAGGGAATGGAAACTGCGCCTGAACGCTCGGTTGAGCTCCTCTTTACGAGCGAGGGAAGCGCCTAACAACGGGCGCAGAGGGAAGGATTGCCGGGTGCGGGCGCAGCGCTGCCGCCGCGGTCCGGGAAGAGCCGGAATTCTTGTGCTCGCCCCTTGCTACGCGCCGAATGGTTTCGGGGGATGTTCCCGCGCAGTCCCTAGGCCATGTTCAGCCCTGCTCTGCCTGGCACGGCTCAGTGCCCACCACAGGCCGTGCTTCCCACCCATGCTCGGGGAGGCACGGTGCGACCCCGGTGCGGTCACCACACCGCGGCCCCGAGCACTGCCCTAGCCCCAGCGCCGCCGCCGCCCGCGCTCCATCTCCCGCTCCCTGCGGGCGGGCGGGCGGGCTGCAGGCAGGCGGGGCCAGGGGAACCGGCATATGCCTCAACAGACAWCGCCGCCGCCCTATGGGAAGCAGGGAAGGGCGGGCCGGAGCGGCGGCCGCCCAATGTGCAGCGCSACCCGGCGTGATGCGGGTACCTGTGGCATATAAAGGCGGCTGCGTGCGCACTGGACCCTCGCTTACACAGTATGGCCGGCGACATTAGCTAGCGCTCGCTCAACGCTCTTCTCTGTAACAGGGGAACACACGGACTACAAGGAACCGAACCGCATCGCCCGCCCGCACCCCCGCTCGGACTGTAACCCGCTCACACACGCTCACGCCGCATCCGCCGCCGCGCACTCCGGGTGGTTTTCGCCCGTTTAAAAAAAAAAAAAATCCTTCTTCTACTTATTCCTCTTTTTTTTTTTTTTTTTTTTTCAATTAATATTAAGCAAATCCCCCAGAAGGTGAAACCCGCCCGGGACGGACTGGGACCCGGCGGCGGCAGCAGCGCGGCCCGTGCAGCAGCAGCGAACGGTGGTGGCCGGGGGCGGCAGTTTGGTTGTCGTTTAATTTCTGTGGTTGTTGGTTGCCGAGTTGTCTCACCATGAAGGAGAACGGTGCACACTTCTTCGAAGGGACCGAGAAGCTGTTGGAGGTGTGGTTCGCCCGGCAGCAGCCCGCGCAGCAGGAGCCGCACCAGAGCAAGGGGTCCGGCGACCTCCGCACCATACCCAGGTCCGCGAATGGTCGGGGCGGGGTGGGGTCGGAGCGGGGAGAGGCGGCAGCGCTGCCCTCGGAGGGAGGCCGGTGGGGCGGGAGGGTCCCTGAATGGCCCGGGTGTGGCGGCGCTTCGGGGGGCGATGGCGGCCGCGCCGGGGGAAGGCAGGTTCCGGGGTGGCCGTCGGTGGGGGCTGGGCCCCCGCGCTGCCGGCCGCCTTCCCGCTCCCCCGGTGACAGCCCCGGCATCTTCCCGCTGAGGGTGACCTTCCGCCGCCCTCCAGAGACCCCCCCGAGGAGGGATCCTCCCGTGGTCCCGGCGGGCGGGAGGTGGCGGTGCCGGGGACGGAAGCCATTCCGCGCCGCCACCTCGTGCAGCCCCGCGCGGTTCCTGCTGGCAACATGTGGCGGAGCGGGGAGCGGAGCCGGGCGTGTGCCGCGCCGGCCGGGAGCGCCGCGGGGGGAGCGGCCGCCGTGTCGCAGTGCTGCTGGCGGCCGGGGCACGGCAGCGGCGCCCACCCCTCTGCGGCGGCTCCCGCCGAGCGGTGGCCAGTTTCGGGATGAGAAGGCTCGGGAAATCCCTGCCGCTGCCGTACTGCGGAGAGCGCGGGCTCGGGAATCTCTCGCAGTTAACGAAAGCTGGGAAGGGAGATCCCTCTCGCTGTCGCGGCGAGGATTGATGGTTCCCTCACATGGCCGGTGTGGCGGCGACCTCCGGCACTGTGTGGCCGGACAGGTCCCTAGAGCGGCTCTCGGCCAGGGAAGCGGGCGGTACCCGGCGACCCTTGCCGTGTCTCCCTGCGGTGCGGTGGGCACCGGAGCGAGGGAGGCACCGGGAAAGGGGGTGCCCCCTCCTCCCCCAGAAGTGTGGCTGGAGCCGCGGTTTACACGTGAGTGTCCYGGCCGCGCTCCCGGGCCGCGCCGCCGCTGCCGTCGCTCTCCCCCATTGAGGRGCCGAGGCCAATGGGAGCGGGACGGCGCGGAGGGGCCGGGCCGCGCCCGTCACCCAATGGGCACGTGGGGAATGCGCTGGCGCCGCGCTCGGCGCCGCCCGGGGCGGGGGAAGGAAGGCCCGGAGCCCGCTCCGCTCCGCTCCGCTCCCGGCGCACGTGTTCGGCACCGGCTCCCGCCGCTCCCCCTCCCGCCGCCCAGGAATGTGCCTGCGCCGCCTTTGTTAGCTCAGGAGCCGATGGCCACCTGCCGGCACACGGGGCGGCTCTGGAGCCGTGCCGGGCAAGGCGGGCGTGAGGCGGCTGTGCTGGAGATTGCCAATACCGTRTTTTGTAGGGAGGCAGTCTGCAAAYACTAAAACCAGATGATYTTCAAGGCCCCTTCCAACCTAGAYCATTCAACCATTATGGAATACTTAGACTTCTGACTTGGAGGGTCCAGCTGTAGATGTACAAAAAGTAGTGTTCAGGAAGTGTCAGAAAATGGTAGATGCTAGCCTTAAGTACAGAGTAAAATCTGCAGAACTATGCATGAGCTTGTAGTGACAACAAAAATGGTATGTAGGTAGGATTAGCTGACATAGTCGGAAAAGGCAGGCTTGTCCTAGGCAAACAGGGCAAATCTGAAGGTTGTGATTATGTCAGTAGTTCACCATGGTCAGCTGTTCAGCTTTTCAGGTTTGGGTGGTACCTGGAGGATCTGGCTCCCAATGTCTCCAGATCTGGTTCTGTCTATTACTGTTACCCTGTGCTCTCCAGTCAGGGAGTTTGAGCAAGAGAGCTTGTCGTAATGTATTTCATATTTGGAATATGTTCCGATGGTATAATCTCCATTCCATGATGTATCCGGTTTGTCTTTTCCTTGGTTTTGATATTCCTCAGTAAATTTCCCAGATAGATGTATGTTTCGGTAGAGTTGGCTATTCACAGATCTGAATTGGCAGTGAGCAGATAACCACCTTTTCAAAAAATAATGAATAGCCCATGTTGTGTGTGCATGCCTGCATGTTCATGGTTAGTGGAGGCTTCATTTTTTCTGTACAAGAAACACTGACCTGTTGGTGTAATGAGGTAATTTGCTCATRTAACTTTGACTTGTGACGCTATTTAGACYTCTCTCAATCATGTAGTTAACATRGAAATCATCAAATTTGTTTTTTATAGCTTGAGGCTTAGTGGTGTAGCATATACAGGGTAACAGCTTGTATGGTTAAGGTTTAGGCAATCCTGGAAAGAAAATCCCGGCTGAAGTACTTGCAGATGATGAACTATGTATGCACTTGAGGAGTCCTGTAGTGTTTGACTTTAAATATGAAAGAATCCAAAAGTACTCGTTTGACTTTGTGTTAATGTGCAGATGTAGTTTAGAGATGCCATTCTGCAAATGCTTTCCTCGCTGACACATTCGTGCTCTCTGGTGATCCATTTGTCGGCTCAGAGTCGCGTTTGCGAAACTGCAAACTTAACTTTTAAATTGCTCAAGAGCATTTAATGTAATTGCAGTGTAGGTACTGGGACAGTTCCTTTGTGTGGTTTAGATATGGCTGTAAAGTTTTAATAGAGTAGATAAAAACTGTTAACTGTTGAACGYGTGGTCTTTAACACAGTGTCGGAGCTGTGAGCAAGCTTTGAAGACTTCTGTGTTAATTGGCTCTTAATGCAGCATGTTAATCGAAGTTGCTTGCTTATTTTGGTAGGAAGCTGTAATGTGTGTAAAAGTGCAATTAACCTGAGTCCGCTTGTAATTATCAGTGATCGTGTGTTTCTAGAATTAAATTAACTTGCACAAACATTCCCTTTTGGAAAAAAACTGTCAGAATTAAATTACCTGGTACAGCTGATAGATACAAATGGAAGTTCTGAATACAATSCATCCTGCTATGCTAATTCTGTAAAGGTGATTGAATAGGCTAGTTTATGTTGAACAGAACCTGAAATCAAAGCTGAAACCGTAGAACAATAGCTAAATTAGAATCAAGTTGCAAACCAGTTGAGCTTGCCTTTTGTATTGTAATACCTGCTTAGTAGTGAAATGTGAACCATTCATCTACCGAATGACTAAGCTGGTGTTCAAAGCTAAAAATTTCCATGTTGCGTGCCCTTGTTAGGGATTAGATATTTTAAAGTCTTTGCTGGATATCACCAGTRAAAAAAGTTCTTGAGCTGATGCAATTAAGATATTTCTTTTCCACATTTTTTTCCCTCCTATGGGCAAGCCTGCATTCTAGATGATAAAAGTTTGGATTAGGTGTAATGTATTTCAGGAAGATCTCTGACTGTTATTTTAATTATTCAATAAATGTCTCAACTAAAAAGTGTTGAACTTGGGGACTTTACTCTGTTAAATTTTGGGGTGGTTTTGCTCACTTGTTAATGAGTTATGCAGAAAGGTCTTGTGGTTGCAATAGTTAGTGGCAAGCATCTAAATGTGCTTACCCTGCTTATATTCAGCAGTGGAATTAAGTTAATGTTTTTGTGGTCTCAAAATAATTTGCTTTAATTTTATTGCTTGTTCTCACTTAACGCTTTGTAAAGCATTTTTTTTCTAAAAAAATAGCCTTAAACTCTGTAAAGAAGACAGAGGATTTGCTGAAAATATGATGAACTTGCTGCAAGCCCTGGATTTCCATGGTGACTGTGTAGTGCTTTCTCTATCCCCACAATAAAATAAGCTATTTTTTCCTTCAGATTATGTGTAGCTATGCATTTTCCATCTCAAGGGTTATCAGGATCTTGAATGTACAAAAGTTTGAAACCATAAATAAATGATGCCAGTGYTAAAAGCTTGTATCTCAAGTATTCAACCCTGAAGAATTCTCTGAAATTAAGTTTATTTATGGGCTKTTAATCTGCTTCCTATTTGTCTTAYATTATGTGGAGACACARGCCGAAGAAAACTGCAGCAATATGGGATAACAGTGATAGAACATTCTGATCCTGTGCTACAAGGAAGCTCCCAGGCTTTCCCAAACGATACAGTCAAGGATTTGATAGGAGTCCTGTAAATCGTTGCTTTGTGCTGCACCCTGTAGCCTGAGTCAGCTCAGTGCTGCAGTGCCGCTGCACCTCTGCCCTTTCCCCCATCCTGAGTGGTGTTACCTCCCTGTTTGCTCAAACACTGAAGCTACAAGGAAGCTGGGCCATGAGCCCTGCTCTGCTTTTACTCCTGCAGTGCCTCAGAGCAGAGCTGAAGGGACTCTGGAAAGAAGGCAGGGCTRTACTAAGATAAAGGCTTCTGTCCCTGGGTCCTCGCTGAGCTTTTTTTATGCAAGGTTATCTGGAGAACTTTACGTAAGAGTGCAGTCCTCCCCTCATCAAAATGGATATTAAGTAAACGAGATTTTAGATCTGGTTCAAAACCACAAGGTAAAATGTTTTCTTGAGACTCAAAATTGTAATTAAAGAATGGTTTCACACGAAGGAGCCAAGCCCTTTTATTCTCACTACTACTGATTCTGATACTGCTTGCTGGAAGTGAAGACTTAATGTTGAAGRCTTTCTGACATTTTCCCACCTTACCACTGAAACTGTTGAGGTTTTGGTTAGTCATCTTCTGTCAAAGGTTCAGGGCTATTAGACTGTAGAAAATAAATATGCTGCTATTGCTGTTTTCCTTGGGCTTTCCTAATGGTTGTTTGCTCAGTGGGAACAGGAAGACTTGGGGCTTTTGCTAGATACTTGGCTTACAGTATGTTCCTCCTTCTGGAGAAAATTACACTCAAATTTGCCCTGAATCTTGCTTGTAAGTCCTGTTGTGCCTCATGTTTTTTTAAATACTTTGGATGTCCCTGGATATAAAAGACTTGGGAATTGAGTATCTTTGGACATAAAGGATGGAATCCCCATTCCATGAAACTGCAGTAGTGGTATGAGGCCTGCAACAGGAGAAATATGCCGCCTTCARAGCATATCTGTGGCCATCTTTGTGCCATTGCTGAAATGTCTTGGGTTTCATTTGAGAATTACGCTCTTGAGGAGTTGTCTTGGGACTTTCTAGGTAAGAAGGATTTTGTGAGGAATACTGAATTAGAATCATTTTTGATGTAGGTACAATGTTCCATTCAGGTGCCTGTCTTTCAAGAGTAAGTGCATGTCAGGGGAAAGCTTCTTAAGTTTAAGATAAGGGAGATGTGGACAGTCTCTCTGTGTATCTGTGCTCAGAGCATACAGAGGGTGTGACTTTTGTGCACCCCACAGATACTGCTGAAGTCAAATTATCAAATTGCAAGTGCCTTGCACCTAAACTCAGGCTGTGTAAGTGGTTCAAGGTAATCTATCTTAAGCAGCAATTTATAAATTAAGTTRTATTTCTGACAGGAAGTAATTCACCTCCAGCTGTCTGCAGAGAAATACATGAGCTGCTGGGAGGTGTTCTAAAATGCTCATGATTTTTGTGTGGCACCTTTCTGTTGGAGGATGCTTGAAACCAAGGTTCCAGCTCTGCTGACACTGACACCTAGCCAAATAGGAATTTGCCTGTTTACCTGTAGCCTGCTAATGAGGTAACTGATACCTATGTGGCTCCTAAAAATACTTAGTAGGTAACAGGTGAGGGATAGAAGATTGCTCTACAGTTGAATGCTTGATGTTAAAACAGAGTCTTRCAGTCAAGATTCAAAGGCCTGTTACTTGTGGTACTACAGAACTGACAGCTGTTCTATTTTACTGGAAAGCTATGCAAGAGTACATKTATGGCTTAAGCTGTCTTTAGGAGTTCCATATGGTTTATTTCCTAAAAATTCCTGCCCTACTGCAAAAGAGCTTTTCTTCCCAGTGCTGACTGCCTTAGCCAAGGTGCTGTTACTGGGATGATGTTGTAGTGTGCTTAAGGAGGCTGTTGGCTGCTGATAGGAATGAGTTTTTGATCTCCTCAAGTTGCGGTTAGCATGTTCCCAGCTGGCCTGAAACAGCAGGGTTGTGCCAGGTTTACTTGACTCTTGTTAAGAATGTGTTTTACCCCTGAAGGTAAAGGCTCAGAAGAGGCCAATATCTTGCACACAAAAGCATGGTTTATCTGTCAAGGAAAGCTTCCATCTGAAATAAAGGGGCAAATATGATGCTTTGGAACTTGGTTGAGAGGGACTGTTGACTATTTGTTATAGACATGAAGCATACTTCCTACAGATAAGCTACTTCTTAGTGATAYTAGCTTTTCCCTACTGGCATAACTGGTTGGCAGTTTGAATGGAAGTTATTTGTACTCTGGTAACAAGTCTGTTTGCAGCACAGGAATAGGAGTAGATTGCTAAACCTGATTTTTTTCCCCCTGCTTTTGACATGTTCTGCTAGTCAAGTGTAGAACAAACAGCTTTTTACCATTCAAGCAAGGACAGTTCTTCACACTTGAGTAGATATAGTCCATTTTCATTTGCTATTCTCTGAGAAGGTGCAGTGATTTAAGGTGCATCATGCTTGCCCATTTGAGAAACTCATTTGACTCTGGCTAAGTCACATTTATTTGAAAATTTAGAAATGGATTCTTACAACTTTGGAATGAAGTGGTCAATAAACCCACATGAGTAGGAAGTCAGTCACAAGTGTGTGTTTGCAGGTCCGCTGTAGAACTTGCTTCCAGTTTGAGCTGTCAATGATTCTCATGGATCAAATTCTGCTATGCTTTTGAGTATAGGAGAGCARTTTCCAAACTGGCATTATCCTGATATCTGGATGTGGGGAATATTTTAGGAAATAGTAATGCCCTTGCACATTGATCATTGTAGGGGGAATTTTGACGAGTGGAAGTCCACAATAGCACTTTATTGAGAATTAGTCTTACTTKGTTACCCTTTTTCAGTTGGAGGCTTTGCTTCCAAGTTTAAACTTAACTCAGTTATGACATAAGTATTCTCAAATACTGGAGTTACTAACTGAGAAGGTTCCTTACTTACTATTGAGTAGCTGTAATACATGTAGTAATAACCACTGACAATTCAACTGATTTTAAAAAAAGAAGAAATGCCAGAGTTAGACTTGGTGAACTTAATCTACTTGGTACAAAGTAGTCCCAGATGTTCTTCCTTAGCTATGCTTTAAACAATGGAACAAGCCAAATACTAAGGTCATCTTGTTTAAATAGATTATGTTGGATCAAATCCAGCCTTTCTTTAGTTTTCTGCACTGAACTTTAAGATGCAGATAGATACAGGCCAGTATCTCTGCAGAACTTCTCCCTAACATGGCCAAGTCTCAACCTGGGTGCTGCAACCCTTTATTAGTCTACGTACGCTTCTAGAGCAAGCCTGGCAGTTTCTAAAGTTGCAGGGGTTTTCCTTAATGCTGCTCTAAAGAGATCAAATCATGACCTTGCCCTTTATTTCTGTAAAGKCTGAACACAGCATTTAGTGTATGCTTAACTATGGTTTCTGTAGTTCAATGGTGACAACTTGAGCAAAGCTCTGATATGCAGAGGTCTTGTGCAACAGCAGGTTTCAGCCCTTGTACCGAAATACCAGCTGTGACACCAACAAACCTAACAGAATGTCCTTTGCATCGTGGGCAGTGGACTTAACACGCAGTAGTGTGTTGTTGATGCTGTACTGACCCCTCACTGGACTGCCAAACTTGATACATCTTCCTCTGCTAAGTGTCTGAAACTGAGACCAGCCATTTCCCTCAAATGCGTGCACAGAACTGCACTACTTAAAGAAAGTGTCACTTGCCTGCATGAGGCTGAGGTTTTGACTGTCTGACCAGGTAAGAAGCTTGTGAAGGCTGAGACGTGTGCTCTTGCAAAGCCTAAGATAGTTACATGCCCATTAATACTTAGAMAAGTACAAAATCAGATTTGTAGTAATGTGCAAATGGGGTTAGTACAGCTCAGCATCAGGGAATTCTTCGTCACCTTTCACAAATGCAATGTCAGATGCTGGTGTTTATTTAATGGCAGATAAAATGTCACTAGGGATGCTGGCATGATTTGAACAATCTAACACATTACCTTGTTCAATTTACAGGAAGGGTGGCCAGCAAACTTACGCTGGTGTGCTGTAGCCAGAGAAAACTAAACCCTTTAGTATTTGTATCAGAAAAAGAGTGTGATTTTTCCAGGAGCATTTAGAAGATAGCCTATATTATATCTATTTCACTCTTCTCATTTACCAGTCTTTTTAAAGTGAGCAGCCACTTGCATTTTCATGTACACTTAAATTTTAAGAACAGAGCTAAATTCAGTCAGTGACATAAGCGTAGAGCTGAATAAATGTGTGGGACTTGAGCTGAGCATTAAAAATAACCTTTTTAATTAGACATGCAGATTGGAGTGTCTGTGCTTGTAGAAGAGCCATGTCTGTGGTTGTAGAAGAGCATTTCATCAAGGGTCACTAACTGGGGTAAACCTCAYTTTGATTTTAAGTATCTAGTTATATGACAGAATTCCTCAGCTTGTTCAGATGTGCACTTGATTATGTGGGTTTTTTAAATGCATAGAATTTTCTTAAACACATTTTTAGTATTGTCAGTCTCATTTATAAGGAGGGTATAGTGTGAGTCTGTAAGTGAACTATGTTCTGGTTGAATCACATACAAATATTACTGTTCTGGTGTAATACATACTTTAAATGGGAAAATCCTCCAATGTTAGTAATAAAGGTACAGAATTCAGTTTCAGGRGGCATTCTCCTGAATGAGTGAATTCATTGAGGGGGAAGTTAAAGCATTTATTTGCTGGAGTGTTCAGAGAGGCTAAAGAATATCTGGCTATTTTAATTATACATACAACAGAATGTAGAACTTCATCTTCACAAACYGATCAGTTTTCTAAAGGGAAAGACTGGTGGCTGCAGGAGGAAACCTGCTGATGGAATTAACAGTGAGTGCTCTGTCSTGGAGTACAGCCACAGGGCTTTTGCAGTGTCAGTAAGGGGTGAGAGGTCTGACTCCTGAGGAAGGATTAGGCTGACAGTTTTATATGGGCAGGCTGAGCTTGCTTGGTGACAAAATATTGGCAATTCTTTCRTGCTCCTGGCTCCTGCAGTTATTCCAGCTCTGCTGATGGGCAGCTTAGTTTTATGCTGGGTTAATAAATCTCTTGGCTCATGCCATCTCCAAGGACAAGAGCCAGCACAAACCTGCAGGTGGAATATGCTGCGGGAAGGGAGAAGTAGGACAGCTGGCAGTCTTGTAGTTTTGTGACGTCAGGAAGCTGTAAYTGTTCCTGTCTTATTTATAGCAAAATTGACTAGATTGGATTCTACTAATCTGGTGTAGACACAAGACTGAAGTGATAACCAAAGTAGTTTTTTGCAAGTCCGTCATTTCTCCTCAGTACTTGGAAGTCTTTTGGCTTAATTTGAGCCCTTGGGTTTTTGTTTGGCTTTTTTTTTTTTTTCAAATTCCTTGTAAAATGAGTAGTAATAGTAAAGAATTGAAATATTAAACTTCTGCCACCGTACTGAATTCTAGCACTGTAGCTACAATTTGCACTGTGTGAAAGAGTTCTGTGATCCTAATTGGTCAGAGAGGAATCCAGGCCATTGAAATTTATTAGTTTTCAGGTTTTCAGTTAAATTATGAGTTTGACTCTAAACTGGTCGGTTAAAACATCTGAATGCTAACTTGSTGGTTTATTACTCTAGTAGCTGCCAGTGACTGCTGTGGTTGAACTGCACAGAGGTCCAACCTAAAGTATACCTTAAGTTACCAAACAATTAATTTTCTCTTAGTGTACATATGGGATGCAGGATTTAAGGTTTTTCTGACTCCCCTGTTTGGCAGTTGTTCTCATGCAGCAAATCATGGTAACAGATTCTGAGGAATTCTGATCCATCAGGAGCTAAGAATTGAGTATCACTGATTGTGAGAAACAGTCCATATATGAAAAGTGTTCCCATTTTGTGCTCTCAGATSCAGTAACTCRAGACAAGACTCTTGKYTTTWTTGGGCTTTTTACCCGGGTCTCCAGCAGGCTTYGGTTTGTTTAACCTGTTGTTTGTTCTCTTCTATAATTTCTTCACAGGATTGAGTGGGACAAACTTCTGGAGAATGTGCATTGTTTGATCATAAGTGTGACAAAAACTGACAAGCAGGAAGCTTATGTACTCAGGTAAGGCACTGGCTCATTTCTTTTAGTACCTAACAGGAAAAAAGTGAACACTGTCATATGTGATCCACTTGGCTGAGAATCCAATCCTGAGTTAATGTGCTGCAGATGATGGCTACAACTTGCAGGCATCTGCTCATCATGATACTGTCATGCTTCTGTTCAGAGGTGCAAATCTCWTCATAGTTGTCCATGTTTGTCTTTTTTCCTTAACTAGAAGGATCAACAGAGCTGGGGTGGCTTTGTTCCTTATCACTGAATTTTGTCCTTGGTTAAATAAAYGTCTCCAATACAGAATTCTGAAAYAATTTCAGCGGAATAGGCTATAGATGTCTCTTACAGATCAGCAGAAAAACCTTATCGGTAGATGAGCTTTAACTGCAGATAACACAATCAAGTGGAACATCTCTTGCAGCTGACCTAAGGGTGTCTGTAAAACTGTAGCTTTCCTGAAACCCTGGAATTTTTGCATTGTGCAGCAGATAGTTGTAAGGACGCTACTTCRCCATATGTTTTTCATCTTGCAGAATACTTTCTTGCTTTTTCTACGTGAACTTCACAGGCACATTTGACATTCTCTGGTTTACTTCAGATTACAAATACTGAAGCTTTTGTATACTGAAAGACTGCCTTGAGGGCAATGTTGTGCTAARAGCAAGCTAGTCAAATGAGCTATGCTCAAGTCTGTTTTTTCAAGCTCCATATATTTAAAACAAAATTCTGGAAAGAGTAACTAGTTGTACTGCATCCTGGATGAAATTTAACCTTGATTTTGAATTTGCAAACAGCATTCCAAGTTGAGTTATTTAAGCCAATTTCCACTTCCATTGTTCAGTTATTTGATTAAAAGATACTTGTTAAGAATCTTTGAATGTTCTGGATGTAGTTAGTATCAAAGCCTATCTCCAGTTCAGTTGGGTTATAGTTAAGTATCTGTGTAGTTAATATCTGTGTCTTTATTTATATAAAGGCATATCATATAGCTGTGCCTGTGAGCCCACCTCACAGCATGTTTGTGTTTCTCAGATAGTTTGAGGGTGTCTAATGTGTGTGCTTTTTCCTGTGGTGTGACAGTTCTGTAATGTTGTGCTTGGTGCAGGTATTTGTTTTGGGAAATCGTAACAGCTCCCAAGTGTTGGCTGCATTCTCTTGGCTTGATCCATTTGCTAAGTATGTTTATGTGCCATATGCTGAGTGTTCACTTAGAGTAATGCATTTGGTTGGGATAAGAACCAAGACCTAACAACTCTCTCCTGGATTGTTTTATGTAGGGAGTACTTAATCTATGCTTTTACGCCTCTTTTACAGTGAGAGTAGCATGTTTGTCTCCAAGAGACGTTTCATTTTGAAGACGTGTGGTACCACCCTCTTACTGCAAGCACTGGTTCCCCTGTTGGAGCTTGCTAGGGAGTACAGTGGGTTTGACTCAATTCAGGTAAGGTGTCAAAAGTGCTGCATCTTCCTAGGAATGTGCAAAAAGCTTTTTTTACTGCTATTTTGGATTCACTTATTAACTMTTCTGAAATGAGGACATTTATGTATGGTTCCCATAAAGGGAAGATTGCAATGTAAGATTGCTCTGCTGTGGCATTTGCCCTTTTTTTGTCTCTTAATGTGTGCTAACTAACAAATCAGCTATTGTGCTGAGTTACTTAAGAGTAACTGTGCCTGTGCTGTGTAGTGGAAAACAAATTTGGAAGTAAGTTGTCTCCTGAAGCTTAGAAATTGAGATAGGAATGATCATGTGCTGAAATGGGAATGCTGGTAGGAGTGTTTCTGACAATGAAAACTTAGGTCCTGGGAAAAGTTCATGATAAATGCTTGCATTTTTCTAAATTCATAGATTCAAGATGGATGGATATTCTCATGCGTAAGATGCACCTTTATTTTTTTCAGAGCTTCTTTTATTCACGTAAGAATTTCATGAAGCCTTCCCACCAGGAGTACCCACATAGGAATTTCCAGGAAGAAGTAGAGTTTCTTAATGAAATTTTCCCAAGTAAGTTCACGAAACTTGAGCAAAGTTGGGTGAAGGGTTGATGTTACGTGAGAAGTGACAAGCAGTACAATAGGTACAGGCTGCCAGGCCAAGCATTCAGCAGTCCTTGCATAAAAGTCAAAAGCTAAAAATACTTATTTTCTGAATTTCTGACACTAACTTGCCAAATTTTAAGCTTGCTAAACTTTACATTTGAAGTTCAAGACTTACAAGAAGAATCTCAAATTTTAAAAAATGATAGAGTTTTGAAGGAACATGGAAGCTRTGATACTCAGATGAGTTATTTGAAAATAAATTTTAATCGTAAATGTATTTAATAGAGGCATTAAGAGTACCAGGGTTTCTCTCTGTGCATAGCTAAAGCTGTAATACCAATTTCCTGATAACAGCCTCTCAGTTGGGGTGTCCAGACCCAGTTCTGAGGGAATTTGCTTTTCTGATTATTAACTTTGCATTCTTGAAGTTAAATGCCTGGTTATTTGATACAGCTGCTGACTGCATCAGTGAACCGCATGGGGTTCTGTGAAAAGCCCCTATCTTTAAATATGAAATGAATGTAATATTTTACATAAATGTTCAGCTTTGGTAGATTAACTKGAGACTTTTTGTCTTGTCTAGATGGAGCAGCTTATTGCATGGGGCGTATGAATTCTGATTGCTGGTACGTATGTGAAGGGTTTGAAGTTTTGGGGGGTTTACAGTAGAACTCAACTTGGTGCTGTCAATATATATATATATATATATATATATTACATATTTGGTTTATACTCTGCGTAGGTACCTGTACACCCTGGATTTCCCAGAGAGTCGGATATCCAATCAGCCTGATCAGACACTGGAAATTCTGATGAGTGAGCTTGACCCAGTAGTTATGGACCAGTTCTACATGAAAGATGGTGTTACTGCAAATGATGTCACTCGTGTACGTTTGCTTAAATGCTGAGCTATTTGGGGAATGGTGGAAATCAGGCAACAAAATGCTTCATTCACTTACCTTTTAATATAAGGTTTATTTTGTGGTGGGAGAGATGTCACGCAAAGTGTCAGGTTAATGCTTTGGGAATAAAACTGATTTAACTTTAGAATGTTTTGGGGAATATAACTTCATGTTTTCAAAGCCCATCCTTTAGTGAAAGAAATGATAAGCAGTGCTTTAAATGATTGGAGGCCTTTAGTCTGAAGAATGTAGAAGTAGGAATAAAACCACAATTWAAGTAACTTCAAAGGATRTAGATTWCAAGGAKTAAGGTTTAGAGTGGAGATAAGGACTGCAAAGCTTAGGCAGATATCAAAATTAGGGTTRAATCATGGAGCCATTTGGATGAYGGAAAAGGCAGATTTGGGRTCTAAGCATAATTTGATGGGTTTCYCTCRATTTCCCATTTTCCAAATGGGRAAATMYTRTGACATGGACAAATTTTTCTGACAAGTACACTGACTTAATCTTGTTTTCCATCTTAGGCTTTGATTCTCATACTGTATTTGCTATTGAGATTTGGCTGTAGCTCAGGTACTGTGGTAAATCAAAACGCTTGGGATTGCATTTCTTTCTAGAGTATTCAGTATATCCTTAYTCTGGAGTAAATGTAAACAGCCTTCACTTTGTGGATAATGGTTGAAGAGAAGCTCCATTTTTCATTTCAGCAGCAAAAGCAAATATGTTTTGGAATTGTAAGTTGTTTTCTTCTCTTGGATGTGTGCAGGTGGGCTCTGTAAGAGGCGGTGTGATAGCTTGCATGCAGCTTGTCACTGACATTTGTGTAGTGGCAGGATGCAAAGCAAGTTCATCTACAGTGGTGCAAGTAATCAGACTGACTTGTTTTTGGGAGAATTCTGRTATCCTGTTTGCTAAGTAGATGTTCATTCTGCCTTTGAGTTAAATCTGAACAGGTGTAAAGATGCATTCTAAACAGAACTGTTTAACTTTGTTTCAGATGAGTGGAATTCGTGACCTGATACCAGGTTCTGTTATTGATGCTACAATGTTCAATCCTTGTGGGTATTCAATGAATGGGATGAAATCGGATGTAAGTTTTACACTCAATAATAATAATCATTGATAACTGAAAGAAAGAAATATTTGGTGCTAATAATACCTTAATTTATTTTTCAGGGAACTTACTGGACTATTCACATCACTCCAGAACCAGAGTTTTCCTATGTTAGTTTTGAAACAAACATAAGTCAGACCTCTTATGATGACCTGATTAGAAAAGTTGTAGAGGTTTTCAAGCCAGGAAAATTTGTGACAACTCTCTTTGTTAATCAGGTGAGTTTTCTTGCTTGCATTAGCTTATCAGCTGATGAAATACATATAGATACAAATGAAGCAAGGTGTGAGATTTTTACTGGAGATTTAAGTTTCCAGTCTGTCTCTCTATTTGGGTGGTAGTTTCTTTGCACAGTAAAAATTTTCTTCAGTTTTGCTKTGKCATGTACTAAATCTGAGCTTCAGAAAACTTCWGAAACAGTAATGTGAGGCATCCCAGTCTCAGTATTCTAATGACTTCCTGTGTAGTTCTGTATGAGCATAATTTCATGCTTTGGCATTTTTCTGGATTTGCCTGCAMCTGTCAGTTGCATAACAGCTGCTGTTAATGGTGTTGCTCTCAGCTAATTGTAGAACCATAAAATTATTTGGGTTGGAAGGGACCTTAAAGAYTATCTCGTTYCAACCCCCTAYCATGGGCAGGGGCACCTTCCACTAGAGCAGGCTCCTCAAAGCCCCATCCAACTTGGTCTTGAACACTGCTGGGGATGGGGCATCCACAGCTTCTCTGGGCAGCATTTCCAGTGCCTCACTACTCTCTCAGTGAAGACTTTTTTCTTAATCTCTACTCTAAACACACCCTCTTTCAGTTTAAATCTCTTACCCCTTATTCTACCACTACAAGCTCTTGTAAGCAGTCCCTCTCCAGGTCTCTTGCAGCCCCCATTAGGCACTGGAAGGTGCTGTAAGGTCTCCCCAGAGCCTTCTCCAGGCCRAGAACCACAGTTCTCTCAGCCTGTGTCCATAGGAAAGGTGCTCCACCACCCATGGTGGTTCACAGAACAGCAGTACTATATGTAGGGAGTAGAATCACTCCTTGTGAATGAAACTTCCTGCACCATTGTCAAGAAGAGTTTTAAAACRTGTTGGTTTTAAGAATCATACATGAAATAAAGTGTGCTAATCTATCTCTAAATGACAGCTTTAAAAGTAACTTTCACCTTTTTTTTTTGTTTTCCAGAGCTCTAAATGTCGCACAGTGTTTTCCTCTGCCCAGAAAATTGAGGGGTTTAAACGTCTTGATCACCAGATTGCCCAATTCAGTGATTATAATTTTGTTTTCACCAGTTTCACAAAAAATCGCCAGCAACAGCACAGTTGATTAAGAATGAAGAAAAAGCGCAAAAAGAAATCCCATATAGAAGGTGGTGGTTGCTTTCTAGTTAATGATTCAGGGGGCCATGCTTTCCACTCCCACCACCTTGTAGTTGTGGAAAGCCCTAGGTGTAACCATAGTATAACCATTTTGAATTGTATGCATTATTATATCAAGGAGTTAGATATCTTGCATGAATGCTCTCTTCTGTGTTTAGGTACTCTATGCCACTCTTGCTGTGAAATTGAAGTGCATGTAGAAAAATCTTACTGTATGAAACTTTACAACACTTGTAAAAATGATTCAGGTAGAATTACACACAGTATAGTTTTTCTCCAAGTATCACCAAAAATTCCCCACAGACAAGGCTTTCGTCCTCATTAGACTTCAGCCTCAACCGACTCACTGGGGACAGTTCTCTGTTAAATTGTCACTTTTTTTTTTATCTATGTTGTGATTTCAGTCTGAAACAGTTTTTGATGAACTTCTATGATTTCTAATGAAACTGATTTCTAATTAACACTTTCATGTTTGGAGGAAGTTCTTTAAACAGTTACAAATTCTTTTGCTACTACAGGTGGTGGTTGATTTATTTTTAAATCAGACTGACTTTTCATGCTCTAATAAAGCTTCTAGGGATTGGCTCATCTCTCTTGGAGCACTGGGCTAATGCATCGGTCATTAACCTTTAGTAACTTGGGTATCGGTACTAGTGCAGGCTAAAGTKTGTCTTACCTTAATGCTCGTTTCTCTGTCCACATCCCAAGCTGTCRCACTGCTACGCAATGGCAGAATTTGATGAAGGTCCAAGACTTGGTAGGGGAAGAGCCAGGCTTCAAGTGCTTTGGCAGGATTGTGTGACAGCTTTGCAAAGTGTGAGTTCGTGTTGGCACCAGACATTTTCTGTCCTAATCACCTGTTATGTCAGAGCGGGAAGCTGGTGCTCCTGAGCACTGGCAGGTGGGGYTGGTGGAAGAGTGGAATTTGCCAGTCTGGGTGTGTTGATTGGTTTGGATTATTCCCAGTAAAACCTGTGACCTGCCACTTTGGACTGTAAAGAGTGCTTCTAAACTGGTCCAGTGTCACTTCATTTTGTTGTTCCAAGCAAAGCTAATGCCTCTGTCTTGTGACAGTCCTGTGACATTGTTGTGCATGTGACTTACGTTGTACTTGAGTGTTGTGACTTCATCTGTTTTTTCCTCCTAATTGCTAAGGTGGTTTCTCTTACTGTGACTTGAGGGCATTAAGTGAAGGCATAGAACAAGAACTGTCTGGGACATCTGGACAGAAGTGAAGTAGAATGCTATTCATGGAGCATGAATAAGTGTGTAAATCAAAGTCACTTTAATGAGTATTGACTGAAATGCAGGCTTTGAAAAGCTGGCACACTTTCAGCTATGTTTGTTTGCAAATACTGGGATTTGTAACAGCTGGGAGACCAGCGTGTTAACAGCAAAATTGAGACTATTTTCCCCCTCTTGTCYTTGCAATGATTTGACTCTTTCTGGTTTGATGCAATGGTTCTTTTGTTCCTTCTGTATTTATAAATGAAGCACTTTTTCAGTGCTTCTAAACTAAAGTCTGCTTGGTTAGAAATCAAGTGGTTGGAACATTTTGATTTTTTTTTTTTATTTTAAGCATATTATTGATGTTCTTTACCAATGTTATCAATTACATGCTGTAAATGGCACTAATGCTTTTTGGTGTTAATATTGAGGACCAATATTTCAATGGGGTTTTTTTAGTTCTTGCGTTGTCCCAAATGTTCTGACATTTTTTGGCTTGAGGTCCTTTAAGTTGACTGAAGATCCCTTTTCAAGTAATACTGAAAGCAAGCATCTTACAAAAAGAAGCATAAGCCTCGTCTGTGAAATGAAAGCTGTTGAATGGGTTATTGAACTATCTGGGTGATCAGGATGGGGGGAGTAYGGTGTTTATAATTTCTGTGGTGTTAGACTTTGATCATTTAAAAATATCTGTACCACAACTTAACGCTTCAATAAAAGTTCGCTTAAATTGTTTGTAGTGATGGTCCAGCAATTCTACCCTTCACTGTCTTCATGCTTTTTGGTACCAAATGGTTTAATTCTGAAATAGATTTATGTTCTTGCTGTCCTAATTGGCTCTGCCCTAGTAGGGTATGCATCTGAGTGCATTGGTAGTTTAAAATATGGCAGCATGTGAAACGAAGCCAAATGAAAATGTTGCGCTGTTCTTGAGGCTAAAACTGTTTCTCTAAATGAACACAAAATTTTTTTTGTCTTCATTTAACCTGCATGTTTTTTTCTTGAGCATTAGCCATTCTAAATAGTCCTCTGAATTAGGACAACTGCTTCTGAGTTACAAATGGGCATACATTTATGGTACTTAGGGCTTTGGCTTTGAGGGTTCAAGGTGAGATTTATCTCTTTCATATAAAGTAGCATGGACCTGATTTGGATAGTAACCTAGACCAGAAGCTGATGGCTAGGAATGTCAGTGCTAAGCAGATGCAACTAGCACAATTGAAAATTCCTTGAGTTCATATGCCRAGCCCTACAGGAACAGCAGCTGCAGTTTACCCGTACGTGCAAAGCTCTAGCAATGCTGGTATCCCCCAAAGTCACTTCCATAGGGAAACCTTGTGTTATCATTGAAGGTCTAAAGCCTTTCAGTGGTTTACTTCTGAATACAAGTTTCATTAGTCACCCAGAACCTGATCTTTGATATTACATGCTTCTAATGATGTTCTGGATATTAAATCAGACTTCTGGTTATTTCAAATGACTTCTGGTTATTTCAAATACTTAAGACCATTGGAAATGCCTGATTAATTATTCTATGGAAATAAGATCAAAACCTGTGGGAGACGGGTCCTGATTGACCAACCTGATCTCCATCTGTGGCAAGGTGACTTACTCAGTGGGTGATGGAAAAGTGGATGGTGTCCACCTGGACTTCAGTAAAGCATTAGATTCTGTGTCACAACCTTCTGGAGAAACTGGGTGCACTCTTTGCTGGGTAAAAAAACTAGACTGGGTCATCAGACCCAGAGGAGGGGGGTGAGTGGTGCCACATCCAGCTGCTGGCTGGTCACCAGGGGTGTTCCCCAAGGGGGGTCAGTGTCGTGGCTGCAAAGCTGGGGCTGTCTTATTCAGTGGTAGGGGGATCTTTAAGGTCCCTTCCAATCCAAACTATTCTGTGATTATATGTTAGACTGGGGATGGTCTGCATCATCTTAGGGCAGGCAAGAGGATTAAGGCAGTTCTGTGCTTGAGCACTCTAATGTTTCAACACAGGGCAGAGAGGGAAAAGCTGCTGCTCCAATGCTGGAACCAAGCCACTTGAATAGGCATTAAAAGCCAGTGGTTTTCAGTCCTAGACCTTTGCTGTGGTGTGATGATGGCAAAGAGATGACGGCTCAGGGTGGGATGACTCTAGAAACAGGTACTGGCTGTCAGTTTGGCTGCTGCTTTGGTGGTCCAGGACTATGTGCTGGCAGAAATATTGAAGCTTGCCAGCTGGGGTGGTCTAAATTCAGGTTTCCTTAGGGATTATTCCAAAAGCAGTGCCACCAATACCCAAGTGCACAAGACTTGGAAACAATGCTGAGGATATGTTCCTGAGGGATGGAGTTCTCCCAAGCTACTCAGGTGAAACTATATTAGAAGCGGAAAAAGTTGCTTCCAAATACATTTTGTATAAACTGAAGCCTGCTGAAGTGTTAAAGCCGAGCCTGTGGCCAAATCCTGGGAAGAGCAGGATAGTTCAGTGCTGATCTGTTGTACTCCCATATAACCACAGTAATGACAATTCAGTAGAAAGGTTAATGGCCAACTGAGGAGCTGCTGTGGCAGCTACACGGAGCTAAGCAAATGGGATTCATGTGTTCTCAAACATGTTCAAAAACTTAATTTCAAATGCTTGTGGAGCCATRGTGCGAATGTACCTATAGACAAGCCTGGGGAAGAGAGCACTGTCATTAGGAAACTGCTGAGACAGGCATTTCCCCACAGCGTGTTCCATTGACTTTCAATTAAGTGTTTAACTTCARGTTAAGTTAGACTTGCACTTTTTCATCCCTCTTAATTCCATTCTGTGGGATTAGTGGTGGTGTGGTCCATGGGGTACTCTGCATATTGTTTACAGTTCAGACAGACCTCTGCTGTTTGGAGAGATTGGATTAGGGTTAAAATTGCCTATAATGTTTGGTGTTAGTATMCTTCCTGCCTACAAGGAAGCACTGCAAAATATTTTTTAAGCAAATTTCAGGCTAACTGTTCTARTTTCTATTGCTTGTTATACACTGTACTTACAAAACTGGAACTGCTGTTACATTTAATTTTTAAAAAATAAAGCAGGCCCTAGAGAGTCCTGCTTCTGCAGCTGCCTGAGAGCYGTATCTTTATATAAATTTTACATTCTCTATAATGTGCTTAGTTCTGCCTTTGGCAACTGCTATTAATTTTAGATGTATGTTTACAAGTGAAATATGTACAGTCTCATTTAGGAGCAAGACCAGGCACATGGATACTGTAATCTCAGCATTTTTCATTCCTGGATTAACCAGAACATGAACACACATTTTTGTGTCATGTAATTCTTAATGTGGATACTTTACCTAATCCCTAACTCTAAATTAYGTCATTTATAGCCTTCCTGTTATTTTCTCCAATCTTTTTATGGCTTATATTGATCCTCTCWGTCCATCACTCTAAATTTTTCTTGAATACTAAGATTTCAATATAGCATGCAAGGCATCCACCCATCTGAAGACATAGAATCACAGAATCATTTGGGTTGGAAGGGATCTAAAAGATACCTGATTCCAACACCTTACACTAGACTGACTTTCTTAAAGCCCCTTCCAGCCTGGCCTTGACCACTTCCAGGGATGGGGCATGCCCAATTTCTCTGAGCAACCTGTTCCAGTGTCTCACCATCCTCACACTAAAGAATTTCTCCCTAATACCTAATCTATACCTTTGCTCATTCCCCCTCGTCCTGTCACTACATGCTCTGGTAAATAGTCTCTCTCCATCTTTCTAATAGTCTCCCTTCAGGTACTGGAAGGCTGCAAATAAGTCACTCAGAGCCTCTTTTTCAGGCAAAAAATCCACATTTTGTCAGCCTTTCCTCAGAGGAGAGGTTACGCATCACTAATAAATTTGGTGTCCCTCTGGACTCACTGCAGCAGGTCAATGCCCCTGCCATGCTGAGGACCCCAGAGCAATTTGCAGCACTCCAGGTGAGGTCYCGCCAGAGCAGAGGGGCAGAATCCCCTCCCTTGCCCTGCTGGCCATGCTGCTTTGGATGCAGTCCAGGACATTTTGGCTTTCTGGGCTRYGAGTGCTCATGTCCAGCCYCTCATCCACCWGCAGCCACCAGTCCTCAGCAGGRCTGCRCTTGGTCTGTTCATCTCCCAGCCTGGATTTATAGGAGAGTTATCCTGACAGGTGCGGCAACTTGGACTTGGTCTTGTTAAAACCTCATGAGGTTCCCATGGCCGACTTCTTGAGCTTGTCCAGATCCCTCTGGATGGCATCCCATCCTTCAGRTGTGCCAGCYGCACCRCTTAGTTTTGTGTCATCTGCAAATTTGCMGAGGGTGCACTTGATCCCTTCATCTGTGTCATTAACGAAGATATTAAATAGCACTGGTCCCAATATGGATGCCCCARTATTGCCTTCTACATTAGAAAGGTGCAAAGTTGTGGTTTCAGTTTGCAAAGTAACCATAGAAATGGAACTTCTGACTTTTATTTCCACTAGRAATGGACTTCTGGCTCCACTGTCTAGTTTCCATCTATTAAATTTCATTGTCTTACTTAATGGGCAATATTTAAGTATTTGGTACTTATTTTATGCTATTAAAAGTGCTGCACCAACAAAGCTGTAAAAAGACAAGGAAAAACCAGCATAGGATTGAACAGAGTTGTAAATTGCAGTTACAGGGCTAAGTTTCAGATTCTGTGTGTGGGCAGGAGTTACACAGATGKAAGAGAACAGGACAAAATGTTCCCAATCCATTGTTCTTGCTCAGAAACTTAGAGGAATTTGGTGCCCCTTCATCATTTGCTTCCTCCAGAAGAGGAAGCCCTGACCTCTGTGCCTGCCAGAGATTATTTATTGGAACACACCCTATGACAGCTTCATCAACACACCGGCCCCTGTAGCTTTACAGCCCTCTCTAGTCCCTAAATTTGGACTTGTTTCTTTCGAAGAGGAACTTGCTAAGTATCTGTCAGCTTCACTAGCTTCATCTTTAACAGCACTGATCTTAAGAGTTAGAAAATATTTAGCTAAATACAAGGTTAGATTTCAAATACAAWGTTAGAATCCTGGCTATAAAAAGGTAAATAAAACCAGATTGTACTTAACTAAGGGATTCCTTCTTAGCTGCTGTGTTATTTTGCACCCAGAGCCCCTAACAGCCTAGGCAGAAGTTACTTAGGTATTCTGTGCTATTTCAGGATGAAACTTAAAACTAACCAGAGGGCCTAAGCCCTTGAGGGCTGTTTTTTAACGGTAACCCTCTCCAAATTCTCTTTTTGTTAAATATGCTTCTCTCCTGTTATTATTTCATGGTGCTTTTCTRAGGCAAATAGAGTGCTGTTGCATTATCTGAGAGTAGAGGGAAGAGTGCATTTTTATTCAGTTGTTAAAGCATTCTCAGTACTGTTACAATATCCTGCAAGGCATGTATCATCAAGTCCACCCATATATTCACTAGACTTGGAGACTTGGGTACTTTCTGTGCTGCGTGTTGTCTAAAGCCACATTATCAGCTACATTGTAAGTAGGATGCTCTACCCAAACCATCTTTCCCACTGCCCAAATTTGCCAGTTTTAAGGGTTCTTACTGTCATGTATTTTACAGACACATTCAGATAGTGCAGAATTGTTTTTCTTATTTGATGATTTAATATTTAGTAATCTCTAATTCTCAAATCTTAATATCTTGTTTAGAGTGAAAATCTGATATAAAACCAAAAGTGTTGATAAAGTTGCTGGCTTAAATAAAGACCTGATTTATTTACTCCCCTAAACTGTTAGGAAATATGGGGGGCTTAGGGGAGGAGGACGGAAAAATGAGAAAATTACTCATTCCCATTATAGAAGATGTATTTTCCCTAGTGTGCTGTAGAGAAAGCCAACGTATATGAGAACAAGATAAAGCTGCAAAGGCTTCAGGGTGTAATTGCTGAGGCTACACTACCTACAGCCAAAGGATACTGAATGTGAAACTAGTGGGAAAAGGCAGTAAAGCAAACAGACAAACAGCCATTGTTGTAATTGTCTGTTGTTTTCTATTACTAATATTGGGGTTAATGTTAGTATTTAATTTGTTCAGCTGTACTTTCACTGGTTTTAGACAAATACTCAACTGCAAATTCATAGGTTTTAATATTCTAGTTTTAAGCATGGTAAAAATTTTATTTGTAATTGTACTCTGTTGTTAAGTGCCATGACATGAAAAAGCTGAACAATTTATATTTGTGCTTTTCAGTTCTTCCATTTAGTGTGTTGCTACATAACAGAAAGATGTTTTCTAATTACCTGCTCTCTTAACATTGTAATCTCTTAAATACTTCATTCCTGAAATATTTAAACTATGCAGACCACCCAGAAGGGCCCAGCAGACAAGAAGTTTCAAACCAGTGATTTTTTTTCTTCAACTCCTCATGTTACTGTGTCAAGCAGTAGGTGAGAAATGAACCAACTGCTCAAAAAAAGCTATGCAGTTTGATTTTTCACAAAGAAAATAGTCCAGAGATATGCAGAAATCACATTTAAACCAGCTTTAATAAAATTGTCTTAACTCCTTTTTAAAAAATTGTAATCCTAGCTATTCTTACTAAATTTGGATAACTGCAATCTCACTGAGCCACTTCTCAATTTCTTAGAGTAGCCAAGGAGAATTAACAGACAAAAAATAGACAGCTACAGAAACAAATGTTCAGTCCATATTGAATATCTCAAAATATTCGATTTTTTCCAGTTCATGTGGTGTTGACTCAAGAAATTTTTACAATGTATCTATTCCATGTGTAATACACATTTTAGGTACAAAGTAAATACACACTGGTATATATTTATATATGTAAATATAGAAGACTATAAGTGATACCTAAAAAAATAAGCAGTTCTAGACTACCATTTTTGTAACAGTTTCTCAAGTTTGATTATTTTGGAATCCTTAATTTTCAGGATTATTTAAGACTCTGAAGGCACTTTAAATTATTTTGATCTCTGCAAATCTAACCAAATTGCCCTCTAGCAGTAGAGCCTGAGTTCTGTTGTTCCAGGAACCATACATCCCATACAATTTCTTMATGGACCTCTAGCCATCTACAGAAAGATAMATTTTTAAAGCATTCTGGGGTGAAATGGGAAGATTTGAAGTCAGGCCTTTTTGCAGATGCTGGATCAGTCCTCCCACTGCCTCAGGGACTCTGTTGGAAYCAGAGGAATGGTTGCTTGCATGCTGAGGAGAATAGAAATGTCACATGCATCTCCCCCTTAAAAGGATGTTCTGTTGCCATACAAAAAACAAAAAGCCATGCAGGATTTTACTGTCCTGATAAGCAACCCAGAATGCAGCTAAATCTGATGTGATCTGAAACCACACAGAAGACAAACAACTGCCTCTTTAAATACTTTAAGGATCAAGTGGGAAGGATACATGACCTATAGATCTTCACCTTGAGGCTTGGACCTCCAGTGAGTCATGAGGATTGCGTGCAGGAATGGAAATCCGTGCTCTTTTCATAGTCCTGTAAACCAGTTATACAGTGTGGAAATAATGGTATTTACTTCATTGCACAGAAGCACCAGTGGCAACTAGAATGTTGGAAAAGGTGGCAATGTGGAGAGGCTGAATGAAATGAYCCTCCATTGGTAATTACCCTGATTCCACAATATTATGAGGATTTTTTTTAATAATGAAATCTTAAGGCTACATAAGAATAAATATGTATATTGTAAATCAGATCAAGAGGTTTCAACTACTCACCCTCTCCTGAGTAACCAAAATGACACTGATTAAAGACACCAGTATAGAGATTGAATAGTGTAGAAGTTTAATTTTTTTGTGGTTTTTGCTGTCTCCAGCAGTGAAAATACTCATCACAGTATCTCTTGTTTCAGTGCTGGATTAGGATTAGTTTTACAGTTTCTAAAAATCTTGAGGGAAAAAAGAAAAGAAAAAAGGATGCAGTTGGARAATTCCAGAGAGGCAACAAAGCCAACTAAATGAATAATTGATTGCTGGTCACTTTGTGTATCTGCTAATATGGGGGGAAGAGCTGATTGGAATAGCACAGAAGAAGGAAAGAGAAAATTATTTGTTGCTTCTAGTCACAAATTCAAGKCTGTTGCCTGTTAATTCTGAACTGATTAGAGAAACTGAAGTAAAAGAGAGAAGTTGGCAGTGACCACTGCTGTCAGCAGTGCCAGATCTGGCCATTCTGTAGCTCTTGCCAAACACACAATCCCTTGCCCAGACTGGTCCAAAGCTGGTCTTTCCAGCAGAATCTTTCCATCTGGATTGCTCCCAAAATGAAGATGACAGAAGGGTATTTGTAATCCTTGTARTGCTTTGCCTTGCCTTTTCTGGTTTCCAGAGCAGTGCTGGCTGGAGAAGCTTAAAGGAACTGAAATGGTGCCAGTTACACATCATTATGTGTTTTAACACACTGAATATAAGGGAGAGCAAKTCTAAGGTGTTACTCTGTAGCTTCTACAAGGGGAAAAACTTTCGTGCTTCCAAGGGACTGGGCATGCTTTCATGCACAGAGGAAGYATAGAACATTATATAACTCTTACTTAAAGACAGAAAGTCTTGTGGTTTACCACAATATCTTCTAAAAAATTGTCCTCTTCAAAAATAAAGTATTTTTGTATCTTAAAGTTGGTACCCGGCGTTTTTTTTCATGAGAACATATGTATCTAAATGGCAACATAAGCTTCTGTTTGTTAAAACAAAAGTCTATTCTTTGCAGGGGGTTCTGAGCCCATGATAGATATTAATGATTGATCTTATGGGTATGATKTTCAAGCCTGACATTTGTCATGCTCAATCCCTTAAGGAAGATAAAGCAAAAATACTGGTTTGGAATAGAGATACGACATTTGGAATTACTACATACGACAGTTTGAAATTATGGGCATCTTCTCTCATCTCCTAGAATTGTCTTGTTCGATCACAGCACCAAGACCCTGGCAGATAAAACAGTACTTAACAGCAATCTTCTTTTAAAGAAACTCATGTAGCACATGTTCAGATTAATGTACTTTAGCATCAGTCACCATTCAATCAATAACATTTTGTTCAGTACAAGCTCCTCAGAATGCAAGAACTGCAATGAAAAGTTAYGAAATTAGATACAGAAGAAGGTGTTAGAAGGTGTTGCACTGGGGACTTAGTTCATATAAAACACATGYTTGTAAAAGCAGAAATAGGAACAGAAAGTCCTGAATTAATTATGTGTAGAGGGTATTTATGTGTTTCTACTGACTGTAAAAGATGATCCTTAGTGTAAACAACATGCCTTCAGAATCTYCAAGAGAGCAAATAAAGAGAGCTAAAAAGGTCAATGCTATCAGAATTCAATATTTTCCATTTTCATTACAGACTTGTAGAAAGTGCCTCAAGTCTATCCACCATTTGGAAATACATATGAAAAAGTATAAAATATTCTCCTCTTGGCGCAGATCTCTATAAAAAAAAAATCAAAAAACAAAACAACAGGAAAAAGGAATTGCATCAGCAGTAAGTGCTGCTGAGGCATTTTCAGACAGCTAATAACTCCCTCCAGAGCTGCCTAAGTCCAATTTAGAATTTGGGCTGACAATTGTATCTCCCTCTCTTGATTGCTTGCTGGGAAAAAAACCAGCTATGCTTCACTGCAAAGGTAAGTAATAAAAGATAGTAAGGTCTTCAAGCCTTAAGGCTAATAAAGCTTTGGTTTTTAAAGGTTGTCCACCTGCTTTTTTAGGGAGAAAAACACCCCAACAGATTTAAATGATTATTAAAAAAATAATTTGATATAGGTTACAAGTAAAAGGTGTACATTTGTACATACTGAAAGTATCATGAGCTTACTGCAAACTAAATGAGACAATTGTCAGCAGTAAGTTATTTTCTTTAATAAAAGTGAAAATGTCATTCACTGCAGCTACAAAAATACAGATAAACTCTTTCACACTTTTTCTCCTGACCTGCATTTCTGACTAGMTTACAGAGACAGTAATTTCTTTGCTCTATTCATGCTTTGAGCCAGCTGGACACAAGACCAGCTTCTTTCCAGAAATCATGTGGCCACATTAGCACAGTTCTGAGCCCAAGCTAATGTACCCTGCTTCACAGCCAGCCTTATTAACTCAGGTTCAGCAACACACGAATCGCAGCTACGCAGCTGCTGCACTGGCTGGTTCAGGGCACAGGCAGAGTGAACCTGTCACTGCACCCATCCATGTAGATGTACCCTCAGATGACCCTAGGCACTGTGTTCAGTRACAAAAGCTAGTTTTAGGAATTGGTTCTCCAATTAATTGCATTTTACTATAGTGGAAATGGAGTAACAAAATCTTACAGGATATGGTAATGTGAGCTTGTGTCAACATAGCCACARCACTGTGGTGCCTAAGCTGGTCTATGAACCAAGTTTAAAAAATAATAACCAAGCAGATTCATACAAATATGAAACATTTTAAGAGATCTAACTGTCATGGGAAAGGTTATCGTGTTGTGTACCTGTCCTTGCTTTCCAAACACATCATCTATCAAACAATAAGGTGAGTCAGGAAGGAAGGACTGCTGAAAGAATGTGGTCAACTGTGACAATGTCCTTCTTTCCACTTTTTGCTTGGTGTTGCTGAACATTCCTTAGTCAGTGTAAACAGTAAGTGTACTTTGSTATAGATTCAGATCCTTCTTCACCATTCATTATTTGTCCTTCCTCCTGAAAAGAGAGGCAAGACAAGCTGTCAGTGGGTCAGTGCTGTAGTCTGGCTTTGCACCAGACTAACCTGACACAACTCCTCAAAATTACTTTTCATTTCAAAGTCTTAAAAATAATTCACAATATTTTCCCAGTCTTCCTACAGAATTCCTAAAGAGCCCAATAGCAGCCTTTTCCAAGTACTGATACCTTCATGAGTAAAAGCAGTAATCGTAAACATACCAAATGTTATGATATGTTAAGTGACAATGGGAATTTCACAGGCATTTCCAACTCTTGGGTTTTTATCAGAGCTAATTTATCTACTGTGTTATATTCCTGTGCTTCTCTATACAAGAGACAGTGAAGTTAAATATCTGGAATTTAAAATTAAGCTGCTAAACAAAATTTATTGCTCATAAAAGGTTTTACCTTTTGAGTCTAGCTCACTCACTACATTGTCTGCAGCAGTGGCCACCCAGTGAAGAACACAAGTACATTCGGTGTGCTCTCAACTGTCAGCTCACTTATGTCCTTGGCCTGATAGGATTTGCCCAGGTTATTATTCCCAGTGGATCCCTCCTTCAAGTACTTGCCCAATCTCCCATTGAGTTCATGTAGATTTTTGCCTTTACAAATTTGGAAAGGAATTTAACAAATTAGCCAGCTTTTTGCTTTGCCATTCTGAACCAAATTTGAGAGCCTAGAACAGCCATACACTGAGACAGATCAAAGAATCACCTAACCTTTGTCATCTAAAACAGCCCATGGTGAATGCCTGGAAAAAGCAGTAGAACAGGCAGGACTAGCATGCAAAGGTTATTTCCTCATTCTTCAGCAATCTTTATCTCAGGAGTTCCTGAGCCAGAGAATGGTTGCAATTCACCTGCCATTTTACCATCCAGTAACAAATCTCACAATAGGCTTTCATTTTTTACAACCCCAAAAATAAAGTACTATCATCTACCTTCAGTGCCTCACTTTCCACCTCTGTTTTGTTAGGGTTTTTTTTCATCAAATAATTTAGGAATATGTTTCACACTTCACATTTCCATGAAAATACTCTAATGATCACCCTTCATTTTGTAAACAGACCATTTCCTCCTAATCTTTCTTTCTCAACAATTTATTCCTTGGCAACTTAGTTTCTTTTAAGAGCCACAGTCCGCTATGGTCTGCTATGCAAAGGGATCTTTATTTTAGTGCAAGGGCATCAGCTGCAAGTACAGCAAGATCACTATTTCTGAATGGCTCTTGTATAAAAACAGTTTGAAGCAGACCAAGCACAACGGTGATCAAAAATCAAGTCCAGATCAAGAAGCCTAAAATATATGGTGCCAAAAATTTTATTCTCATGACTGATCAATATGACATTTACACGCAACATTCAAGAGTACACGGACAATCTTTTCTCTTTAGTTTTCTGCTTTTACAGTGCCTGTTTTTCCTTATCCAGAAGTGCTTGCCACCATCTGGATACTAAAGTTCAAACAAGATAAATTCCTTATTTGGAATTCATTTTAACTCTGATTTGTCTCACATCCTTCAGTAGTGCAAAGGGCTGYTTTCACCTTCTTTACATAATTTATACCTGGTGTTTATTCTCCTTCCCTCAGGTGTCTCATATGTGAGTATCACACTGTCYCAATTTAAACTAGTTTTTCTTAGTCTCCTGTTCTGGATTTGGGGKTTTTTGTGTTTGTGGAGCAACAGATTTTTAGTAACTCTAGAGATTACATATGGATAACTAAGTCAGTGTATCCTTCTGTTGGTTGCACAAYTGGATTTATTTATTGTGCTTCTCCACTATATCCTGCCTCACTTTTGTCAGTTCTGTCCTGTTCTTTGGAGATACAGAATGCATTTATGATTTCACCCTCACAGCGTGAACTAACATTGAAAAAGCAACATTCTTACACCTTGTAGCAATATCACTGTAAGAAAATACAATACATATAGTACTGACCCTCAGGCTTCAGCAATATGGTTCTTACTTTTTATACTGTGTTAAAAACATTCTCTGCAGGTCAGTGGGCATATGTACAAAAGCACTAAACTACCAGGAATTCCAAATTGCTGCCAAGCTGTGCCTCAATAAAAGTCTACTGAATTAAGACTGATGTTTCTGATGCAGATTGACTATTAACTAATTTTTATTTTCTGTACTGCAAACCACTCTGGCAGTTCTTGAGGTGTGTAAAAATTGCTTTTAACAGCACTTCTCTAACACACAAAATGGTATTCATGCAGATGGAAAACAAAACACAGTTTAATAAAAATATGTCACTTCAATAAAAAGTAAGCCATGGGGACATTGATCAAAATCAGTGAATAGAGAAAAAACCTTCTGATTTTACATAATTGTATGCAAAAAATAATTTCCAAGGGCCATTTGTATCAGTTTRTTTTAAATACATTTTAAACAAATACTCTCCTATGAGGAAAAGCTATTTGAAAAGATTTGGGACTATTCAGCCTTGGAGAAGAGAAAGTTCCAGAGGTACCTTTGAGCACCATTCTAGTATATAAAGGGAGCCGCAAGAGAGCTGAAGAGGGACTTTTTACAAGAGCATGTAGTGTTAAGACARGGGGGAATGGCTTTAAACTGAAAGAGAGTAAGTTTAGATTAGATATTAGGAAGAAATTCTCTACTGTGAGGGTGATTAGGTATTGGCAGAGGTTGCCCAGAGAAGTTGTGGATCCATGGTCCCTGGGAGTGTTCAAGGCCAGGCTGGGTGGGGCTCTGAGCAAGTCAGTCTAGTGGAAGGTGTCCCTGCCCACGGCAAGGGAGTTGGAACCAAGTGATTTTTAAGGTCCCTTCCAACCCAAGCCATGCTCTGATTCAATGAAATACAGACAGGTCAGCTGGGATTAAATAAGAGCTTGGCCCTAAAAAATAATTATTCCTTGTGAACTTTGAAGTCAAGGGCTTTCAGCTGCTTTCAACCGAAGRGGAGTAAGAATTTCCATCCTGGTATCTCAAATAACTGATGCCAGGTTGTCTGAAGGCCTGTAAAAGATCCCAAACACTGACATTTCATAAATTAGCAAGTCAGGTCTATAGATAGACATCCCTTTCTGATCCAGCTGGATAACAAGTAATTTAATTTACTCCCTATCTGTTACCACCTGCTTCAGAAGATTGTCACCTGCCAAGTTTTACTGGGAGGGAAAGCTGTTTTAGAACTCTGTGTAGGACACTGCAGCAGTTCTCASCTTTGCCACGCCATTCTCCTCCTGACCAATCACTCACAGACATGAAGATGCATTCCTTCCACATGTGGATACAGCACCAAGTTTCCTCATGGTGTTCCCAACTGCTCCTCCCCTTAGGAGCTCCAGGACAGGAGGCCAGCAGGAGATAACTCTTTACTGGAAGGAAGGAGCATTTGAAGCTCTGAGCTTGCTGCATGCAGAAAGGCAGCATTCATTACTTCTAACAGCTAAGCTCCTTTTCCCTGAGGAAGACAAGACAAARTAAGTCTCTTCAAGGACTTTTGTTGGAACCCCATAGAAGTCCCTGGAGGGAAGAGGGAGTCCAGGAAACCTGGTTAATATTCAAGGAGCACCTCCTCCAAGCTCAAGAGCTGTCCACCCCAATACACAGGAAGTCAAACAAAAATACCAGAAGACCTCTGTGGGTGAACAAGGAGCAAATAGCCAAACTCAAAAATGARAAGGAAGCATAGAGAAGGTGGCATCAAGGACAGGTAACCTGTGAGGAATACAGAGACATTGTTCAGGTATGCAGGGATGAGGTCCCAAAAAACAAAGCCCAGCTGGAACTGAAGCGAGTGAGGGATGTCAAAGACATGGAAGTGCTTCTCTAAGGGACAAACAAAAGACTGGGAAAAATGTGAGCCCACTGYTCCCCTCCACACTGTACTGCATCTCACTCCATCATCTTAGACTGAACAGTAAACAGAGCAAGCTCTGTACCCTTCTCTGACTATGCTTTGTCTAATAAAGTTTCTAGGGATTTTTGCATAACATTTTTTGTTTGGTTGGTTTGGGTTGGGGTTTTTTTTGTCATTGTTGCTGTCTTTTGTCAGCACCTGTCAGCTGATTTGGCTGGCAAATTCCTAACAGAGGAGGCTCAGCAATGTAGCTGCAGGGGAATGGAAATAATCTTCTGTAATACTATCAGCAAATTTCCTTTGTCCTGGGGCCAATTTACCTTTTCTAACCCCAGAAACACAGCCAGAAACACACGCTAGTCTCCTACAAGCTTTCTCCTGCATCTCTCTGCACCTTACCATGCTGTATTATGGCATTTAGATGTTTCACATGGTAGCATTTTACTGAGAGTCTTTTCTGATATCCACAGGCAACCATCTTTTGTCACATCATTGCTTTTAGTTGCATTTCCAACTGAAAATGAGCCTAGGAACAACCATGCCCTTCTCCTGGGTCWCTCAATCCAGCAAATAGCACAGATACTAAGATTAAATATAAGTTGTGTGTGATACATACGCACATATGATCTATTATCATTTTTAAATGCTAAGTACTATGTTTTTTCACTAYATAATACAAAAGGCTTTCAGAGACACAATCTAAACAGACAGAAAAAAATGCAAGAGATTAAACAAAGACTCTTATCTTACCCTGTGCTTTTACAAAACTTTTAACCTTTTGCTTAGATAGACAAGTGCCAGGGCCTCACAAAGAAAGTAATGTGTTTCAGGAGGGAATGGAGAAAGGGCGCTTCCCTTCCGTGTAAGGATTGAGAAGGAATTCCAAACATGAAGATAAAAATAAAAATAAAATGGAAAAATGAGACAAAGTAGTGAGTCAGAATTTGTTCATTATGTGTTTCAGTGAACTTTCTCTGATKTCTTGTAATGTACCTTAACTGCAACAACGTTTATCTGCTAAATAGATAGTCCAAGCCTCTAATCTATGAACTTCTACAATTAAAATATGAAAACTACGTGGCCCAAAMTAAAATACATATTAACATGCTCAAATTGCAAGTGAACCCGCAGAAACCATTGCATTTGTATTGCATACGTAGATCTCAAAAGTGATCATTTATTTTAAATTGACCATTTAGTTCTCACTGACCCAAAATTACCTAAGTGCCACCAAGGTACTGGCCTCTGGCAGTATGCWCATAAATCTGTTCAGGCTCTGACAGGACTGTGAGCTGAGACCTCAGAAACCCAAAATCTGGATCCTCAAAACATGTATTTCCATATTTATCTCATCAAGCAGTTCAATCTTGGCAGACTCCRAGGACAATCTCTTTTAAGAGATAAGTTGTTGAAATATTTCTGCCAGGATAGGAAAGACCAAGGTAAACCACTAATGCTCACGGCAAATTTAGCCTGACAACGCWGTAATCTCTTCTAAAATACCTTCGGCACTAATGCATCAAAAATTTCCCATCATCCAGCTGCATGCCCTGAATCAYGATAACTGGGAGACTGAGATGACCCCAGATCCTGCATGACACTTGGACTGATACAAAAGCAAATAAATGTACTTGCTCCTTCCCAGCAGTTCATGCCAGTCTGTGATTTACACAGGCTGATCTGGCACACATTTACATTCCTGTAAGGGCTTTCTCTGGTTCTAAACTATATCTCTTAACCTCCTCCCAGCTATAAAAAGAGAATGACGGTATTAATGTAACATTACAGAAGCACTGTCAGTTACAACAATTAATTTTTAAAAMTATATATTCAAAATAGAGAGTTGATTCTGCTTTATTGARGTACAGYTTTTTTTAAAGMARCAAAAATTTTRTCTAAAGTGAGGAAGACCTGGTGCAAAAACTAAGTGTAAGTATTCTAAGTATAATCATCAATAAAGAGAAAACAGGAGTTAAGCAGCATTAAAAGGTTGGCTTTACTACAAATGTATTCATATTATACAGCATTAGATCAACTAGTTGAGTTACCAGTATTCACATACACCCTTAAGTTAGAAGCTCATTAAAAGCCTCTATCAGAAATACAAAACAAGCTAATCATAATTTTATTTATCTCCTTGCGGCAGAACATGAAATCAAATACTAAAAAACCTTTTTTTTTTAATTTTCTAAAACTTGTAAGTACAGACAATGATACAAAATGTTTTTTTGAAATATCTGATAATTAACACCTGTAGTATACTAAACATCTGTTCCATAGCTTTTATCCCCTGCAGTAAAAATTCAAGCCTTTGCAATTTGCCTGGTGAAAAGGTAACATGATCCAGCATCTTTTGCTGTATTTAGAACTAATCCAGGTTTATAGGTTATTTTTACAACAGCAATATTTTAAAACAAACTCTAAGAAAAAATATGAAGCTTAACAGAAAATGAGATGAAGCCTAATGCTGCCTTCCCAAAGAAAAACCCTGCTAAACTTACCTGATATTAGTAAGATATCACTTGATATTTATTCAGTGAATTTTCTTGGAAAAGGCATTAGATCACCCCTATCTGGACACAGTTAAATACTTGATATAGTGCAATGCTGACATTTATGTTTATCTTACAGGAATTAAGGAGAAGATGGAAGAAAATTTTCAGGGATCTCCCTTGTGMTCAGTTTTTATTTAACACCTTAATTAACAACTTCAACACAATGAGTAGGGAGACACTTATGGTACAAAATAAGAAACATAGCATATGGAAAGAAAATGTGAGAATTATATTAGAAAAACAGTATAAGACTTAGAACTATGGAGTGCAACATTTAGCAAAATGTGGAATATGTAAAATTTTCTTAAGAAAGCATGTGCTTTAATGTTTGATCTTTGYATACTTTCAAGCCTTATCARCAAGAARGGAGATTTAATCCATGAAACAGAGAGCAGCCAACAAGCTGGAAGTGATGTCCAGGTGTTAGAAAGACAAATTACTGGTTGGTAGAATTGCCTTGTTAAGYTTTAGGGCATGACAGGTTCCAGTGATCTCAGTCCTAGGGCGAGGTTWACAAAGTTGGGAAGAAGGAAGTGCCACTGATAGTGGACACAAAGAATGAAGAATTTATGGGCCACAGGGACATTGGGCAGACCCCCCAAGATAAGGAAGAAACTAATAAATACCCAGCAACTGTGCTGAATCAGCTCTGCCTGGGTAAAAGACAATTCGGCAGGGGAAGATCCTGATCACAGACTCACGGATCACAGGCCCAAGAGAAAGGCCTGGAATGGGACTAATTAGCGTAAGAAACGAGAGAATCATTAACTAATAGAACACTAATTAATACAAGAACTRTGTAACTTGTAGCCAATGGATATTAGGTCCTTTTTGCTGAAATGCATAAATACTAAAGGGTTTCAATAATTGTTGTGCTTGATTTGTGGAATTCCACTAGGCACCCAGGCTTGCAGAACTCTGAAATAAAATAATCAATGTCTCTCTCTCGTGTGTAGTTATCGGCTTATATTGTAATTATTGTTGCATGCTGGGAAACAAATCCARTTTTTGTGGACAACAACGTTCTGCACTTATAAATACATAAATTAAGATGTTATCTCAGAAACCCTGGTCAAAGGTTTGGATTTGATGTGGTGCTTGAACCTGCCAAGATAACCAGAAAACATCATGCAAAGGACATGAATGGTAGAAACAAACCGTATATTTGATTAGTTAATAAATCTTTCTAAACCAATGGTCTATACCAGAAGCAGGGCATTATTTGTGTTGATAATAAAATGTGTCAGGTAGCCCCTTTAAAAAAGGGGGGGGGGGGGGGGGGGGGGGTGTGATGGATGATATTTCAGGGATCCCCACTTTCCAGTACCACATCCAAATCTGAAGAAAAACTTGCAGAGCCTTCGGGAGGGGCAAAAAGCAGCTCATAATTTTGTTTTTTCGGCAGTGAGCTGAGGCAGGCGCGGCTCTGAGGGAGGAGCGGGGCGGTGCCGGCGGGCGGGGCTGCTCCGCTCTAAGATGGCGGCGCGGGGCTGACGTGGTCCGCGCTGAGGCGGGTGCGGGGCGGGCGCTGGCGACATGGCGGCGGCGGGCAGCGAGGGCGGGAGGAGCGACGGAGCGGAGGAGGACGAGGTGGAGGTTGGTGGATGCCGACACCGGGGCGCCCCCAAGTCCTGAGGGAAGGGTCCGGCCCCCCGCGGGGCGTGTCGTGGCCGCGGGGCCGGGCCCGGACCGAGCGCGTTTCCCTGCGGCCGGAGGGATTCGCAGTGCCCGCAGCGGTCCCGTCCCAGAGCTGTGTGATTCTGGCGTCCTGGGAATCGGCGTGGTCAGGAAGCGATCTTCCAGCTTTAGTTGCTTTCTGTGCCCATAAAATCACAGAATCGGAGAAAGGTTTGGGTTGGAAGGGTCTTTAAAGATCATCCGCTTCCAGACCCCTGTCACTAGAACCCCGCTTCCACTAGACCAGGTTGCTTAAAGCYCTATCCAACCTATTCTYGAGCAATTCCAGGGATGGGGCATTCACAGCTTCTCTGGACGACCTGTGCCCGTGCCTCACCCCCGTCTCTGTAAAAAAATTCATTTTCATTAATGAAAATTTCAATATCRAACTTAAACCCACTCTCAATTTYAATCTGTTWGCCCTTGTCCTGTCACKACATGCCCCTGTGAGAAGTCCCTCTCCAGSTCTTTTGTAGGGCYCTCTAGRYAGTGGAAGGAAGTGCTGTAAKGTCTCCCCAGACCCATATTGATGYTCATTTTTCAAGGGTGAAAAAAGAGCTCCATTCCTAGCTAGGAAGAAAAGGCCAGGAAATTCAGGTGTGAAACAGGTGTCTTATGGAGTAGTGGGTCGCTACATGTCCCTGGGTATTACAAGAGCTCTGTCTCTTGACAAAATGCAGCATAACTCCARCTTGGGGTCTGTTTATCTTGAAAGTCTGGATCTTTGTGTGCTATTTTTATTGGTGTGGATTGCTTTTAAAGGGGCCATTTCTCCCCCCTGAGTTCAGATATGTCTGTTATTGCTGTACATTATCAACTTTTCTCGTAGGAGCAACTGGTCATGGTCGAGCTATCGGGAATTATTGATTCAGACTTCTTAGAAAAATGTGAAAACAAGTGCAAGATTTTGGTGAGTGATTACAGCACAATAGGAAAGGGGTAAGTCATTACAGATGGGAGCAAGGGATTGAGGCTGCTTCTAAATTTCTTGGYGTTGCTAACGTTTAGATCACATCTTTGATGGAGAATTGTGTGTGCCGTATTTGCCTGCATGTTTCAGGCTCTATTTCAGAAACAGCATAAAGTCTTTGAATATATTACTGTGTAAATATAAGGAAACTTTTTCACAAGTATATATAAGCTTGGACCACTGTCTGCTCTGATTTCAAGCACTAAGTTAAAGTTTTTAAATTATGTATTTCACACATTAAAAATATTGTTAATCACCCTTTTTCAAGTAACTGGAATACAGCTGACAGGTAAAGCAAAATATTTCAGATTTGTACTGTATTTACAATGGGTTTATTTGCAGATGTCTTCTGGCAAGTTCAAGTCTTGTAAACATAATTCGGTATTCAGCTTTCGGTATAAAGTTTTGGCTGTTGTTTGCTTCACTGTTTGGTTATTGTTGGAATCTGGTTTACTCAACCTTTTCCTTTTGAGTTTTTTAATCACTTTATCTGTATGGGACAGATTTTATTTGCCCTTCAAAACCTATGTCAACTATGAGACTTGTATAGGTAGTACAAGTACTATTGATTTGCAAATACTTTCTAAAAGTAGACCTTTATTATAGCCTGAAAAAATGGAAGAGAACATCTGAGTATGCYAGTGACCAGAACATATGTGAGTGGTGGAGTTAATTCTGAATGTCTCAGAAATAGAAATACAATCAAAGTTTGTGAAATATCTGTCTTTGGATGGATATGCTTTTATTAGCTGGGTGTCTTCCTCCATCTGACCTAATTTTCTTGAAATTTGTTACACTTGATTCACTACTGGGGGCTAAATGGCCACAGGAACTTCAATACCACTGGTGGGATTCTTCTGAATGTGTTTTGAGGTTCACCTTTAAATAAGGTTTCTAGAAAAAGTTAAAAGTAGCCATACTGTGTCCTACTTGTATCCAAATCTACTCCTGTTTGTTCCCAAGAGTAAGCATTYCTTGAGACCTATGGACAACTGCTGTTAAAACCATAATTAAAGGTTCTGCTCTGTGTTACTCTGTTTAGCAAGTTTTCTGTAATGCTGGTCACATAATGGGAAGACAGTCTCCAATTCTGCRTAGTCCAAAAGAGAATGCAAATCAATCAAAGAAATAAAATTTTGAATATAAAACTCCCGTAATGCTACTGCTTAGTACTGTTGTGTTTCTATTTTWAWKRWTTYYTKSMMMAAAAACTGAAGCAAAACAAAAAAMCAAACRAACACCAAAATATRTTCTCTATGTTAACTTAGTGTTATTGGTGTTCTCAATTTATGCTGAAGAGAATTCCAGAGCTGAAATCTTGTTGATCTTAGATATTTCTCTGTTTCAAAAATACAACAGAAAAATCCCACAAATTCATATTAACCTGTGTGATATTCTGTGGTTCATGCAATTTACCWCATAATGCCTCACCTTCAAAACTTTTAGCATGCATTTGTCTTCATGTCCTGAATAATTCTGATGTTCACAAGGTACTATTTTGCCTTAATTAGTGTATTACGTTYAGACATTGATTTTTATCAAAATACAGTATATAGGTATATCTTATATAAGAATATATAAGAATAWTTTTTTTAATTATGTGTTTCACACATTAAAAARTATTGTTAATCASCCTTTTTCAAGTAACTGAAATRCAGCTGACAGGTAAAGCAAARTATTTCAAATTTGTATTTACARTGGGTTTTTTTGCAGATATCTCCAGTACTTGTACTATGTGTATTTGGAAAACCTGTGCCGCAGAGGAAGGGAATGCGCTGATKAAGTGTTTCCGTACTTGTCCACTCCTTGTTTAAAAAAATAAAATAGCAACAATTTCTGACTCCTTTGCAATATAGACACACTTATCACAGAAGCATCTGTGACCCTAATGGCACTTCTGGTCCTCATGGAATTCCTTATGCTGGACTTCCTCACCATATATATTTTCCAAAGGCTTTTGGAAGTTACTCCACTTTCCAGAATTYGCATTGATTGAAGCATAGCGAATAACATCACCTTCATGAAACACATTTTTATTAATTTGAAATGGAGGTTAAATTAATTTCCTAGAGGAGATAACACTTTTGCTGTAACTTAGACCATTGGCTGCAGTTTGATCTAATTTTTTTAACATACTAGAGCATTTTCTACACTGGGTTTTATTGTGAAAAGAGTATTATCTGGTATATTTTTGTATTTAATATACTTAAAATAACATGTTTGATGAGAAATTTATGTCATCTGGATTCTGCTATCTATATCTATCTTTGCTGTTTTTACAGTGAGAAATTCACCTGGGCTAATACAGACCTGACATCTGTGCAATTTTGTCCTTCTTTTTGTAGGGAATAGAGACAGAGAAGCCCATTTTACAAGTGGACAGATATGTATTTGCAGGAGAATATGAAGGTAGGAAAACATACGTGAATACAATCTYATCTTTTTTGTGTGACCCAAGGAACTTCCTTGACATTCGGTAGTTTTATTGCAATTGGTCCTGTGAGATGCTGAAATTGTGGGTGGTTGTATAACATCATGTAGAACAGCAGCAGTCTGAGTTCACTGYKRAATTARCCATGCATCCATAGTACTTCCAGGAAAGTATGTCTGGAAGCTGACTCGAGGATGTACCAGCTAGTATTACCACAGACAAAAATGAGGGATACAAAATGCCTTAAAGTGCTTGTTGTCTCCTGTGGAAGCAGGACTGACATGTTGTGCAATCTGTAGTTCTCTCATTTGCCCTGTGGTGACAAATACTGGTCTGGAAGAAAGTGGTCTGGGATCCGCCCTTGTGGTGACTTCCAATGATGTGATACTACTGACTGTTCCTGAGTTCCTTACCATTGCTGGGATGGAAGTTAGAACATTCTGAGAGCTGGGCCAGTGGRCACAGTATCTGCAGCTGATATAAATTAGTCTCGAAAACTTTCTCACTTTGTTTTTCATAGATGCCTTGGGAACCTGTGTGGTTTTTGAAGAAAACACCGAACAAGGTAATTATTGTGATTCAATTGTCTGTTGATTTTGGTAGCCAGGGAGGTTAAAAATATCTATCTCATTTCAGTTGATAGCGGAATTCACTATAACAGTTGGGGTTTGGGTATGGTTTTTTTCCCCTCTCTTCTTATTAGATGCAGAAGGCAACCAAAAGGTACAGCTGAAATACAAGTGCCACACAGTGAAGAAGYTGAACATGACACGGACCCTTCTGACAGAAAAGAAGGAAGGAGAAGAGAATGTTGGTGAGTGCTTCTGCTCTTATACATATAGGCATGGGTGGATTGTGCTTGGGAGTGTCAGCCTTTAGAAGGTGTTTGATCCAAGAGCATGCAGGAAGTTAAAGGAACCTTCTTCTTTAGGCACCAGATGTGTATATTTAAATAAAAAAATTAAATACATTTTGACCAGTGCTGCCTCCAGAAATGGCTAGTAGGAGATTTCTACAAAGAAGTGTAAGAGCAGGGCAAACATATGCTGGTGCTGCCTGGTTATGTTCTTGTGTCATCTAAAAGATTTGAAATCAGAAGTGCTGTTTAGTAGTTCTTTGTTGATTTTGTTTTTTCCTACTTCCATCAATTTTTCTTATGACTTTCAGAGTCTCTGTAATTTTTCCAAACCTGTAACATCCTTAGTAAGAAGTTCCATGTTGTATGTACTAGAACTGACGGGTGCATACTGAGTTTACAGTTCAACTGAGATGAATTTAACTTACTTGCAAAGACATACCTAGAAGACCATTCATATTGATTTTCATTCTGTAGGCAGAACTCAATGCTCATAAGTTTGCTTCATTTATTTTTTGTACAAAAGTCAGTGCTTTTACATAGTCAAATACTGAGTATCCTACTATATGTAGCAGTATTCCTTAGAACTATTCTGCTGCTTTTAACAGTGCTTTTTTCCACTCAAGTCAGTGTTACAGCTTCATATTTTAATAAATATAGCCATTTATGTTAAATATGAGCAGTCAGCTGGACACTGGCCATAGGAGGTATGAAATGAAACATTATCTAGAATCTAACCAAACATCAGCATTCTTATCAACATTATGTACCACTTCTCTCTATAGAATTAATTATGTAATATTAAACTGAAACTATTATTATAACAGTATAGGTAATATTAAATTGAGACTAGAGATTATTTTCCTTAATACAAAGACCCTTTTTATTCTGGAGCATCAACACTGATGATAATTGCTGGAAAACACTTTGTTTTGTACCATGACAGAAATTTAACTTGTGCATACAAAGTAAATACAATATCTCGTGAATTTGCAACATGCACTGAGTAAAAATCAAAATGGGAGTGGAATCCCATTTCTCTTTGGGGTTGGTTTCAACCTGTTATTCTGACTTGTTACATTTGAGTTAAAGAGAGTGCATAAATTCTCTCTCTGTTGTCATAACCTATTGCCAGAAGRTCTAATATATTTAAGTGAACAAACATGCTGTTCTTTTAATTGCATTTGTGAAATATTTTCTCTGCATTTTGGTTTATGTTTAAGTTGTTTTAAGAGTGTAAGGCTGGCATCAGACACCTAAATACAACAGGAACTGCCATACTGCATCCAAGCAGTGATCTTTTTAGTCATGCATTGTATTTCTCACTGTGAAAAGTAGTAAATGGGTATGTGAAAAATAATAGGAGAGGGACATAGACAACTTTCTGTCCTAAGTGGTTCTTTTACTTAGATCAGGCTTCGCCTTAATAGCAGTGAACTGAAAATAAGAAAAAACTGCTATTAACTCCTTTTGTCACTAATAGAATTTTCCTTCTTTGCATCAGGTGGAGTAGAGTGGTTACAGATCAAGGACAGAGATTTTTCCTACAGCAGGCCTAATATGATTTGCAGTTTTCTGCATGAAAAGGATGATTCTGAGGAGTCAGCTCAGGCCCAAGACAAATTGCCTGAAGAGTCAGAGGGAGAGGTGTGTGCCAAAGAAAATTCTAACATGAATAGTGACCTGGAGAAGCAGCACACCTTGGAAATAGATGCCTCTGTTCCTCTGCCTGACAGCTCTGCTTCTGCGGCAGAGGAATGTCCTTCAGGAAATGCTGCCTTAGAAGATATACCTCCATGATATCAACTCTGATCTTTCAATGATTTCTTCATGGAATTAATGGGCCAACTTTTATAGGCCATGACATGATTTCCACTTTATCTGAAAAACTAAYAGCGGAAAAACAGACATTGTGTTCTTGTGCATTGCTTTCGTGTTTGAATTATAGTGGGAAGAGCTTCAGTGTTTTTTAAAWTTACTGACTGGAAAAGTATGTATCCCTACCTCAAAACTGAACAAGTGGAAATGGTTACATAATTAAAAGAAACTCCTATCTTAGAAAAAAGCTAATGTATTGTACAGTCTGGAACATTTTGTAAAWAGGAAAAAATATTGTTTAAAATAAAGTCCTGAATTTTTCAAGTATGGCTTCACCTTGTATGTCATATGCAGTTGCATACTGTGTCTGCTCTTGTGCTGCAGTTACTGAAAGAAAACAAATCAGTGTGGCTTTTATTGACTGATTACTCATCAAATTGTTTCATTTGGATTCTCTCTAGTGTCCTTTGTCTCCTTGATGGAGCTTAGAAATCCTTCTATGGGAAGGGGCTTTAGAAGGTTTGTTGTCTTCCTTAGATTCCTAGATAAAATCTTATCCTTTCCTTAGCTTCCTATATAAAATAGGGTCAGCACTGAATTCTGGGCAAGTTGCTCAGGGCTTTGTCCACTCAAGTCTTGAAAACCCCTGCAAACTTGTCAGCAAATGAAATCTAGGTCTTAGAGGCATCTGTCACACTCCTTCCCCATCTTCTGTATAATACAATGTGTGTTACACAAAAAGAAGTGTGGTCACCCTCTTTTTCCTYACAGTAATTTCTTGGCTCCAGTCTTCCTCTCTGGCATTTTTCAGAAGGGTTTTGTACTTAACATCCTGTACCCATGCATCAGTGGTTTCCAAACTGGTCCATGTGATCATATTGTGGTGCCTGGCTCATCTGTGGGTTGATATTGCTGCATCATTTGTACTGCCACACACTGTTCTGTATCACAATTAAGTGTGTGGTGCACTTGGGATAAAGCTTTTAAAAGCATAACTTTTTTTAAAACATAAAACATTTTCTCCCTGACTCTTCTTCCTTCCTGCCTTTCTCTGCCTCCCTCCAAACAGTCTAACTGTGACAGTGCTGTGAGGATGTAATTAGTTCCAGGATAATTATGTAATTCGTTAATTAGTAATGATCAGAGGAGAAGCTCGCCCACAGTGTTGTTCACAGCACAGGATCAGTAAAGAGGAGTCATTAAAACTGCAGCAGTTTCAAATCATCAATCCCCTTATTCTCTTTTTTTTTTTTTTTTTTTTTTTTTTTTTTTTTTTTTTTTTCAGTGTAGAAGCAGCTTGAATCCTAGGGGAAAGGGAGGCAGGGAGGGGAAGAAGAGGGCACATGTCCTGTGTGCCTCCAGCCTGGGTGTGGATCTTTCACATGGTAGCTGTCTGCATTTGAGGTTTCAGGGAGACTACTCAGCTCTCCCTCTGGATTTAACTGCAACCGTGGAAGTTTGAAAACATCATCATTCACACTTGATTTGTGTGGTGCTGATAGATAAAGGACAATTATAACTGGAATAACGATCCTGGGACTACACATGATCTTTTCTGCTGTGGGGGAAGTGTTTGTGGTGCATTTGATGGCAGCTGAGCCTCCAGAAGAKAGGGCTGGGTGCTGGGAGGTCGAGSTCTTGCTGTGGCTGCTTCAGCCWYTGAGAACAGAGAGGTGCTCCAAGAATTTGTTCTGTGTCAGAACACAAACACAGCAACTCATGTTTTGTTAACTGATTGCTTAGTCTGTCACTATCTGTGTGAGGTTTTTCCCCTAGTGTACAAGGAGTATTTCAGCAGAGTTGGTTTCTGGCCTTCTCAACCTTTCATTTCAGTRGTATTCTGAAGCTATTTCTTCATTCTAGTTCATCGGGAAATAAGTATTCTTTTTTTTTAAAAAAATTACGTATATCATAAACCATGAGTATTTTCATAATAATATTGGATTTTTTAATATTTTAAATGTTATTTCTAATGGTCGAGCTTTTGTTTCTATTATTATTACCCCTAACTTTTTGCAACCATACAACCTYTGGGTCAAGAACTTTTTTCTAATGTCCAACCTAAAACCTCCCTGGGCACAACTTCAGGCCATTCCCTCGTTTCCTGTCACTGGTCACCAGAGAGATCAGTGTCTGGCACCACTCTTCCCCTCCGGAGGAAGCTGCAGGCTGCAGTGAGGTCTCCCCTCAATCTCCCCTGATGCAGGCGGAGCAGATGCAGTGCCCTCAGCCGCTCTCCACACGGATTCCCGTCCGGGCCGTTCTCCACGTGGGAAGGCGGAGCGCGGATCCGGCACTGCACGGGCTGCCCGTGGCCGGGCCCCGCGCATGCGCCCCCGGCGCGCTCTCCCGGCGGATGTGACGCCGCGGCGGCTCCCGGAGATCCTGCGGCACGTGAGGGCAGCGATGGATGCGCTGGATCGGGTCGTGTGAGTGTACCGGGGGCACCCCCGCACTGGAATCGTGAGCGGTGGCGGCCTGGGGCTGGGGAGGATGGCGGCCCGGGGAAGGTTGCGGCGGGGGKAAAGCCAGCAGAGAGAAAAGCTTTATAAAAAAACGTGCTGGAAAAAGGGAAACCAAGCTCTGCGGTCTTTTTAGTGGTAGCCAAACAGCCTTTGCTCGGTAGATTAAAGAACCGTAGTGACCAGCTAGTGTTGAATGTGTCTGTTTCCGTACATCCCAGAGAATTCTCTTTATCTCGGGAGTTTCAGCGATCCCAGCGATAGGACGAGGAGCAATGGCCGTAAACTAAAACAYGAGAAGTCCCACCTCAACATGAGGAAGAACTTGTTTACATGGCGAGTGGCAGGGCAGTAAAACAGGCTGCCCAAACACCACTTCCCGTGGTGTCTCCCTTTGGGAAGATATTCCAAACTCACCTGGAAGCGTTCCTGTGTCACCTGCTCCAGGTGATCCTTCCTTGCAGGGAGGTTGGACTCGGTGATCTCCAGAGGTCTCTTCCAACCCTGACAATTCTGTAGTACTTTTGTGGGGGGTGGGATGGGGTGGGTTTTTTTTTTTTTTAAAGAAACTAAAAATAATGTTTTACTGAGAAGATAATCTAGTGGAGAACTGTCATTCTTAAGCCATGTAGCTACCGATGCTCTGTGCCGCTGTGAAGGCTGGGGTATTTCAGCTGGATAGTGCCCAGTACTGCTGACTGGTTCCTGACAAGAGATGTGCTGTACTTGTACATTTATTTTGGGTGCCAGTGGTGGTCTTTGACCAACTCTGTTTCCTTCTCATAAGCAGGTTTCTGACTTGGGGGAGGGAGCCAGTGTGAGGGGAAGCCTTCAACCTGTCAGTAAGCTGGGAATTCTAGTATAACTTGAGCTCTCAATTAGCAAAAAATTAAAAACACAAGACTGTAAAATTACTTTTGATAATTTGAGGAGACAGAGAGGAAGACGAGTAGCAGTATAACACCTTCACCTGAGACAGGGCTTTTGGCACTGATTGTAATTCTGCAGGTTGGGATTAGTTTGAATCATTGAAACAGGTTACTTGAGCACAGTTTGCTCTAAATCTTGTTTGGTTTCACGTTTTTTTGCAGTGTCGGGTCTTGTTACGTATATTATGTTTTTAACTGTTAATTTATTGTTACAGAAAGCCTAAAACTAAGAGAGCAAAAAGATTTCTTGAGAAGAGAGAACCCAAGCTAAATGAAAACACAAAAAATGCTATGCTCATAAAAGGAGGAAATGCAAACTTAACAGTGACCGAAGTGCTTAAAGACATTGTAAGTTGTTGGACAAAGCATGTAACCTTCCTCTCTCTTTCTTAGAATTTTCTCTCTCTGCTGCATTATCTGTATTTTCATACTCTCCCTGTACCCCAAATCTCAGATCAACCAGTGTTCCAAAAGTGTCATGACCTACTTCTTATTGGAGATTTTCTTCCAGTTTCTTCTTTGCCAGAAGTTTTGAGTTGACTCTCTTATTTTTTCCACAATTGTCCAGTGTATAAGGTAAAGTGTTGCCAAGTTCATTTGAAAACAAGAGGATTAGGTGCAGAACTGGGACTGTATCACACAGCTGGGTCATATCCCAGAACCCTGTAAACTGACTGTGTATTCATATGGAGCTTTCAGCCTCTCCAGAAACTTTGAGCTACCAATCCTGTCTCCTRACTCTATAGGTGAAAATATTATAGCCATTCCTATACTCTTCTCTTTGCTTTGTTGTTTTCTTACCATCTTATGCTTCTGATAATCAAGTTATTGTTCTCTCCCTATTAATCATCTTGCTCTTAGAAGCAGAGGGATTGCATTACATGGTTTTTATTTCTGATGTTTCTCAGTTATTTTGTTATTTCTTAGTTTCTACAAATAATTCCTTCTGTAATTAATTTGGATACAAGCGTGTTATCAGCTTGAAGGGTTTTACTGTGAGCAGGCCTTTTATGGTACCTTCCTCAAGACTGATCTGCACAGTTACTCTTTCGTGTGGTCCTGTAGGTTGTAGTGATAYAGAAAYAACAGTGYTRTGCATGTTTTAGAGATGACACAWGTTAAACKTTGTGTTTTGCAGTAYGCTGTGAAGAAGCCTTTTGCTGTGCTCTATAAAAGGTAAGTGATCTCACTTTGACATCTTTGGGTCTTCTGATGGACTGCTTTTGCTAATTTCAGAGCATCAATAGAAATGCTGGCTACCCTGGGGGCTTGAACAATGACCAGGGCTGCAGAAGATGATCTTAATTTTCAACAGACTGGAAACAAGCTACGTGTGATCAGTATAGATGCTGAGCCCTGTTCTACGGCAGGTGGTACAGAGCAGGATTCAGCTCTAAGTCTTGCTCAAAATGGGAGCCCAGTATCTGTATTAATGTATTGCAGAGACAATGTAATAGCTAAATTTAACACTGAATGAAGAGCCAAAGGCAGTTATTCATACAGTGTCACGGGTGGTAGTAGTGGTGGTGGTATTCTGAAAGACAGGCCCCACAAGCCTGGAAATGTACTTAGAATGGCAATGGTGGCTCTAAGGCATTCCTGGCAGTATTAATGTGACTTTTGGCTTGAGCTTAAACTGAGCCTCTACTGCTTTGGGTTTCCAGTAGAATGCAGAAGTTTTTATTATCAGAGAACTAAATACAAGTGGCTATCTGGACCTGTTGTTTTTTGTTTTTTTTCCTTTTAACTTGTTTTCCCCCATTTTTTAAGGAAAAATGTTACCAGGCCTTTTGAGGACCAAACATCATTGGTAAGTATAAACAGTGCATTCTTGTATKACATTTTTGAGCAGGCTATCCTCGTATGTTGAAAGTTGAACCTTTAGGGAACAAGAATAGCCTTGAACATAGCTTTGGCTGGAACTTAGTGGTAAAAAGAGAGTATATCACCTTTGTAAGAGAMAGGTCACTCAGGAGGACCACGGAGATGTTGTGAGGGTATGCAGGGAAAAAATTAGAAGGGCCCAAACCTGACTAGAACTTAATTTGGTTACTGCCATGAAAGACAATAAAAAATGTTTTTACAATTACATCGCCAACTAAAAGAGGGCTAAGGAGAATTTCCATCTTTCACTGGATGCACAGGGAAACACAGGGACAAAAGATGAAGAAAAGGCTGAGGTACTTAATGCCTTCTTTGCCTCATTCTCTAATAGCAACACCAGTTGCTCTGTGGGTACCCAGACCCCTGACCTGGAAGACAGGGATGGGGAGCAGAATGAAGCCCCCATAGTCCAGGAAGAAACGCTTGATGACATGCTACGCCACTTAGAGACACATGTCTGTGGGCTACATGGGATCCATCAAGGGTACTTAGGGAGCTGGTGGAAAAGCTCACCAAGCCCCTTTCARTCATTTAGCAACAATTCTGGATAACTGGCTAGAGGCATTTTTTAAAAGGGCAATTTCACAGCATATGTATTGTTGCAGTATATGCAGGACACATTTGAAGCATTTGAGTATTTTTTATCTGTTTAATAAAATACACAGCTGTTAGAGAGTGTACAGATATTAACACAATGATCAACAGCTGTATGAACCTGCATTTCAAGGTGAGTCCCCTCTGGTCTGCATTTGGCCTGTCTATAGTCAGCATTTTTCAGGGATMTGGTGACAGAACCCGATGCTGAGCTGTGTGATTTGTACATGCAATTAATCCAGCCTCTCCAGGTGTGGCTCTGACCTCCCAGAGAGGCAGAGCTGCAATGTCCTCTCTGACCTGCTGCTATTGCAGCGGTGGGAGATGAAGTGTCCTGTGCTTCCCAACTGCCCAGTGCATGTAAGAGGTGTATGCTTGTGGGAAGCACTGGACAAATAGTGTGTGTCTACATATCATGGAACTATTGTGGACACACAAAATTGAGGATCTGCCTTGGGATGCAAAAGTGCATAAAAAAACTTTGGAGCTGGATGTCTTTAGAAAGRGCTGCTGTAATATTGGTTCTGGACATGATTCCATAAAAGGTTCTCTAATCTGTTCCTTCTGGAGAAAAGATGTCTATGACAGTCACTACTGGCTTGGTTTTAAGTTGCATCTTAGTCTTAAATAATAAATTGACATGAAGTTGCTCTGTAGTAGGACTCTTGTGCTAAATGTGAGAACATTGGGTATTTGCAGATGTTCTTAGACTTACTTTKGGGGGAATTAAGTGGTTGTTCAGAAGCTGTCAGGCAAAGCAAATATGCTGCATAAAGCTTAGGAAACTACAGTGAGGCATTACAATGGCAACCAAGTTGCARATACTTTACTCATCAGTCAAGGAGAAATGGTTGAACAAATCTTGTGTAAAAGCGAATAACGAGAAGTTGTAAGAAAAGGTGTTATAGATAAAATGACAAGAAAAAAAATTACCTGGCTTGACTTTTAAGATGCAATGGGAAATAAAAAAAGAAATTATTTGAATCTTGAATCCAGCTGTCAATATTAACATAAGTGCTAAAAAATACTCATGGACATGCTCAAAACTCTTCTGTTAAGTGCAGTTGCTCTTCTCATTAAGCAGCTCCTAAACTCAAGTGTTTGAGCCATATACCTTTACAAAATATTTTAAACCCTGTGAATGTGAACTCACAAGTTTTACTCTTTTCCTCAATTGCAGGAATTTTTTTCCAAGAAATCAGATTGTTCTCTGTTTCTCTTTGGCTCTCATAACAAGAAGCGACCTAATAACCTGATAATAGGTAAAAAGTCTCATATGGGGTTTTATTGGGATGATAGGTGTAGTTTTCAGTGAATATTTAAATAGCTGGATTTTCTTTTTTTTTACTCTCACAGGTCGCATGTTTGACTATCACGTGCTAGACATGATTGAGCTGGGCATTGAGAAGTTTGTATCCCTAAAAGATGTCAAGGTAAGGAATYGCTAATTCAGTATTTCAGTGACACCTACTGGTGGATTCTTTTGGTGCATTTTTTTTCTGTTTTCTGAAGTGAACTAAGATGTTCCAAAAAAATGTTTCATGCAGTATGTGGGAATTGGTAGTTTGTGTACTTCAGATGGTTAGTTTTATGCTCTGCTTTTTAGTTTATTTTGGTTGGCGTATTCTGTCCATATTGATCCAGGGTCACAGCAGTTTTTCATTCAGTGTAGAGTGCCTGGCCACCTATTAAGTCAATAATATGTTCCCTGAAACTGTCTGAATTTTGTCGTTTTAAAATTCTTATTCCACAGAACAGTAAATGTCCTGAGGGAACAAAACCTATGTTGATATTTGCTGGTGATGTGTTTGATGTGAATGAAGAATACAGAAGACTGAAGAGCCTTCTTATTGGTCAGTATTTTGATTATTTGGGCCGTAGGATTGCACAGTAAATCCGTACTAATATGATCTGTTAAAAGCTAATATGATCTGGGAAAAGCTAGTTAGTCAATACATTTTTGCCTGTGTTTCAGCACAGAAAGAAGAAAAGARTGAGCACTTGTAGGTTTTGTGTCACGTTAAAGTTAGCTAATCATGGTTAGTATTACAGGGAAGAAAAAAGACTGTCCTAACAGACTCTGAAGATGAAACTTCATGTTCACTAAAATTCATTACTTTGTGGGAAAACTGCCATTTTCTAAAATGTCTTGGCCTTACAATTGTACTGGCTCGTCACTTTTCTAACCAAATAATGTTTTCAAGTATCTAAATTGAAATGAGTGGATTAGGTTCAGAAAGTGGGATATTTTTGCTTCCAGAAAAATCAAATCWGTATAAATCAGATTCTGCTTTTGTAATGAAAGCATTTTCTGTTGGAATTCCACCAATTCTTAACAAGTGTACTGTTGCTTAGAATACTTGGAAGGAACAGTTACTGTAAAAATTAGCTGTAGATAAAAGCTGTGCCCTAATTTTAAAGCAGACTTAGAGCTTAGGAAACAAACTGGCATGAAGTTTTTTACTATCTTAAAGGTTGGAAGCTCTGGAAGATAAGGCACATTTTAGATTTTTGCAACATAAAAGTCATAGGATACTGTGTCTCTTGACAGTTAAAAAATGCGTCTTGCTTGGTAGAATTAGAATCTAGTAAGTAGGATGGTTTTTTCTTTTTAATAGTTTTCCTAAAAGTAGATTGCTTTTGGTTTTTTTTTTCTTTTTTAAACTCTGGTAAACTACTGAGTCTGTCCCAATAAGAACAGTCTTGTTCTTTCAGTTCCATTTTTGGGTTTCTAGGTAAAGGGAAACAGACCCTAAAAATGAGAATTCTTTCTTTATTATTCCTTAAAGCAAGATTTTTCATCTGGAATGAAAMTGAAAGGGGGCAGGAGAGGAGTAAATTGTTGTCCTCTCAATACATCTGACTGTTTCTTGGGGTTGGATGAAAGGGTGGTAACTGACCCTGTACAACTTTGAAGATGATTGAATACAAAGATAAGTGAGTTTTRCTGCTGCATGTTTGTGTCACTGTAAATGAGTATTTACACTGCAGGAAGCAGGTGTATTTGTTTTCTGAAGTGTATCGAGTTCAGGCATCTGCACAGTGATGGGCTTCCATATGTGCTTGTGCACCCCATGATCAAACAACTGAAAGGGGAGAAATGCAGAGTAAGATGTCAAGTAACTGAGTAGTCCTTCCTATTTCTCTTGATGTTCATCTGTCCTTTTTCCTCTCCTATTTATTTGCCATTGATGACTAGGCAGTCAAATATACTTCACACCCAATCTTTCTTCTTGAGCAAATACTAAGTACTCTTAATTGTTCTGATGACTTCTGTGAAATACCCAGATGCAAAACAATAGTCAAAGAAAAAGGTTAGGGAGAGTAAAGACTTGAAGGTATCACTAAYCAACTTAAATCGTTTGTGTATTAATCTGAGCTGCTTCAAAACTGCCCTAAACTTGTAAGAAGTTATTTGTTCCATACCTGCAAAAAATGGTACCTTTAAGCTCCTACTCTTGCTAAGGAAGAAGAATGTCTTTATAACAACAGCYGCAAATACTTTGTTGCTGTACCAGTACTGTTGGGATCCCAGAGGGAGTATTAGATAGCTGACAGCTTCTTGTTGCCAAAGCAGTGTTGTGCCAGTGATACTGAGGAACAACCAAGCTTTCATTGGCTTTTGTCATTTCAAAAGGGTTTATGCATGTTTGGACAGTCATCTTACAGCAGTTTCTTTGTAAAGTTAAGGGCAAGGGTGAATTATTGCCTTCATGGTAACCAAATGCTATAGTCTGGTTAAACTGTGAAGTGGAATAAGCTGTTTCAGAGAGCTAAATGACAGATGCATTTTCTTTTGAGACTTGGAAGACAAAGGCATCCCATTCTTTTTTTGTTTTCATTGCCCTCCAATGTGGTAGTGTAGGAGTTCATTTACAATGTAAGTCTTGGAATGCAGTTAATGAATTTTTAATAACTTTTTATGCCTGTATCTATAAGATGTTTTGACTCTTACAGCACTGCCAGCTTGTTGTTAGTTCTGCTATTGCACATCTRYTTKATCCTAAAAATGGTRAAGTGCTATTTGGCTTGTTCATACACTTTCTAAAATGTTGGTTTGCAGGAAATCTCTGCAATTTTAGATTGGCTGTCACCTTGTTCTTCATACAGCCTTCCTCACACATACTTTGAGCGTTTGAAAAGATTTGAGGGCTTTTTCTGCCTGGGAAAGGGAATGGTGAATGTCTGGGATATAGTTTGAACTGCAGTCATGCTAACCATAGATACATAGATTACAGTGTAATCAGCTTATGGATACAAATTGATACAGAAGGATTTATATTCCCTTTTAATCTAGGAGTTTAATCTGGAAATRTAAAGGTCTTGAGCTCTCTGCAGGGAAGAGTAAATTAGACGTTCTGGAAACATGTTTGAGGACGAGGGGGAGAGAGAGCTAGGAATGGAAAGAAAGGAGAAAGCAAGTCYCTAGTCCAACGAAAGCAAGACTTGTAAATTAAGAGTATATTAAAAAAACTTCAACTCTCTGGGTATACTGAAGTGTAAGGTTTCTGCAGCTGTTCAGTGTTGCCAGGAAACAAATTCCTGACCACCTGCGTTTATTGGAGGAGATCATCCTGTGGGTAAAAAGATGTATGATGCCACAGGAAAATATGAAAAGGAGGTGTTGCCAATAAAACCACTGTGAATGTAAGCTTGTGTACCTGCAGAGAACTAGCTGAAGGGAAAAAATATGTCATAAGCAAACTAAATGTTTTATTTGCAACTTTTCCTCTAACTGCAAGCTTGACTCAAAAGAAGAGGAAAGTATTTAATTGACCAAGGAAGTTTCCTGGGCAGGCTCCAGCTGGTAYTTGCCAGCAAGACTGTGTTTTGGATGTCACTCCACTGCTGATACTTTTGAAAAAGGGTAGCAAAGGAACAGACAAGTAGCCAAGGGATCTGAAAATGGGACAGAACAGGAAAGAGTGATGTGTTTTGTATCCGTTAGCAGTCCTCCTGTGTTTCAGCATTGCCCTGTCATGTTTATTAGCACACCTTGTTCCCTTGGTCAAGGTCACATTTTTTCTCCACCCTCTGCATATGCTGTGCAGATTGCTGTGCTTATTGCAGGGTCTCTGATTGCACAGTATATTCTTATAGCCTGATAAAAGTATCTTGCTAGAGGCGGCTCATTTTGTATTTAACCTGTATTTCAGTTTCTCATTGCAAACTGAGCAAGCATTTGAAGTATCTTGTTTTCATAGATGTGTTGCTTATTAATAGAGAAAACATATTAGACATAATGACAAATACTGCTTTACCTAGAGGACAGAGGTATCTTGTAGTGAGGGAGGTATGAAAGAAATGATGTATCTAATCTTTTTCCCAAAGTCRGAGAGAGAAAATGTAGCTAAGAGTAGCTAAGATGCAGTTTTGATCTGCTGTGTACTGATTTTGATCCCTCTTTGTCGTCTTCCAAATCTGGCTATGATTTAGATTTAAGTATCAGGTTTGAARGATGTTTTTAAACAGATACCTGAGCAAATGACTTCTCTCTACTGATCTGTTTGTCTGAGCATTGACTGGCCTAAACATCAAATAAGATAATTTTTCTTCCACGATTTTAGAGATTAATATTGCAAAGAATAGRCAGTGTAAATATTCCAATTAGCTTAATAATGCTAAGTTGCTGCTCTGAATGTGTATTTGCTCTTTTCCATGTACTTACATATAGAAACTATATAAATAGGTAGCATGTATATTGCCACCTAATTATCTCTGGAAATTCACTGTATTCCTGTCATGATTCCTACACACATTTGGATTCACAAGTGCATGCTAACATGTGTAATGTTAAGTTTCTGTCCTGTGTTTTGGCCAGGTTATTTTGTGAGATTCCAATTGAACATTTCGGCTTTTCTAGAGCCATCCCATGAATAGCCTTTCTTAGTTAGATGCAGGAAAAATACATTTGTAAGAAAGGAGCTCACATCGGTATGTGGGTCCGTTTTTAAATAAACCAATTTGTTWTAGGCATCTGTTGGTTTTATTTTCACCCAAGAAACCTGGCATTTAATTGCTTTAAATACTCTCCCAGATTTCTTCAGAGGTCCCACTGTGCCCAATATTCGTCTGGCTGGTTTAGAGTACGTTCTGCATTTCACAGCTGTAGATGGGAAAATTTACATGAGAAGCTACAAGTGAGTATGTGTTTTATCTATTTGTTTGGGTTTTGGCACACTTGTCAGCTTCCTGTAGTTGTGAAATTGAATTGGCAATGTGTAGAGGTGCTCCAGTATAAGTTGTACAGCAGAAGGAAAACATTTGARCCCTGAGTCTGCTGCCTCCTCCCTTGTTGAGCTCTTTCTAGCTCTGAGCGTTGCTCTTCCATATGGCTGGGTTAGTACGGTGGTGTGAATTAACTTAGTGAATTCTGAGTATGGTCTTAGACTTCTTAGTCTGTTCTCAGGCTGATTTCTAGGACTCTCCTCACGGAGGTGTTTGCCTAGAGAGAACAACAGAGGATGGGCTGCAGAGACACTCAAGGAAAAACAGAAAAAGGCAGGACAAGGCARTCTTTCTTGTTGCATTGGTGCTCATCCTCCCTGAGACTCTCACCCTCACCCTGCCTTAGGAGGCTGTGAACATTCACAGCTTGTGTTCCATGGGATTTTGATTTCTCTTAATACAAAATAATTTCAATCAGTCTCACTCTAAAAACAAAAAACCAAAACACTTTCTCAGATAGTTCTCAGGTTATTTTGCTTTACCATGTAGTAAATATTTTTCATGTCTAATAAGTACCTAGGGTGCTATTTTGAATTTGAGAAGTGATGTGGCTTTCAGGGTACTGGGGCTGAGTTTTAAAAGAGATACTGATTATACTGATCTCGTTAAAAAAATTACATTAGTCAGGTCATATTTTTAATTTGCTCAAATTGTGATGGGACTGATTTAATATGTTATAAATTTTTATTGATGGATGCCTTTCCTAATAATAGAGTGAGTGGTAGCAGTTGGTTTAACAGTATTTTTTGAACTGCAGGATTGAACATGTCCTTAGGGAAGATGGATAAATCTCTAGCACAGGGGATAATGTATATTTTGGTTGGTTTTCTGCTCCTAGAGTGCTTCTGAAGAAATCTGGCTGTAAAATACCCAGGATTGAACTGGAAGAGATGGGACCTTCATTAGATCTGGTTATGAGGAGAACACATTTGGCTTCAGATGACCTTTATAAGCTGTCTTTGAAACAGCCAAAAGGCCTGAAGGTATGTACCTTGGAAAGGGCATTGCTTTCAGTTCTATCTGTGAAGAAGAGCAAAACCTGAAGTATTACTTTTATATTTGATTTTCATCTAGGCCAACTGGGACCACAGCTCTGTGGTGGTCAGCTGGCATCCAGACTCTCCTCTGGAAGCACATAAAACACACAGCACAAAACTTGGTCTCTAAACTCCAGCCAATGTATGATGCCTTGCTTTTGTGCACTTGATTCTCACCAGAGCTCCTGGGACTGTACTTAGAAATATTAACATTGTTCTTCCCTTGCAGCCTAAGAAGAAAAAGAATATCTCCCACGATGTGTTTGGTACAACTTACGGTCGAATCCACATGCAGAAGCAAGATCTTAGTAAACTGCAGACGCGGAAAATGAAAGGGTTAAAAAAGAGGCCGKCAGAGAAGTCAGCTGAAGATGGTGGGGCCCCTCCGAAAAAGTCAAAATCAGCTTGATGGTTTGAGACAGCTTTGAAATCTTGTACCTTCAAAGTCAGAAGTCAGAATATATGTTGTAATATAAATTGTCAGACATGAAAGATTGAGCTGTTGTTAGCTTTCGTTTTGTAAAAAAAATCTTTTTAATAATTTGCCATTTTAAAGGGAGCACTGGAGTATGGAGCTTTAACATGGAACTTGGTTATTTAAAATAAAAATATAACTTGCTTTGTTTTCCAAAGCTGAGTATTTGTTTCTTGGTCTTAACAAATATATGAAGTCAAACAAGTGACTGAACAGTTTCACCAAGTGGATTGGAAGAGACTTTTAAGATRATCTGGTTCCAACCCCCTTGCCAGGAGTAGGGACACCTTCTACTATACAAGACTGCTCAAGGCCCCATCCAACCTGGTCTTGAACACTTCCAGGGATGGGGGATCCACAACTTCTCTGGGCAGCCTGTTCCAGTGTCTCACCACCCATACACAGAAGAATTTCTTTCTAATATCCCCCATGCTTTGTGCTTTTAGCATAGAGGCATTCAAATTGTGTCTCCAGTGAGGCGACTTRGTGTTGGTAGAGGCTGAAATTCCTCTGTGCTGCCCTTTAGGTGCTCTCCTGTTGACCTGCAATCCCTCTGCAGGCTTTGGGCATCTCTTGCTGGCATCAAACTGGTCAGAATGAGACGGATGTGGTTCCCTTCCCCCAGTAACTTGAATTTCATTGCTGTTACGTTGGGAGCCCTTGATCAGTCAGTTCTTACAAATTCTGTGCAGGACCAGAGCAGTGTATGTGCATAATATACACATCTTCTCTGTTCATTTATTGTTTWTATATTTCAGATTTTGCACAGCTGCAACACTCACTAAACCTTAAACCATTTTCTAAAGTGTGAACTCAGTACATGTGTGATGGCCAGGCTTTGCTTTTGACTATTGCACCAGGCCCTGCTTTGCACTGGCAGAATCGGGAGTGCTTAAGGTGTTTTTACTGCGTTCATCACCATGGTAGCAAAGTACCTGATATTTACTTTAGCCATGAATGAAACCTTTACAGGTTGAATTTCAATCTTTGCTGCTTGATTTGTGCCCAGAATGGAAGCATGTGAAGCTACTATGAAAGGTACATTTTGTCAGATATTTTTTCTTCTTACCCTGCTTTCSTCCCAAGTTTGTGCTCATGAATTAGTGCAGGCTCAGCTAAAGTCTTGTATAAGGGGATGAGAGTCTAAGAGTTTAGTGAGACTTYAGTGTGATATTCTGTTTTGGAACATAGAGAATAACTTGTCTTCTTTAATTCTGCTTTTCTTTTTGGAAGTTGTTACTCTGCCCTTTGAGCATAATTATGATAGAAGTGCACCCACTTTATCCTGAATACAGCAAGCTTGCTCATCCTGGTTATGTTTTTAATACTTTTATCTTTTCTTGCTAGTTTTCTAATCAGCTGAATTGTCACACCAGAAGGAGGTGGTTTGTTATTTTCAATTGTCTTCTGCATCCTGGATGGAAGCTGTTGGGCAGCTTTGCTTTCCTCATGGGAGGGCTGAGCTGTAACTGTGGCTGTGCAAATGCCACRCATGATGTTCTTGCAGTGCTCATTTGATAAAATTTGTAGTGTGAAAAAGGAAGGGCTTTAAAATTTGGGGGCAATTTTTTTTTATCATCAGTGTATTTACATGGCTCTCTCTAAACCCTTTTCTCTGATCTATAATCATGTGCTTGAGAAATTGATGATTCTATAAACTTCTTCAGATCTGTATTTCCCACTGTGTCTTTCTGAAGTGCAAATCACTAGGCTTTTGTCTGAAAGCTGTAAAAGAGTCATACCAGCAGGCAATATTGTCTTTTACAAGCTTAGAATGTAACAGAAATAGTAAAATACTGTAAGTTCATAAAAGGCAGCATGTCCATAGTTTAAAAGACTAATTTTCCAAATGTTCCTAATTTGGAAGCTAATTTTGGTGTTTAATTTGGATTTTAAAACTTAACTTCTTAGCAGTAATGTAGACCATCTAAAATCCTGTTACCTCTTAATGTAAAAAGTGAAACAGTTGTTCAGTAGGAGCCCTCATAGAGAAGCTGTTGCATCCTGGTGTGGGGTTTTTTAATGCTGCTGCTAGTTTGCTCCTTGTATGAAGAGGAGTCTTGGACAGGTGAGGGCTACTACACCTTCCAACACCTGAGTGTGGTTACTTGAAGCTTCAGAGAGATGAGAAGTCCTTGAGCATGGGAAATCAGTCAGTGGGGAGACCCCAGGTGCATTTATTCACTCTTTGCAGGCTCTTCTGTCTCTCCTGACTAGAGGTGGAACTTCAAGTGCCTGATGTTCCATGGCTGTGGTTGTTTGGTGAATACCCTTTCATATGTCACCTTTTGTACTGGTGAAATACAGCTATGTGGTGGACAAAATGTATCAGATATGTGAGGCAAGGAGAAACTCTTCTGGATATAGTGGAAGGGTATTTAGGCTCTGCTTTTTCATGCCAATCATCACTTTCAGGTTATGTTAGTGAGGATTAAAACTCACTCTATTTCTAACAATTACTTTGTAATAGTTAAAGTAGTGCAGTTTTGGTGCAAATTCTTGAATGAGAAGTGGACATGCTCTCTTGTTTTTCACAGCAGAAATGAACCACTGATCTCTGTATGACAAGATGGGATGAAGACAAGTTAACAAATGAGATCCCCCTCATGCCTTTCGGAGACATTTCAGCCTTGCTGTGAAGCACTGATAAAGCCACGAGGCTGGTGGCTGATGTGATTTCAGGTGTACAGCAGGTATAACCACATGTCTGCTCCGTAGGTGATGGCTGCATTCCGAGTATCTGATTTAACTCAAGGTGAATGGTGATAGGAGGGCTAAATATAATCTTTCTAGTGGAATGTTCTTATTTCCCAGAGTCTTTCAAAGTGCAGGGAAATTTGTCTGTAGCTGTGTGCATGAGGAACAGAACGTGCAGTGCTCAAAGGGCAGCTGATGAAAGGGGCTTGCTCTACCTCAATTGCTCCTTGCTTCCCGAGTTCACCAGGCTCTGAAAACACATAAACATGGCCCCAGGGCTTGCCTGGCATAGGCAAGGCATGACTGGCATGTTCATCCCTTTCCTCTGACTTTCATCTTCTTACCTCCCAACACTCAGGATTTAGCTTTATTTATGGGTTGAGCCTAGTAATAACTTTGGTTTGAAGAAAATCCCTGTGGGCAAAGCGTGGCTCCCAAGGCTGTGTCTGTGCAGGAAAACAGAGGTGAAATTGCAAACCAGCAGTCAAGCCCACGCTCTCTTTAGTCTAGCTGGCAGGATGGCAAGGGCAAGGAGGGTACAATTTGTGCCTCCTGTGGAGTCTTGGTCTTTATGCTGACGTTGCCCAGCTGGTGGTGTCTTTACTGCAAGGCTCCTGTCATTACAGATAACTGATGATACATGTATAATGTATATATAGCCTACCTGCACTACAAGTATTCTTGTCTCTTTTTAGGTATGATGGAATTGTAAAACGTAGGAAGAGAGGTAGATACTGAGTGCTGAAACCTGCAAGGTTCTTGGGATTCCCACATTTTTGGGTATTTGTCCTGGGTGCACATAATCACAGGTTTAGCTCTGTTCTAGTGTAACGTGACAGATTGAGCACTGAGAGCAATGAGTGGTGGATGTGTTTGAACAGAGCATATGAACTTCCTTCTCATTTCTGGATTTGGTCGGTTTGAGCTTATCTTTACAGTTCCTTAGCAACCTTATTTGTTTTCAGTAAGTGCTTTCTGGGTTTGATTGTGAGRGTTTCCCTCCACCACTGGCTTGGTTGCAGCTGGAAAGGTTTAGAAAAGAGCATGAAAAGAGGACATGGCAGAGACACTAGGTATCACACTCACAACCCTCCAGCCAGGGGGAAAAAAGGCTTGTTCTAGATTCTATCAAATATGAGAGAGCAGGGCAGCAGGGTGAAGAGATCAGAGGAGAACTCTGTTAGAGACATTTTCATTATTGAAGAGAAGAAAGTGGAAAACATTAGCTGTGCATAACATATATAACATAGCCATCCATAATACATGTGAACATGTGTATTACACATGGTGCAGAGTCCTCCTCCTCCCCAAATGCAATTTATCTCCTCCTTTTGAGCTTTGCTAAAGTGCCTCTAGCAGTACTGACACATCCCAGATGCAATCCAAAGACAGAGCTGAGAAATAGGTCAGTTGCATCAGAAGTCAGGTTTCCTAAAAATGTACAAGGCAAAGAGGCATGAGGATTCTGAATGTGAAGTCTTTGTAGGATTGCCTTTCTAAATGGTTGAATGTTCCAAGTTAGCAACATGACTAATGCTGTATGGGAAGAACAGCTTTGCTSTCACACATCTATACAGAACATAATGAGGGGAAAACATCAAAAACTCCAAAATTTTGGGAGGACATAGGGTTTCTTASAGACCTACCTGAGGAGTTTGGAAATTGATTATCTTGGAGACCACGGTAGGCAGGAGGGATCCAGGTTCTGTGTGGGCAAAGAAATGAAGGTGAATGTTGGGAGAGGAAAAATTTGTAGGTAATTTGGGATTAAGATTTGTCCTAAATAGCATGGGCATCGTCTACTCAGAGCAATCAATGAACAAAACAGATGCTCTCTAACCAGGATCTTTCTAAGGTGTCTCTTCTTCATTTCTTGTTTTGTTTGACTTTCAGCCATATTCTGTCTACCTGACCTTCCCCCCCCCACCCTGCTTCTCTAAGATAAGCATGAAGTAAGGGGTGTAGACATAAAGCTTTTAGTAGAATTTAACAGGGAATATGCATGGTTAATGACAAAAKCTCATTTTGTTCCAACTTTCCCCCTTGATAATCCCATAATTCTTTCTGTGAYGCAACACAACACCTATGAAATCTGGATTTCTCACTCTGCCCATGATCCTGAAGTACACCCRTATGGGCCCTGTCTTCTGTATTGATAGTTGCAATTTGCTTCTCTTAACGTCCTTCACTCTCACAGCCTCCAAACCAAACACGACACAGCTGCTAGTGACCCCTTTCCCACTGTTTGTCCAGACCACCCCTTTGTGCTGGCAAGAAGTTGAGTTTCTTGTCTTTTATAGTTAATGCACAATAAACTGTACTTTTCACATATAAAGTACTGCAACGCAAAGTAAGGTGAACTTCAGAATCTGAGTTTATCTCCTGGTTTCCTAACATTTAGATGTATTCCCTGGAGAAGGCAGTGCTCAGAAGGCATGCAGTGAAAGSTCTGCCACTTAAGACAGAGCACTGTGATCAATTCTAAGGCTGCTTTAGATACTGGCATTATTTCTCCCCTTTTAAATCTGCAAAATTAAACTGTTGATCTCTGCTGCTGGCCTCTAGGCAGGAGAATTACTGATGCTGCTGAATGCCCTGGAATTACTGCTGCAACAGCAGCTATCTGTGTTAGCTGTAGATAGGCACTCTGGGGCCCAAGATCATCTGTTGCCAAAAGATWGTTCAAAACCCTTTTCCCTCTCCACTTGTTTTTTCAGATAAAGGCATGTTCCTTGWACTAAGCCAGGGTCTCTGTTTTTCTAATCCAAGAAAGTCCATGAGTAGTTACATCTTTTCAGCTTTGATTGCAARTTGCTAATGTTTCTCTCCAGTGCTGACTGAGCTCCTTGGTTCAGAAGCTGCTCTCTCCCCTGGAGGAAGGTAAGGGAGGGGCCACGGAASTGAGGAGGAAGAAAAGATTCAGGCAAAATGTCTCCTCTCTCTGCTGGTGTGTCACCAGTTCTTGTGTGTGACAGAAACTAGTGTCCCAGTGCGACAAGGAAATGTGAGATATTCGGCAGCATAAACTCAGCCCAAATGTGTCTAAGCAAAGTTCTGACGAGCAAAGACCTGTTTGGTGTGAGTCACTGCCACAGATGTCAGTCCCAGCTGCTGCATCAGGGARTCTTCTTGGGACAGCTGGCTGCAAAGAGTGGGATGTAGAACTTGCTGCAATTCAATTTTTTTTTCCRTTGAAAATAGATTATTATGAAGAATTAATGAGGCTCTCCAAAGTGCAGCATGCCAATAAATAGTAATAAGCTTTTAATTCATAAGAGGCGATAGATTTCAGCTCCCGTTGACTTACTTTGCACACGGGAGTAATTCCTTGCTCCACAGAGTTATTTGAAAGCAATGATAGACAGGGTTTATATGGTACACTGTGAAAAGAAGTCTGTAGATGCTTTTCTTCTTCTTCTTCTTTTTTTTTTTCCTTTCTTCTGTGAACATACTTGAAATACCTCAGGGCTTCTAGGATATTGTAGRGAAAACAGTAGTACAACTGAAGTGTATTCTGTAGTTGAGTGAGGGGTTTCTCTTCATGTTTCWGATGCTCACTTCTTCAGGGCTGTGCAGAAAGGCTCACTGGAAGAACGATTCAGAGACRTGGTAAATGCTGGGCACTTCCTTCTCTCCTTCCAGAGAGGGAGGGATACCCACCCTTCCTGCCATTAGCCTTCTCCAGTTTCTCAGAGGCAGTAGGTCATACTTAATAACRTTTCTTAAAAAAACCAAACAAACMCACAAACCAAACACTTTATAGATAACACCATGTGGGCAGTGCAGCAGCCGTGCTGACATAAGGAGTTAGGAAGGTGCAGCTGTTTGTGGGACTGGCAGTCAGGTCAGGGAATTGAATTCACTTGAAAARGCAGGGTGGGGGAGAGGGAAGGGGCTTTGCTTTTGAAGCCGGGATCAACTCCCTGATCTGGCTCACAGCACAACTGGATGTGCACTGCTGCACTGGGGARGAAGCAAAAGGCTGGGGGTGGAATGGGAGATGTAAAGGAACTCCTGCCACTTTTATTGCTGCTTACAGYAATATCTGTAGGACCGTGCCTGAGTTTGAGAATTACTGTGGCTCTGGGTTTGTTCTTAAGGAAACAGATGGGGTTTGGGACCTTYGTTTGCCAGTAAACTTCATAACAGCTTTGCCTGAGATGATCACTTTTAACACCATTTTACAGATGTGATAGCAAAGGTTTACTGACTTTTGCCAAACAGATTTGCTTTGGGAATGAAGACAAAATGTAGAAGTTGAGAATTCCTTGTTGGTGTGGTCTCTGYTGGTGGTTTTCATGTACCTTCCTGTGGCTAAAGCCTTTGCTCTCTGTGCTGTGGTGGAGCTGGCACAGCTGTCAGTGTCACTTSGTCAGGAAAAAGTTGACCTAAGTTGAATCACTTACGATTTTTCATTTTCTTTGCAAAGAAAGTATCTGAGAAATGCTGAGCTTTTTTCAACGAAGACCAACACCATTCAGCCCTGGTCAGCTGTAAGAAAGTAAAGGTCATCTGTGTGCCTTTTTTAGCAAAACGTGAAGAAATCTGTCCAGATTGGTTTTAAGGCAACCTTCAAAATAATATTCACAGAACTTCTGCTGATCAGGAGTGGTCTTCTGACAAAACTCCCTGCATGGCTTCTGGTTTATCTGGAAGGATTTCATCCGCTATGAAGATTTTTCAATATACTTCTTTTCTCTCTGAAGCTATGGAGCCATGCCATGAACAAGACTTTTTGAGCTGTGTGAAGTGATTCTGTTTAATGAACTTGAATAAAAGAAAAAGTTGGGCTTGTTCTAGTCTTAGCATGATCAGAAATTCTTCATGTACGTTTTGCTTGGAAAGCTAACACTACATCTTAGCATGAGCCTCAAATATTATGAAGGCAAATTTAGTTATTTTCTTTAGTTATGAAAACTATTTTAAATTTAATTTAAATTCCATTAGATCCATGTTGCTGTTTTCAAGATGAAATAGCTGATTAGGTTCTAAGTTACTTTTCTTTCAATTCCTGTAAGGAAATCTATCCTGTGGCCTGTGTGGTTAAGTGACTGAAGAGTTTAAGTGTGTGCAGACAAAGCTGTCCCTGTCAAGGAAAAARTATACCTAAAGGAATATTATGAAAAAATGAAAGGTGAAATTCTTTTTCAGCATGTGGGCTGCATAGGACACAATAAACTTACCCTAAGGATGATCTCATGCATGACATCCTGTCAAAGGTAATTCTTGTTCCTTTAGATACTCATGCTTGTGGCAGGAGATTTATGCCACCTGACTGGTATGCCTGGAGAAAGAGAAATATTAAATGCTAGCAGGGAAGAAGGAAAAAGCTTGTCAAAACTTGTGGTTTATGAAAATGGTGCCAACATTTGGTCAGAGCCAGCTTCACTRGGCTTGTAATCGATTCTGGGAGCTGAGTTTACGGGAAAGTTTTGCTGTTCTAWTAAAAGGTAGAACAGGATGAACTTTTCAACCTAGTAGGTAAAGAGCTAGTTTCCATGGGCCCAACTCTGTCAGCAAAACAMATGAGTGTTAAGAAAGAACAGGCAAATCATTGAGACAAGGCAATAGCAGAGCTGTTTTTCACAATGAAAGCCAGATGACTGAAATCAGAAACTTTSTGGTATTCTTTGTCCCCTCTTGGACATTGAACCAGGCACTTGACTTGGAGACTTGTTCAGAGACTGAACATGGCTTTCCTGAATGGTGGTAGCTTCTACTTAGAAAACAATCGATCTTTAAGATCTGATCCTTCAAGTTCTCCTGTTTACTTACAACCGTGCATTGCAACAGACTGTTGAATATAGTCTGTCCTGGAGAACATTGTTTTCCCTGCACTGAGGGAAACCCTTAATGAGAACAGGCATTCATCTTTCTTTGGGAGTCATTACTCCTCCTTTGTATTTGGWGCTTGCCAAGAAGTACTTGTGTGATTAAGGTGGTTTGTTGTTTTAGATCGATAGTTTGGGTGTGGGATACATCCAGCTTCCATGGGCCARAAAATCTCAGTGAGCTCACTGCCACTCTCACTTCCTGCTGAGGGAGAGGTATCAACAGGATCTCTGAGGTTTAGCAGTTGTGTGAATAAAGATATCTCCAAGACTAATGGTTTCAAGTGACAGGGATCTTCCTTTTCCAAACAAAAATATTGGTGTTTCATAGTCAGTCTATGATRAAGAATAAGCTGTTAGAAAAATGGAATTTCTCAGAATCACAATATTTGCAAACCTCRTGTTGTTTCAAGACAGAAATAAAAGCCCAAACTTCCCATTGTATGYAAACTCTGGGAATAGGGGAAAGTTKATTTGTCACCATGGAAACACTCATACCTTTGTATTCGGTATAACACTGCTAATAATGCTAATATCAAGCTTAATCTTTTGTAAGTTGAAGAAAAAGAAATTCAGTTTAGTGAAAGCACAATGCTTTATTTTGACATTTTTACTCCTAYACATTTTGAATTTCCACCCATGTCACAAGATAAAAAAACATCTACACTCAGTTAGCATCAAGAGTTCTTTCCATCTGAGAGGACATGATTTAGATACTTCCTTTCCCAAAGGTAAGACTTTCCCATTACATGCTGGTTGGGTTGTCCTGTGATTTCTAAATATGGGAAAATACACTGCAGTGTCTGTGGTAGCATGGAACAAGATTTGTGCTTCACCGTGGAAGTTTAAAATGAGCATTAAGGCTCCCATTCCTGGTATTTTGAAAAATAGGATGAGAATAGGGAGAAACTCGACAGAGCTTTATTTCAATTCCTCTCCTGTTATTTCCTAGGATAGAGAAATCCACAGTTTGAAAAGTTCCTGAGCTGGCAGGAATTTCTTTATTGTGTTTTGTTGTTACTGCATCTTTCTTTTCTGACTCTTCCTATTGTTTGGTTAAGTGTGTAATTTTGGCATCTTAGACACTCTGTATCTGTTAGTTTAATAATTTAGTTTTGTTTAGTGGCATAGGAATTACRGTCATATTCTTGGATCTTCCTTAGGTCTTTTACTTGAGTGCATTCAGATAAACATTTCCCTTAATCTATTTCATGCCAATTCAGGCCTCCATTTCCATACTGATTTGTTTCCCAGGTTGAAATCTCTTGGTCAATTCAAATGTTTTTGATAGAGAAATTGCAACTTATTGCTTGTTTGTAATCTTTTTTTTTTTTTATTTTCTCTTCTTAGTATGATCATTGCTCAGCTGGAGGCTGAATATTTGTGTGTAGCACTGTCTTGGTGATGCCAATGCCAGTAGATGAAGGTGCTGCAGAAACAGGAGGACCATTCCAAGAAAGTTGTAGCTGGGGCATTTGCTCAGCTTTAGACTTGTAAAGGTGGTGCTTAGGGACAGTAGGGGACAGGGCAGTAAAATATTTATGKTTGTGCTCAGTGATCYCAGAGATCTTTWCCARCCTCAGTGATTCTGTGATTCTGTGTGCCAGTTAGACATGGTTTAGGGAGCTATTGCAAAATTCTTCCTTAACTTGTAGTAGAAAACATGTTATGACAAAGCTGGGTGCTGTAAAGATGACTGGCACCTGCCAAGATATCCAAAAGACCATTGGAAAGGTGCATTTTAATGTMACACAAATTAAATGCATTATTGCTACATAAAAATGATGAACTAAACTGACATTAATTTTAAACAAGAAGGAAATGAGACTTTGCAATTATAGTAGAGAGGGAAAGACATCTTGGTACGGTCAAAAAAGGAAATCAAATGTTAAGAATTAGTGTGGGGAAATAAGAATGARTAGAAGGAAAATGCAATAGAGTATAAAAACTTGCTGCTGTATAAATTCAAAGTGTCCCATACCCTGCCTCCTGTGAGAAGTTCAGCCATCCCTGTCCTCCACCTCGGAAAGGGCTGTAACAGAACCAGCTCAGGAAAAGCCAAAGAGAATCTTTGGATCATTTCATATCTTAAGATATGAAATGGCTTCTACAAGAAGAATAAACCAATTAGCTCTACTGCTTGGAAAAAATATTACAGATAKAACTGAAAAKAAATACTTCTTTAAAAAAARWTGCAATTCATGAATGACATGAAGATCACAGGATCATTTGGGCTGGAAAAGAYCTCGAGGAGCATTGAGTCCAACCTTTTATTAACCCAGCACTGCCACATCCAAMACTAAACTGTGTCCCAAGTRCCAYATCCACATGTTTTTAAGTACTGCATCCACATGTCCAGGGGTGRTGGTTCAACCACTTYYCTGGGCARCCTGTTCCAATGCTGGAAAAGCCTTTTTGTGAAGAACTSTTCATAAAACTCAATCTAAACGTCCTCTGGCACAATTTGAGCCCATTTTTCTTCTCCCTGTTGTTCTTGTATGGGAAAAGATAGCTAATTTGGGACTGTCCAATGAAGAAAATGGATGGAACACAAAATGAAGCAATTTTCAAATACAGGCACTTAAGCTGTGGAACTCCTGCTAGAAAATATGAGTGACAGAAGAAGTCAATTTATAATACTTCCACTAACGCTCAGGAATACTAAGAGGAAGTTACTGCTTTACTTCTTTACCGACCACTCATGCAGTGGCATGGTCTGTGTCTGCATGGAAAGTTAGGGAAAAGGGAGAAAGACTTGATAGAAAAGAAAAGAAAACTTAAGGAAGGATGGGAAAGAGGATGATGAAAAATGTCAGGGGCTCTGGATTGAGTGAATGAGGAGAAATGTTTTGACTCTGAGAGCTGAGAGGTGGCTTCTGGAAGGAGTTTGGAGATAGAAGGGCTCGGGACATAAAAAGTCACAGCTGTGAAAAAGCAGATGAGAGAGTCAGGGGATGAGTGCTGTGCCATACAGGAGTTTGGGCGAGAATGGGCAGGGATTACTGTGGTGCCTCCCTGCTGCCTCTAACCAGCTCTTATCTGGAGACAGAAATTTGCAGAGACTTGGCCTTCTGCTTCCAGCAGCAAGAGTTTTGTCACCCCTACATTCTCTTGTTGTCAGTCAAAARTATAAAAATTAAAGCGTAATTTCCAGATGTAAATGTAACTATTTTACCATCTGTTTTAAAATCAATGATGGATTCCCCAAACTCATCTCCTCCTCTATAGTTTTTCCCCTCCAGCGTGAGCAGGGGAAATATGTGCATACTTCTGTCCCGCGGGCAGGCTCAGCTGACGGTGGCACCGTCTCCTTTGCTCAAATCCATTTCCAAATTTAGTCAGGGAGATGTAGCCATGAACTGTGGACAGAGCCCATTCCCGGCTTGGCCAGCAGATGGCAATTCCTACTTTGTAAGATATCCTTAGGTGTCCTTTAAGGCACAGAAAGAGGAGTTTGCAGCAGCTGAGTCTCCGTAACAATATATTGAGCCTAAAAACGCGGCTGGAAATTGTGTGCAGGTTTCCTGAACAGATCAGATACCAGGTGTACTCAGCATGTGAAATCAGTGCTGTCATATATTAAAAAGAAAATAATACTRTTTTGTTCACTCAGCAGTTAACTCTGTTTCGCCATTGTAAACAGGCAGCACAGGAACTTTTAGTCCAGTTGTGATGGTATTGCAAAATCTACTTTGTTTTGGGGATGTTTCCTGTCACATCAAATGTTCCAGACATGCATTGACATGGAAAGCTGAAAATAAAGATTAAATTAATATCAGAGGGTCTTTCCTCCCGTTACAGATCTATGGGAAATGATCTGTTTAATTTCAGAAGGGGAAAAGRAARCAGAGCATGCAGGTACAGGTAATATATGTATTAAATTACAAATTTCAGGAGGAGGTTAGCAGAGAACACTGCTGCAGAAAAACCAATGTAAACTTGAGTTAGGTTCTTTGCTGTAAAAGGGAAAAGTTTTACGAATGATGTAAAAAGACARCAAGACAGAACAATGGCTAATGGACAAATACATCAGTATTTTGCTTTTCCTTGCCTGAMTTTCTCTTTCATTTTTACATAGAAATGGCTTTGTAGGGCTAACTACAATGTGTTATTTAGGGARTGTTGTGAGTTTTACAGCTCAGGGGAGGTAACTCTCAGTGTAGCAAGGAGGAAGGATTAAGAAGGGAGTCCAAGTTRACTTTACAGAAATGACTGGGCAAGAAGGGGCTACAGAAGTTCTCAGTAAGTGTGGGGAAAAACATTCCTTAAATCATTTCTGGTGACCTTTTTGCCTGGAGAAGCATAAATGGGATATGAAKCAAGCAATATCTACCTTTGTATAGCTCAAAGTTTAGTTGACTTGATGTGAGACTGAGGCCTGAAGGGAGAAAAAAAGGAAAATTATTGGAAGAGGTACTCAAGGTCCTGCCAAAAAGCCAGGTTTATTTTTAAGCACTCAATATTTGAGACTGATCAAAATACCATGTTTTACTTTCCAGTCATACTGATACCATCAAACTGCAAGGAKAGAATTCATTCCTAGACTGAGAGTGTGAGTAACAGTTTTTARCTCAAGGTCCTTTCCCAGGCTATCRCACACAGACCAAAGAGTGTAAAGCCTGCCCTTGTGTTGCTGTCATGAGTGCCTGTGCTCTGTGACACCCTGGGTTAGAAGCCTTCTCCTTGYCAAAAAGGAAAGTGTTTTCTTGACTGAGGGAGAGTGTGGACCACCAGCAAGCAGCCAGTCAAAGCGGAAATCTGGAGGGGCTGTCTGGCCTCAGGSTTCAAAGGAAAACCGGGATTTGCTGGTGGTGAATAGTTTAGGCAGACCACAGGCACCATGTTCAAAAGTTTGTTTAAAAAACAAACTGGCAACTCTTACATGTTTATGGCTAAGAAATTCTTGTACTAAGCCTCTGCCCCTTGTGTTAGCACCAAGCTTGGTTTTGAAAAGTGCTGTTAGGAAACCATGTTATTAGGAAAGAGCAGAGTCAGGAGCAATTTATCCAGGTAATTAGGAGGGTTTGTTTCGGGGTAAGGGAGAGAAGAAGCTCATGGTGGTGAGAATGGAGTTAAACATGGGATCTGCACCTGGCAATTTRCTTGAGAAATCCAGAGTTAGGTACACTGCATCTCTCTGCATCAGCAAAGCTTTGAAATGTGGGAGGTTGAGTTTGGATGCAACCACAGTAAATTGATTSTAACCAGAGAACAGATACCAAGCTTCCTGTGGCAACCAGTGCTCCCAGTTAGGATCTGATATATACATCACACCCCTAAAGGAGAGTGACATTTCATCTTTGCAAGAAGCACACATCTTGACTAGAAAAACCCAGAAGTCTAGCTCACTCACACTGATCCTGCACAYCAGGGAAAGCAAAATGAGGAAAAGTTCCACTCAAATCCATTTGGAAGTTACCCTAAAGTATCAGTCCTACTGTGAAAGCTGAAGTCAAACACAGGGTTGAAATACTTCTTTAGTGTCTATAATTCCTGGCTATGCTTGGATTCATTGCACAACCAAAAACCTGCTTTTTCCAACCAATAGCCTTGCGAAGCCATCCTGAAAACAGAAAATACTGTGTACTTTGGCAGAGGTATTACCAGCCATAAAGATCTGGCAACTGCAASTTGTGTAACAATCTTGCTAATTGTATTTAAATTGGAGTGGATCRACTCTTCCAACACTGAATAAAGAGCTTTATTTTTCCCAAGGAGAAAAGCAGATAGGAGGCTGGATGAATACAGGTGAGCAGGGTTGTAACAGGTGTTTCCACATGAAGATTTGACACCAGGTTAACKATTCCTGTTTGCTAGGCAGGTGCAAAGTATTGCATAAAGTAAAAGATGGTCTGAAGGTAAAGCTCTGTAGTCACCCCACGATAATTCACGTGCAAGCACAACTTAAAGGTCTGCATTTACTCCACAACTGTTCACATGCAAACAGTCTTAGGTGAGAATAATTACTTGTCTTCTTGTCTGACTTCTTCCACGTGCTCTTGGAATATTAAGCTAACTCATGGAAAAATAAGTTCTCTTGCCTTTGTGGACATACAACGATRCGTATAAGAAAGGGCTGGTAATCCTTCAGCTTCTGCTTCTCTACTGACTGGTGGCAGCACATCAAATATCCTGCAGAAATACCATTAGAAAAAKGTCTTAAGATCAAAGGGACTAAAAAATTACAATGTCTGGGAACAAGGTAGGTCATTAAAGATCAGAAAACATTCTTTCTGTAAAACTAAGGGTCCTAGGTTATTTTTAAGATCACCTCCTTAGTTCAGGGGTGGCTTTCTTGATGGGAATAATAGGTATGTTTGGAAAATACAAAAATCTGAGATGACTTAATGATTAATAGTGCTCTTCTCCATAGCAAATTTGTCTCAAATAGAAGAACTCTACATGATTTAGTACACAGTTTTCATGCCCAGTCAGTAGCATTATAGGTCTTACTAATTGTAAAATCTTGTTAGTACACAGCACTATCCTTCAGTAAATTCCAGCAAAGTGAATTCTGGAACAATGATAGCACTGCCTGTGCATGGTTATAAATCAGATTTCTAAGTGTCTGGGAATTATTCATGTGGTTTAAGTGGCTTGGTTTTATATTGTCTTACTGCTTATTTGGCTCAATTTGAACATGCAAGCTTTCCCTTAAAGGGTGGTACTCTGTGTACTGCATTATTCAAACAGTTGGCAACTTCTTAAAGGTTGAAGACTTTAGAGGAGTTGAAGGCTTTTAGTAAAATAATTAGGTGGAGTGTCATTTAATTTTAAATATTACTATCCCAGGGRGTTTAAATGAGATGACCTTGATTTCACCCTGAGGAGAAAAGGAGGGAAGTGTTTTCTTTTAAGTGTTTCTAACTAAAATATTAGACACAGACACCTAAACAGATAGACCTTTSATATACTGAATAATTCTGCTTGAAAACTGACACTGCTTCTGTTATGTCACAGTGCTGTGATCAGTAGCTTCTGTAATGCAAAATCTTTACATAGTCTTTATTTTAAATAATTGGGAAAATCATTATGATGATAAAGAAAATTGATTATTAATTTTACCTGTCTTAGGGAATGCATCTAGGAGTCCCAGAGAGGAATCTTATTTTATGTGCATCTCTTGAGTTACCAAAAATGCTGCTTCAGTGGGAGGACAAGGAGAACTTGGGAGCTACTGAATTTGGATGGTTCACATCTGACTTTCAGGTAAATGCTGCACTATGAATGACCAGCTATAAGGTAACCTAGTACTGCTCATGGGTGAGTCTGGCCAAGGGTAGCACATTGTCCTGCTCAACCTAAGTAATAGGAAAGACAATTTAGGATTCCTTAATGGAAATTGATTTGTGTGAATATATATGCTATACTATAAATCCTTCTTTCTGTATTATTTTATTTTATTTTGTTATGTAAAGTAAAGGTTATCCCATTAATCTGGTAGGGATGGATTTTATCAGAGTATAAATAGAAAGTACAGGGCCTGTGTGTGTGTGCTTACTTTTGAGCAAGAGGTATATTTTTACTTAACCACAAAGTAAATACATATTTAGAGGAAAGCCACTGATACAGGATTTATTTAACTTTAAAAGAATTCCTGTCAACACAATAATTAATTTAATTCTGCTTTTGAAAGAGAGGGCATATTTAATGGTGCTAACAAGATTTGTTATGTTTATTTCACAAAATACAGTCATTACAAACTAAATGGTCCATTTCCATATTCCTTTCTTGAAATCTATTTTACACGTATTACCATACCTGGGATGAATTGTGTGTTAAATAACCTATCTGTTGGAGAAAAGTGAACCAGAGAGAATATGTAATTTTTTCTCTGAACTGACCTGCAATAAACTGGATATTTTCTTGTGCGATACCCAACTTCAGTCTTTCAGATCACAGTTAAAAAGTAAATCTAGATTGAGGACAATAATATAGAATTTTAAAAAAAAAGGATAAAAGATCATGTATCTTAATCTTTCATATATAAAAACAACTCTTTGTGAGTAGAAAAGTAGAAAGAAATTAAGTCCTTTTGGTTTTTTTTAGTGCTGTATTTTTCAACACAGATCTGTTCAATTTGCAAAGGCAAGGAGACTTTCTACATGGAAGACTTTGTTAACAGTTTTCATATGCCTTAATATTTGAATTGACTCACTTAGATACACAGTTTTGCTTACCCAGTAAGTAAAATGCTGACGGTGTTATAAATCATACCTTGAAATGGGGCCACTACCACCTGCTAACCCTCGTTATAACCTTTAATACAGAGACACTTTCAAAGAGAAAAATAGAAAACAGTGATCAAAAAAGTTAAATTAACTTCCTTAGAAATCAGATTTCTTAAAAAGCAAGTAAACAAGATTAGTGTTACTTCTATTCCTGGTGGTTTTTTACTTCAAGTAGTACTGTCAGAGGTAGAAGGTTTTTTTCTTTTTTGACTTTTTGCAGCCTGCGAAGCTAACTGAGTGGCGACTGAGCAAACAGCAAACAAATCTGCTACTAGACAACAGTCTGATTTGGTTTATTTGGTAAAACATTTGCTTCTCTAAGGCTCCAAACTTTTGTTGAAACAGAACTGAGTTCTTGAGATTGCAAAGGTGGTCTGGAAGATATTAAATCTGCATAAACAAAGGAAGGAACTCTGAGGTGCTTAGATCCTATGATAATGCATGCAATATGAAATACTTGACCTGTCTAGAGGTATCAAACCAAGCCTGAAGATTGCCTAAAACAATGGCTTGAAGCAGTTCCTGCTCATTTGAAAGAGATGTTAACTTTGAAGCTGAATGAGGATGTTGCCAGTGCTGTAAGTTATTTCACTGCCAAGAGAGAGGTGAATGATCATGCTAGGACAATGTATTCTTCATGCTTCCTCATTTAGCAATAGGATCAAAACAAATTCCGGGTTTGAGGTCAGAATAAAAATTACCTTAAGATGTTCTTCAACTTAATATCCAAGGGTGGTATTAATTTCACCAAATTTTAGATGTTTAGAGTTCTCACTCTTACATCTAAACTAGTCATCTGGGCTCCTTCAGTATCACTTACCATAAATGTTAATGTTTAAAATAATTTTTGCCCCTATTCCCACCTACCAACACTACACAGATGATGTCCCTGATCAGATGTTCACAGTGGTGACTGTGACAAGGCAGGCTAGAGAAATCCTGCACTAAAAGTCTGCCATCAAAAATTTAGCTTTGTGCAACTGGAGGTTGGCAGGGGCAGGGGGCTTTGACAGGTAGTGACTGCCACTCTCTTTCACTTGTGTACTTTAATAGAAGCAGTTAGGTGTCAATCATGTTCCAGACAACAGCCAGTCAAGTCCCATCCACTCTTCATTGAATGATAAACTAAACCCGAATTTAATTTGTAAAGGAGCCAGACCTGAACCATAAAGTGAATCCAAAGGGGAAAATGTTAAGTCTGAAACTGGTTTGAAATAAATGTGGAAGTGGGAACTGGAGATGTTGCTTTTCTGTAGCTTCACTAGTTAGACATTTAGTCTACTCTCTTTCCCTCTCTCATGCTACTTGGAATATAGGGAGGGAACCTATACTTTGACAACTAATAGCTGTCTAGAAACCTTCTCCTGTAGGTATTATCAAATTTAGGTTAGACTGTCAGCACTCCCCACAGTAAACAAGTAAAATCAGTGGTTTTTACCTTTGAAAATGTGACTCATCTACTCAGCAGTCAGATGCAGCCCTTGTAGTTCACACGACTCAGCTGGAGCCCAGTCTGAAACATCAGTAGAACATCCTGTCTGGCTGAGAGATGCATAAACACTGCTTACTGAATGGGATTTAATCTAATGTTGATCTTCACGCAGTTGGTGATACCATATGTTTTTGTGTTTTAATGGTTATCCTGTTTATCTCATCTTTCTGACTTCAGTCCAAATCCTTCTGCTGAATAGGTGTCTTAATAACACTAGCTGAAAAATTTAGGAGCAAAAAGGCTTAATCATTAATATCATGCGTTAGTCTGACTGGCCACAAGATTTTAGGTTAGATTCATGTCCTCTCTGTATAATTCCTCACTTCCTCGGATTTGCTTCTACTGTACTTCTTGTTGAAGATTAGTAGTAAAGTTTTACTTAAGACTTTTACATTTTACTTTAGACCTTTTTTTCTGGATGATCTAAGTATACCCTTTTTATTGATTACAGTACAAATTCTAATCAGATCAACAGAAAAAGGAAGAATTAAACTCTCTGAACCCATATTCTTCAGGCTTGGCATTCTGTCTACTTAACTTCTGCAGAATACTACACAACTTCGAAAAGCTTTCCAAGTAAAATGGTTTATGGAAAAGCTATCTTGGTGTGTCACTAAGAGCATACTTCAAAAATAAAATATTTTTTTTAAATGTCATTGGCAATTGAAGTATTCCTTATGGTCAAAGAAAACACTGCATGTGAGAGCTACTGAAGTGTTCTTCTGTTTTCAACAGCTTGTGAAAAGTGAGTCAATGTTTAATGGGGAGCTGGTTAGAATTTCAGATAGGGTTGCAGAAGATGCCATTTCCTGGCCCCTGAGGCTTTTAAAAGTCCACAAATGATAAGGCAAATTCCTCCTTTGGCACTGGTCTTTTATGTATTGATCCTAAAATAGGCACACCATATGAGTACCACCATAGCAGATGTTTGTCGCAGAGCATTATGTCTTTTGCATGCACAATTGCTGTTTGTTATCAGCAGTAGGGTATTAATAAAACATGTAAAATAAGCACATTACTATAAACAGGAAAGAATCTTAGACAAACCCATGGCTTTCCTCACATTACATTTCTCAGCTTATCCATCCTTTCTGGATTTTTTCCACTTTTCTCTGTGTGCTGTTGGCTTTATATTTTTTTTTCTTTTTGCTATAATAACGATTTAGCTGAAACACATGCAGGTACTTGTATATAAGGTGTATCTTCTGTATCTCTGTAACCTCTTTATTTTCACTGTTTTATGGTGATTATCTCATGTCCATCTCTTTTTTTTTTTCCTTTTGAGCTGTTTTTCTTGTGAACTTACAGGACTCAAATAGCAGAGTCACAAAGGTGGCTTTCCTTTCACATACCTTTCCAGAGTTAGTATTATTAATTTTTTAATAATACTTTTAAAATTCTTTGATAGCAATAGTTTAAACACCAATGTTTTTATTGTGAATCTTTGGGGTTACAAAAACTTCAGAAATCAAACTTCAGACAAACCTGCCCGTATTCTGTTTGCAAAGTACATTTTCTGAGGAAATTATCTGACAGTGAAGAGTGAGATTTTATTGTTCTTGTTCTTGGGAACTACTAGGGAAATAGCTGAGATCTCAAGAGACCTCTCTCAAAATGGAAGAGGCTTAGCTCTTGAGAGGGGTGGAGTGTACCAAGGATGTATAAAGTTTTCCTAGATACCTACTTAAGGCCTGTAAAGGAAGACCCCATATGTCTAAATTTTTCTGAGGAGTCTCACTAAGAGTTAGAAATACATTTAGGAGTTTGTGGAACCCTGACCCTTTGGATCAGTCATATTAAGACCCAGTCTTGGATTTTGCCCTTGTTTATTCCTATGCAGCTGAAAGTTTAATTAAGTTAATCATTGCTGACAAACATAATGAAGATTTAATCTGATTCTAAAAGGGTTTGTTTGTTCTGTCATAATTGTTAAAAAAATGTTATATTGTGGTGGGGAAAGCTTTAATTATTGTAAGAAAGCTGAACAGATTTAGGAAATAGCCTCTGGACAAAGATCTGGTGGAGAATGTGATATGTTAACTTTTGCACATTAAATTGCTTATGAAATATTTTGAGCATAGTTAATCTTATGATAGGATTGGGGTTTTAATAAGCATCAAAACTTGTTCCTTGGGGGGAACAGATGTGTTTTTCAGAAGCTGGCCAAATATTCTCTCCTTGCTTTGACAATCATTTCATAGAACTATATTTTGTTTTGTTGCTGGGCTTTATTTTTTCCTGAATTCTACTGCTGTGTAAGGTTTTTACGTTTAACTTAGATGGGCATGGCACACACAAAATGAGTGTGCAGTAAGATTAGTGCATCTACAAAACGCACTGTTACAACAATAATTATATAATTATGTATTTTATGTTGTTATGTCGTTTTCTTTCTTTAGCTACTATTTTTCTTGTGGAGAGCAATGTGTGCTGAGACATAGTCTTAAGAATCTGTGCTTTGTTTTGGACTAAGTTTTGTTTTCCTGTGTGGCCACTGGTAGGTAGGATGGAGAAGGTGATTCAGGGTCAAAAAAGGAGGAAGAGGCTTTGGCGGGCAGGCTGCAGAGTTGGATGGCAAGCAGGCTTAGCAGTAGCAGCCCAAGTTCTGAGGGAAGAAATTGGGATGGTGCATGAATGCAAGACGATGCTTTGAGCCCTCCAGGTCTCACAGGGAAGGACAAAGCATGCAGATTTAATCCACTGATTTTCTTTCAAGAAGCTCTCTTCCTCATCAAGCCGAAACTGCTAAAAACATAAGTAGCTGCCAAGCGGCAGAACAGATGTGCGTCTGTGAGCTTGAAAGCAGGATCATGAATCAAAACCTTGTCATTTAACACTCCTGACCTGTCCTTTTCCTATCCTCTCACTTCCCTGGCTATGGATAGGAAAGGTCAAGAGTTGATGCCTCTGTACAAATGGGAAACATGTCAAGAGGTGTGCAAGAGCAAGTACTTTCTCTTCCTTTGTTGAAAAGCAGGGAAGACAACTGGGCAGAAGCGGTTCCCCCGCGGTATCCCCTGGCACAGGGGAGGTGGACAGCTGTCCCGGAGGACAGCGGATGCCCCGAGGGCCCTGGAGCTGGGCGCCTCCGTGCCGGGGCTGGCAGCCCTTCCCTCGGGGAGGAGGGTGGGTGTTGGAGCTCCGCGGGGGCAGAGAGGGCCGGGCAGGGCCGAGAGCCGGCCGTCACCCTCTGTGTGTGTGTGTGTGTGTGTGTGTGTGTGTGAGGGGGTGCGCGTTTTGGGGCGGCTTCTCTTTATTTCACTGTTGTTTGCAAACGGCCGGGGCGGGAGTTTCAGACTTTCCCCCCTCGGCTCGGGCGGGACACCGCTGGGCGCAGCTGCCCGGCCTCGTGGGGAGCGGGCCGGGCCCGGGAGCGGGGCCAGGGGCTTGTTTACCGCCCTGCCCGCCGCGGGCAGCGCTCGGTACCTGTGTGCAGGCTCGGGGCGCTCGCCCGCCTCCCGCCTCCTTCCCGGCGGCCGTTAACCGCTGGCTCCCGGCCTCGCCCTCCGCCTCCCCGCTCGCCCGTTCCCCCGCTCGCCGCTCCCCCTGCCCGGGCCGCCGCGGCACGGTGCGCTCATTGCCACCGCCGGCGCTGACACSGCGCGGTCCCGCCCCGCTCCACCCCCTCCGCCGGAGAGGCAAAGCGGCGGGGTGGGGTGGGGGGGCCGGAGAAAAGCGTGGCTTCTCCTGCCTTTCCCTGGCCCCCCTCCTTTCCCGCCCCTCCCGCCTCCCTTCCCGCGGCCAATCGGCGCGGAGGGAAGCGCTCGTGCCGCTGACGCCCCCGAGGGAGCCCCCCTTTTAAAATAAAGCGGCGGCGGCGCGGCGGGAAGAGGGGGGTGCGCGCTGGCTTCGCTCGGTCCCGCGCACCGCAGGGCGGACAGACGGACAGAGCTCCGCAGGATGCGCGCAGCCCCCGCGGCCAGGGGCTAAAGCGGGCGGGGGACGAGAGGTCGCGGAAAGGAGAAGGAGAAGGAAGGCGGGAGCGGCGCGCCTGGAGGGTCTCGCGCCCTCTCCGAGGATGGCGCCGGTGAGCGAGCAGCTGGAGCCGCAAGGCGCGGGGGGAGACCCCGCCGCCGCCACCCCCCTGCCCGATCCGCCGGCGGTCGAGGAGCCGCGGGAGAACGGTGGCGAGTGGTGCCCCGGGAGCGGCGAGAGCGGGGCCCAGCCCCGGGCGGTAGCGGAGGCCCCCGGGAGCGCGGGCTGCCCCGGGAGCGCTGCTGCGCCGGAGCCCCCCGAGGGCGGCTGGGGCTGGGTGGTGATGCTGGCCGCCATGTGGTGCAACGGTGCCGTCTTCGGCATTCAGAACTCGTGCGGGGTCCTGTTCGTCTCCATGCTCCGGCTCTTCGGCAGCAGCGAGGACAAGCAGCTGGTCTTCAAAACAGGTGAGGGGCGGCAGGGGAAGGGATCGGGGTGGCTTCCAGCCCGCTCCGCCTCGGGCCTTCCCCGCCCCGGCCCGGGCGCAGGAGGTGTCCCGGCCGGGGGCTCTCGCTGCTCCGTCGGTGTCCGAGCCCCAGGCGGGCGCAGCAGCGAGATCCCTCTGGAGGGCCGGGCCGGAGCCTGCCTCTGCCCCCCTCATCCTGGGCTGGGCTGGGACGCTTGGGAATACCTCCGAGGGAAAGGGGAGCTCCCCTCGCCTCCCTGCCATGCCCCCGGGTCAGCGAACTCCTGGGGTATCCGGGGAGAAGCTGCGGGAGAGGAGCAGGTGTGCTCTGGCTTCTTCCACAGCCGGATCTTGAGGCATCTGCCGTCGTGCATTATGGGTTATAATGCACTCTCCTGGCCGCAGAAATCTTTATTCCCCTGCCCCTGTTAGCCTAAAGGTTAGTCTAAATTATTAATTATTGGTGGGGTATAAGTGACACTTAAAATATGTCAAGAATAGGCTTGGCAGTTGCCAAACCCAACATTTTGATGTGCACATTTGCTGCTGCAACCAATGTCACAAAACTCAGCAGCRAAATTAATATTTACAAAACTTTAARGACAWTAACAGTACTCTGACGCGTTACTGATCTGAAGCACTTTAGACACGTAAGATTCARTTAGTTCAAAGGAAAGCATACATTCTGTTTCATGTAAGTTTTCTGTGGAAAGTGACGTGTTCTGACTTTGTAAGTTGAGGAAATTCAGTTTTTGGCTCTCAGAACAATAAMAATTAAAATTAATTAACCCAATTGAAACGATATTGATTTATTATAGTAAATAATAAAGTTTACTTACTCCAAGGATAGTTTCATGTTCAGTTATTAAAATGAAATACTRAAAAATAAACATAGTCTTTTGTTTTTGTTCCTTTCTTAAAAAAAGGTGTTCTAGCTCTGTAACTTTGCAGAGGTGCAAACMTTCTAAGGAACTTTCTCAGTACATAGTGGGTGTTGGAGACTTTWAAAAGAATTTTGAAATTTATGTCTTCCTTAATACTTGCACAAGTGGGCCTAAAGTTGAGATGTTATGGCAGAGAGGTTAATTTTCCTCCTGCAGCTTAATAACTATCTTTATCTGAAGTAGAAAACCAGGGTAGGTGTTTAGACTGAACTAGGAAAGCTGCAAAGCTGTGGTGGAGCATTAAGTGATGTTCTCTCTGGCATTTGAACAGTTTGCAATGATGTACAAGGTGTATTCCCCAGAGTTCTGGAGTTAGGAAGATGGGAMGCTACATCTGCACATCAGGCTGGGCACTGCCTGTTCCTTAGAAGGGAAATGCACATCCTGAAGTAGGGCCCTGGGCTCCTTAGCCTGCAGAGGAGAAGAATGAGATTCAGAGAAGGTGCTGTGAAGATTTGTGTACTGACCTGGGAGGCCTGACCAGCCAGAAAGGCAGAAGCAAAGGGGTGACTGATACTCCATCTGTTTATTGTACAGAGGTGTAATTGCTTTTTGTGAGGATCTGGTTGTGTAGTAACAATCTCTCAAAAATTGTTGTCTTGTACTTAAAAAAAAAAAAGGCCTTTACGTAGTAGTGCAGTAGTCAAAGCAATCAACAAGAGAAAAATGGAACTTATCTCCTACCTTCCAGAAGAGTAATAGCACTACTGGTGTTTGAGTGAGGTGAGATTGTGGGTGTGCTCCACCCATGCTTTTGAAAATTTACCCAATTGCGAAAAAGAGTGGGGGAAAAAAAGTGGAACCTGGCTTTAGAACCTAGTTCTTTTGCATCCTGCTTAGATGAGTAGGAAGTTCTGAGTCCTGAATGCAGCCAGTACCTTCTGCATTGMTTTTTAAGTGATTTGAGAAAAAAARAAWGTTACAACTGCATTTTGTTGCACTWGTTTTGCTTTATCTGATGTACTCTGGTTTGGGCAAAGGAGAAGGCACTAATTTTGCTTTTTTTTAAAAAATCCAAATGGTTCAAGCTGGGGAAAGTAGCTGCCTTGATTAGATGACTTGTGTGCATGTGAAGGAGAACTGCAAATACAAGAAGTACCCTGTAAACAAAAGAACACAGAAAAAAAGACACCTTTTCTTTTAATGCCTGAAAGTACCGTGGTGAGTTGGGGTACTGTAAGAGCTAAGCAGCACCTGTCAAACAGAACTTTTTGCTCCMTAATGTTGAGAGCCTCATTGCCCAGAAACTTGCAGAGATGAGACCAAATGTGAACTGAACTAAACAAATTCTGATACAAAAATTTGCCATAAAGGGATGYTATGATCAGGAATAGCAAATTGCACTTAAAACAGTTCTTGTTGAACAGCTGGCATTGCTGTAGGAAGAAATAGAATGACTGAAGGGAAAAGTCACTSTGATTTTAGTGTTAGAGAAAACAATACCCTGATCATTCCCATGGTTTTGATTCRAATACTTATTCTAGAGAGTCTCTTGTGTTTGGACTGATTGCAGCTCAAACCTGGCAATGGTAACAGAGTTAGTCAGGTTTAATGAATTGGAAAACTGGAATTTGTAATGAAAGTTTTCTTGCTGTGTGGCTTTGCTTTGGAAAGCAAAGTTTAGTAGTCTAATCCCTCTGGAAAAAAAAAAAAAAAAGATTTCTTTAATATCTGAAATGCTGACTTTTTGAGAGCCACAAATATTCCAGGTAATTTCTCCAGGGACCCCAGGTATCAGGAATCTGTGGTGGATCCACAATTCTAAAGAATTCATGTGTGTTGGTTTGTTGTTTTATCTTTATTTTTTTTAACTACAAGATTCCTTAGCTGTTGCCAAAAGCAGGTGTTGCCAAATGTTTTTGTGTTCCTGCTTTTTTGGGACCCATCAGTAGTTGTCTCTCACCTGGTGTTTTTCCCAAAAAGAAGAATTAAGTTGGTTATAATACAAACYGGTTTTGTTATTTCTTAATAATGTGTTTTGATATCTTAACAATGAATGTGAGGCAAAGTGGGGAGGGCATGAAGTCCCATAGTCTATGCTGTTTTTGTTAGTGTTAGTAGATGGATGGAAGGCTGAAAGGGAGGAGGCAGAAGAGAGGAAGATTTAGACAAGAAGTGACTCTGCTTGGCAGATGAGGAGTGAAAGGAACCAAAAGCAAGGGAAAGGCAGCAAGGCTGTTTCTAGCATGCAGAATCAGCACTGGATAAATAAGATATGTAACATAAACAACTATAATAAACATTCTTACAGGATTTAGGATTATGAAGGAAAAAACTTGTGGGTCATAGAGGATTCAAAAATTTCTTCAAGGGACATATTTTTATGAAAAAAAGAATATAATTAGGATACAGTATTTTGGTATTTATATTAGCAAAAAGCTAATTTCTTTGCTTATGTAGTGCACGATATAAGAAATTCCATTGTTTCTTTGTGTAGCTGTTTTTTGTTCAAAAAGCAAATGATGTACAACTGCAGAGGAAGAAAAGCCCCCAATGTAAATATAAAACATCTAGAAAGGTGTGCCTGAAGTGTGAGGAAACTACTCTGTTCATTGTTTRTAGCTCATTGTGTTTGAGAAATTGGGTGGAAAAAGAACAATGGCAAAACAGGAGGCTGTTGGTCCTTGGAAATAGGGCAGACCTAGTGGGCCTCTAGTGTTCAAGTGCARTTGTAGTCTGATCACCCATGAAGGGAAAGGATTTGGTCCTCAGACCAGACCAGGGTCTGTCAGGAAGAGCACTTGGTTCCTCTGCCTATTGGAGGTGCCACATGGGGATGAGGAGCACTGAGCCAGTCCARTTGTTATCTCGAGATTTGTGTGAGCCCCACCCATCTAGTCCCGTGTTGTGCACTCTTGATAGATGCCTCTACTATATAGTTTTTAAGTGTGTATGTACCCATACCCCTTTTCAGAAGGCAAATAAATACTATTATACTAGAGGCAACAGAGATAAAAATGGTAGGTTTCATTAAAAAAAAAAAAAAAAAAAGATTTGATAAAATCACTTGTTCCCCTACTTTAATTGCTCCTTGTTGTATGATTTGCAGTGCTGGTTCTGTAACTCCACTGGATTGTTCTCCCGTGTACAAATTTCAAGTACACCTGTGTGTACAAGTATCACCTGTACTTACGCAGGGAGTGTGTGCTGCTGGTAGWGTTCTGCATCCACGTGTTTGCTTTTGCTGGCCACTGTTCCTAGAAGACACCGCCTYACCTTGCCTGGGCTGGTTATCTGTGTGCTTGTGGGCCTCTCCCTGGGTTTGGCTCCCTAAGGTACAGCCTTTGGTGATGTATCTGGATATCAGGATGATTGATTGGCTGGCTTAACACTGTTGGCACCATCAGGACTCTTGCACCTGCATTGCTGAGGGTGCAATAAGGCAAGAAGGAGAATTCTGATTTTACTTTCATATTCAGGCTGTAATTGAGATACCATAAAGATAATATTGAAAGACTACAAAGATCTACAAGGGTTGAGAACAAATGAACTGTTACCTTGTATGGTATCTAAATTTTGCTGAGCAGGGCTGGAATTTAATTACACAGGACAGTTCGAAGTTTGYCTTTTCTCTTTTCTAGAATCTTTTKATATCTTCCTGAATTTTCCTCCAGAGATAAAGACCATCAGCAATTTTAGTCTAATTAAAATCCTTGTGGTGTAACTGTCCTTCAGAACCACACTTACATTTCTAAATCTATGGGCTGCTGTATCCATTAAATCAGGAACCTTGGCAAGGTGGAACTGCATCACATGGCTTATGAGAGAGCAACTGACTTTTCTTTTTAAGAAGCAGTAAGTCAAATTTGGAACACAGAAGTTATCAGAGTACACAGTAATAATTTGTGTGAGGTACAAGGAAGTGTAATACTGTATAACACCTTGGTCCATATGGAAACACCTTAGTCAATATGGATTGCATTGCAGTGGAGGATGAAGTTCCACAAAAAGCTGGACTGATGGCTATTAGTGCTGCTGTGGTCTGGTTTCCTTCCCATGTTTGTGTGGCTACTGAAACCAAAGCAGGGAACCAGCAGTTGGTTCTAACCTGAAAACTAACTTGATGCATAAGTAATAATTCGTTTTATGCAGCTGTAGTCATTTTTTTACACCCTTGCCCTGGCTTTGTGCTTATAAATATGTATGTAAATTAAGATTCTGGAGTAGTTGATATGATGGCTGGGTGAAACTGGAAAGTTGAAGGCAATTTCTGTAGTATGCTGTCTTTATTTAGAACAGAATGATTAATACCACTACTGTTTATGCATAYACACATGCACATGTCTTCATACCTCCAGCTCTTGGAGTGTTTTTCAGTGTAGAGTGTTTCTCTTGTAGTCTTGGTAACTAGTCTGCAGAGTTTTGAGTTAAGTTGTCTTTTTGTGTTTTTTCTMATGTTGGATTTCACATTAGTAGATTCTTCCTGTTCCAACTGCAGGTTAACTTGCAACAAGCAACTTAATTGGGGAGAATAATCTTCCTAATATGTCTGAAAGCTAGTTACCAGTTAATTTTTGTGGGTTTCTTTAGAGACAGTAYTTCAATTTCATAGGGATGGAACATCCCTGTAAAATTCTAAAGATGATTGGRAATTGTCACCACTCTGCAGTTAATTCACGTGTCTCAAGTTATGAACTCTGGTGTGCTGCCTGTTGACAAAACCATATCCTCTAAAATCTCCTTCATACAAATCCACTGAAATACTAAGTTTTGCTGTACTTTATTCATGATAGTTTYRKTGTGTGTGAAATACTCTTCATACTCCCAATGTTATTGCTTTGTCATTGTCCCTGTTTCTCTCTGTAATGTAGAGAAGAAAGGTACTGTATCATGTTACAAAATGAGGCTTTGCTGTTTTCTGGCATGAATGATGTACTTTGATGACATTGCGTTGTCTATTTTGCATTATTTACATAACCTAATATTTTTCTTGCTGCTTATTATTAGTACCTGCAGTCAGTGAAGCTTAYTTGACTTTGAAGTTTTCTGGCATGCATTACTTCTTGCTCTTCAACTTTGTTTTGTTTAATTGGTCCCTGTACTCTGTTCAATGTCATCTTATTTATCCATTTTTTGGCTAGCAYTCTTTGAGGTTTTTCAAATCTCTTCCTCATTTTTGAGTTGTCCTAAATAACTGTCTACTAAAGGGGAAGTTAGCAAAATGTGTGTGTTTATTAATAAACCTTTTTCTTAGATGTAGGAAGATGTACCTGTGCCTAGTGTTTCCCTATCCATAAACATGATGTCATCTTTCAACAGTTTGCTTTRCCTCCAGACACTTTCAGTTTACTGATATTGTTCAGTCTCTTTTGTCATTGTTTCTTTAGCCTCCTGAATGGAGTGTTGTTAAAGGCCACCTTGAAATTTAAATGCTATTGGCCTCTTTCTTTTATTGAGTTACTAGTCTTGTATGAAGCAATGTAGWAAATGATCCTTAAACTATTACAGCGTAGTATGTCTATTTACTCTTTTAGTCAGTTTGAGTTAGAGATAATAACAAAATGGTTAATGTAACCTTTCTACTTGGAGCAATGTCTACTAGAGTGGGCTGCTGAGGACCTCGCCCAGGTGGGTTTTRACCGTCTGCAAGGATGAACGCTCCACAGCCTCTGTGGGTGACCTGTGCCAATGTTTGACTATTCACAGAGTAAAGAAAAATTTTCTTATCTTTAAGTGGAATTTTCTCTATTTCTGTTTGTGTCCATTGCCTCTTGCTGCTTTTCAGAATACCACTGAGAAGAGTTTGRCTCAGTCTGTTTTTGCATCCTCTCAGGATGGTTAGTATTCGTGCATGCTAAGACTGTCCCCTCCAGCCTCTGCTGCTTGAACCTAACCAACACTACCTCTCAACYTCTCATTATGTGTCAGATGTTCAGTTCCCTAATCTTTGCGGCCCTTTGCTGGATTCTCAGTGGTAATCAGATAGTATTTCAAACTTTTGGTGCTTGAGGGTCTCAGAGAAGGTGAAATTAACTTTGTCACCTACAGTGCTGTGCATTGTGCTGATCCCCTCCCACATTTCCTTCATCTGGTAATATTGCACCAGCACATACACCTCCTCATATATCTGAGTGCCTACTGCCTGCCACACTCTTCTAATAGAAATCTATACATCAAAGGTTATGCTTTGAAATGAGAGAAATATTCAGAAAATTCTAACTTAGATTGCTGTGTGTTGCTAAGGAAAATAAGGATTTTCAATAAACGTTGATCTATAATGCTCAGCAAGTAATTACCCAATTTGAAATTGCTTCTGCTCTGTGAACTCTAGGGAGGGAGATGCACTGATTACTTGCATCCAAGCTAATGTAGCACTGATAATATAACTGCTTGATTTTTAGAATAGTCCTTGTGTGAAGAAATGATATAAGTTTTTTCTTATATCTTCACAAACTTTTTTTATTCTTTCATTTTGTGAACAAACCATGCAGCCTTAGACTACTGCAGTTCAACCTTCTCCAAGTACGTACAGAAAGGATAATTCTGTGAGAAAATGTTCCCTTGTGATCTTACACTATCTGTTTTAGTTTCAGAAATCTAATTTATTACAATAACAGCAGTTCTGTTTTAGATCTTGCCTTTAATTTTCATGGGAACCGGATAGGAATGGCTGGTTCTAATAGCTAAGTTAATAGCAGCCCTTTAGTACGGATGGGACTAATTAAAGAATGATCAGTGCTAGCTCATTCCCACACACAGGAAGGGATTACTGGGATGTTGAGCCCARCCTCTTTGTTATCAGCAGCACGTCTGTAATCCCATGAAACATGGTCTCACTTAGGTGGCAGGGACTTGTACTTAGACTGGAAGTTGTAAAGCAATTTTCTTGCTGCCTTTTTGCTGAGTAAGCAGATGTAGTGAAATYTTTGGCTGTTTATCTTAGCAGTGTGCATTGTTCAGTAGAGCTGTACTTTATAKATGTCTTCCAAGTACCCCAGTAGTTAATTTTTCTTTTGCATTTTTAAGAATATTAATTGGAGAAAAAATAAGTAAATTAAAACATGTTAACTATTAATTTGWTTCTCTTAGTCTTTAGCTGTTGTCYTCTTGGAAATTTGTAAAATGTGCAGTAAAGATTGTCTTCTGTCCCCTGATCTGGATTTTAGCCATTTTTTTCAAGATGCCTCAATAAAAATATTGCAAATAGAAAATCTATTGGGTAAACAAGTCTTTCTACTTCATTGTAAAGAAACATGTTTATATTGATACTACTTAGTTTTAGTTGTATTTTACCAAAGCTGTAACTGAGTAAGGATAAAACACTAAGATACAATGTTCTAAATAAACGGTGTTCTTTAAACTTTTGCCATCTAGAATGAATGAACAATCTTTTGGAAAAAATCATAGCTTTCTTAGTTGCAAGTTCAGTATATGAAACCAGGAACGCTGTTCTTGTATACCAGGTAGGAAAGTTTCTGTTTTGCAGTAAGAAAAACCCAAAACCCCCCACTTTGCWTAACTACARCATCCAAAGAGATTGTTCTAATTASAGATGTCCTAGTTTTAGCATTACCTATACTATTACTACATTGAAAAYTTAAGAGTTGAAGAATTCCAGAGGCAAAGAAACAGTGATCCTGAGTGTGTGTTGAGATGGGCTGTATCTTTGGAGACTTTCATCTGTGCTGTTTCTGGTATCAGCACTCTCAACCTGCCTGTTGTCCTTGGACTGACTTCTGTGTCTGCCTAGTTTGTTTTCTGTGCCCAGGCATGCACTGGCCATGTGTCTCTTAAGGAGCTGCTGAGTCTTCTCTAGATTTAGTGCTGGATGGCAGCTGAGTCACACACAGTGAGCAGTGGACCAACAAGGACATCRGTGTAAAACAAACTGATCTGGTTTGTCCAAGGAGGCCTGTAGCTCTTATCCAAAGAGTCAGAAGCACTAAGTGTGCTCGGGGTACACAGCCAGGGCTTTCTAGGACAGTCATTGATCTTGTATTATAGCTGACTCTGCTGGGATTGGAATAATCTCAATGGGTTCCACAGGTCACACTGAGCCTGGTTGTTGTCAGTTTGGTACACACTGTAGTACTATAATAGTTTCAAAGTAGTTAGGACTGGCTGATGACGTCTGCTTCTACACAGTGCTGCTTGTTTTTATGAGAGGAAGGAAGGTGTGGTGTGGCAGTGGTGCTTTATCTAAAGATGCTGTTAGACTCGAAGCACGTGAGATTGTGAGCCTGAACTGTGGTGCATACTTTGCACATGTCAGTGGTATGTGTCATGGTTCAGAGTAACAGCCTTATCAGAATGTCGATGTAGTATTGCTAGATAATATTGTTTCAACTCTCAAATGTACTATTTATATGATGACTTTTGGATTCTCCTTCAATTTATTTGTGAAAATACTGCCTGTGGCCCCTTGAGTTCATTAGATTAAGTTGCCATGTGTGTGACAAAACTGAAGGTATGTACTTTAAAGAAAGCCTTTATGATTTTGGCACACAAAAGGGAATTTGAAGTTGCCCTTTGTTCTTTTATAACTTCAAGTAATTTCCTACCTTTGAAATCTTTATGTAGCTTAGGTTCTTCAAAACCTTGCATTGCATTCCAGACTTGAAAGAAATTAGAACTCTCAGCCTATAATTTCTGACACAGCTGGGTACTGGCAGTGATCTAGAAAATTAAATCAACACTGGGAGGTTTTCTGGAAGCTTAAATGTAAGCCTGGGATGTATTTTCTAATCCTATCAGAGTAACCCCCTTTTTTACAAATTGAAGCATGAAGCATTATTAGCTTTTTACACCTCTATATGTATCAAAGTATTTTGTTCATAGTGCAGTGGTTTAATGAATATTTAGTTTCATGCAGTGAAAGCACTGACCCTTGAAGGTGTGTATGGGGGACTGAGACAGAATTGGGTAAATTACTGGGAAGGCTGGAGTAGAACTGCACAAAATTGGTATGGACAATGATAGTCTTTGAGTGCACAGTCAGAAGTTTTGTCAGTGTGACCCAGCTCTGGTGTTCTGACTTTTTTTTTTGTTTTTCCTGATATTAGACAAAGAAAATAGTAYGTTGCATGCTATCTCATGCTGTAGTATTGATCTTTTGTATATGTAGTTTAAGGCATTTAACTTAATATATGTTATGTGGTACAGATTGTCTGTGCCAACAACTGTATACTCTATTAATATTTTTTTTTGTCTGAAGATGTTGTATTTCAGCATTTGGTCAAAAGTATTTTAAAATATTTAGTAGATAATTCAGCTGTATTTATTAAGGGTAATTGTACAGGTACAGAAYGGAGATACCCTACAAACTGCTCTGCTGCTTGTACTTTTTCACTGTCTCTGAGTAATTGATATCTCTTTTCTGTTKTATGTGGTATCCCACTTCTCAGTATTCCAGATGCATATTTTCCTGATTAGAGTAGGYAAGAGAGGTGCTATAAAAAGTAAGCTTAAAAGCCAGGTGAAAATTTTTATCATGTCTTCAAAACTGCCTCATCTGGACCTACGTGGTTATTCTGGAGTTCAAGCAAAAGGGTCTGTTCCTAATGTGACAGCATTCTTCTAGGTTTCAAGTTAAGGATCAGAACAGAAAAGATAAAAACTTATAACTTGTAGCAAATTTTCATATTGAAATTATGTTGTCTTCTGAAGGTGATAAATCTTAGCGTTTCTCACAGCTTCTTGTTTATAAGCAGAGTGAGTTTTCTGGAAAATGAGTGCTAGTTCTTTGGGATAGGATCTCAGCCTGAGAGATTGCTGGTCAGTGTTCATTGTGCAGAAGTTGGGGATAATAGGAGCAGTATTCTTAGAATGAAAATACTTTAATTATTCATTTTTTTATCAAGACATTGCTTTWAAAAAAAAGGGTTAGAACTCTGCTTTTCTTGATCTGCTGCATGAACTGTTCTGGAATTCCTCTTCAACACACTTACTTGCTTTTTTGGAAGAGAATAATTTCTGTGGCTATGATACCACAGCTTGGTCACAGTAGCTTAAAAGATTTTTTTAAACTGCTTTTTTTTGTTTGTGTTAAACTAAAATCTGAAGGAGAGGAGGCTCAGTGGACTCTAATAGATAATCAGGAGTGGCCATACTTGGAAATGGCTAACAGTAAGGTGGACAAGGTGACCTCAGCAAAAACACGTGCCTGACAGTATTGTCCAAATCCTCCTTGAGCTGTGTCAGGCTTGGTGCTGTGACCACTTCCCTGGGGAGCCTGTTCCATTGCCCAAGCACCCTGTGCTCATTTATGCCCAACCTTTTCCTAATATCCAGCCTAAACCTCCCCTGGCACAGCTTCAGGCCTTGGCTCCTGGCACTGCTCACCAGAGAGATCAGTGTCTGTCCCTCCTYTTCCTCTCATGAGGAAGCTGTGGACTGCAATGAGGTCTCAGTCTCCTCCAGGATGGACAAAGTGATCTCAGTCCCTCCTCACATCRCTTCCCTTCTAGGCTGTTCACCACCTTTATGGCCCTGCTTTGGATGCTCTCTAAYACTTCATACTCTTCTTATATTGTGTCACTCAAAGCTGCACACAGCACTTTGGGCGAAGCTGCTGCAGAGCAGGACARTCCCTCCCTTGCCTGGCTGGCAATGCTGTGCCTGRTRCACCCCAGGATTTGATTTGCCTTTCAGTTTATAAGCTCTGCTTTTTCTGCACTTTAAATTTAATGACAGAAAAATCACAAGGGCCATGAACTAACATTTTCTCTCAGGGTCCCATGTCATTATTGCCAGAGCTTCCACCTACCTGTTGTGCAAAACTCATAGCTTGGGAGTAGAGAATTCATTTTAAGCTAATCTTGCCACCAGGTGTGAAATTATATAATGAATAAAGTCCTTTTTTTTCTGGAATAAGTGCCTGTAGTAGCCAAGAGAAAAGTTGAGTGTAGCTTTGTGTAACAGAGCCATCAATTGAGTTATGGGATTTACAGTTTGTGATTGGGGGAGTATGAATGTTTAGTGGGAGAGTAAGAGGTAGTTAAAGAATGGCTTAGCAGTGTTTACACAAAGATAGTTGAAATGAGTGGAGTTCAGGACTTGTGTAAATGCAGAGGAAAGAAAAAAAGAGTTCCACCTATCATTAGGGATGGTGAAGAAGGCATCAAGGTATCTGCTTATTTTAAAAGTGGGACATCTTGGTAAGCCACCCTCTAGTGAGGATGCTGCATTCACACAGATTTGTTTGTTCATATAAGTGCTTGTCTTGCAAACTGACTTGTACTGCTTCTGATTACAGCTGTGGTTTGCTGTTGGTATTATTGTTTGCTTTAGCAGTTACTTTTTGTCTTTAGCTACACTCTCCGTTTTTAAGAAGTAATTTCATAATTGAGAAGCATTTTCCTGTGTGCAGTTGGTTTAGTTTAGATGAGCATAGGTTCTGTGAAATTCTGTAAGTGATGAATTTCAGTTTAGTGTAAGGTAAGGATATCACAAATGTTTTGTGATAGAAGACAGTATCATAGGCTTTTAGAGTTGCAAGTATTATAGTTTCATTTTTGCCYTCAGTAGTTATATCTGGCATGTGTTAAAATAATAAATGGGTAAACTATATATAGTTGTTCCCCTCCCTTACCTTTTTTCCTGTTTTTATCTGGGTCACTAMAGGAGTGCTGAAGCAAATGTGATGGTTAGAGGGTCTCTTTTAWGTTCTGAAAGGCATGATATGTACTGGCATGTACTGAGATGAGATGCAGCCTTCCTAAATAGCCCTGGTGCCAGTCATTCAGTGATGGTTGGCATCACCCTGTACCAGTTATGTGCATTTTGTTTTCACTGGTGTTTTTTTTTTCTTTAACCTTGCTCTTTTCTGTATTGCTGCAATGGTATGTTGGGTGGACATTTTCAGACAGTGATGCAAAATATGCAAGAGTGGTGTTACACCTGGAGAAAACTGGCAAGGTATGGAATTGAACTGGCAGATTACAGTAGATGGAGGTCTGTTGAGTACGTTTAGTGGTTTGTGGTCTGGCCACTCAGCTGGGCAGATGCAGGCTTTGACTTTAGGGTAGGCTGAAACTCTGCAGTTAACCCAAGCTGTGCTGGTTAGATCTCCATTGCCTCTAGTGGGAGCTTTGACTCCTCACTCACACAAACATCTCCACTTGGGTGCTGTCACATGGAAGTTGGATCCAACTCCAGGTATCCTGTAACACGACAAAAAGTCCTGTCATACCCTTATGAGCATGTGGCACATCTTTGTGGTCTTTGCTCTGACTAACAGTATCTAMAGTGGCATGCACACCAGTCCATGCTAGTTAGAGGTCACATTTACAAACCCAGTTAGCTGGATATTTGGGGGGGGTTATTGCCAAAGTTATCTTTCTTTTGAAGGTTTATCAGAGCCTGATAGGATCGATATGGAAAGCGATGCCCCGTAGAACTCTTTGATGCTCTGATGTTGTCTGTAGTCAGTAATTTAGCTCTGTTTGCTGAAGAGCCTTCCATGTGATGGTGTATGTGCTTCAGCTTCTAATTGCTCTAGAATTTACTTCCTGGCATGTGGAAAACAGACTGATGCTAACTTGGTGACCTACACTTTTGAATGATTCTGAAAAGTRAATTCATCTTGCATTTGGAATGGTTAAATTCATTTATATGACTCCCAACAGTTAGACTGTAATTATAGGTGTTGGATCCTTTCCAGCTGTTTCCTAATAAGAGGTAGTTATAGCCAGCTTTTCCAGGTATGATTGAGGCCAGTGGTTTGTTGGTGAGCAAAGTTAGGCTACATAGAAGAATTAAAAAAAATCAATGTGAAAACATCAAGTTGAAGTAGTTTACCAGCCAACATTGGCAGACTTGTAAAGCTTGTTCTTGGAAGCAAGATATCACTGTTTAGTGTGTCTCCCCTGCCCTTTAACCTTTTTGTTTCCAGTTTTGATCTTGGCAGGATTAGAAAGCTGCTGGCATACRTAGAGGCCAGACAGTGCCAGTCACCTCCTGTCTCTGGAGGAGGGAATTCATGCTGAGTCCCACATTTGGTACGAGTTGGAAACTGCGAATTGCCTCCTCTCTGAGGCAGTGCRTTGCTTCTCCGAAATTTGTCATGGCAGGACTTAATGCTTTGCCAMAATATCTGAGAGATGCCAGTTGGTACCTGCCATTCATTTTKTTTTTAAAGTGTTGGTGGGGCTAAYATGCTATTTGAGACTTTTGTTCATGCATTAATTACATCTCAGTAGGATAATCAAATACTTGTAAATGAAATTTGGCATGTTTTTTAGGATGAAGCTGTCTAGTAAGTAAATCATCTAACTAGGATTTAGCTGGATATATCCAAGTACAAGTGGAATCATCCTGGTAATGTTTTCTTTTTCTAAGGAAACCACTTAAGAAAACATTGCAGCAGTTAAAACTTGAAAGTAATTAGCTATCACAAGAAATTCATAGTTACTTTTAGTATGTTGGTATTAGAAGTTAGATAAAACAGTAGAAGAATTAATTCTGAAAGCCTAGACATTATGTATCTTGATGTAAAAAGCGCTGATTATGATCACATTGGTGCTCAATATGTATTATATATGAAAATGTTTCTATTTTGTTTCTATCATTTATTTAATTTGAATATTCTGCCTTTTTTGGTGGTTTTTTTTTTTGGTGGGGAGTGGTGTTTCTGTTGGTTTCAATTTTTTGTTGTTGTTTCTGTTTTGTTCTGTAATGTTTTCAGTTTCTCTGGAAATAGAGCAGTTGCTATGAAAATAGTTTGGAATAGCATGCTGCCTAGTTTTGGCTTAAACAGGTGTAGGCAACCAGTGGCACTGCCAGGAATTTACATGGAAATGAAGAGCCACTTGCTTCTTTTCCTGACAGTTATTGTCTGTATATGGGCAGTGTCWGGAAAGGTCATTGCGGCTCTATTAGAAAATGGCTTGAAGAATATTTTAGTTTTTTTCTTTCTGAAATGATTCCCTTTYCCCCTTAAGTAAGAATGTTATCTAGACACTTAATCTCAAGGTTTGCTGTGCTGTTGATCTTCAGCAGCAAGATGTCAGGTCTCTTGAGTTCCTGTGCATGTCAGCTCTCCATACTTTACTGATGTGACTTGCCAAGATGAAGCACTGGTTTCTACAGTTTCTGTTTGCAGCTGTCTGCTTTTCTGARCTCTCAAATCAGAGGGGAAATGCACAATAATGGAAATGCTCCTCTGTTATTTTAATAGTTTTACTATTCTTAYTACATTTACCTTTACATTCCTTACATTAAATGGGGTAAGATGTTCCCCACTTTCGACTGGAAARAGGGAAATGTTAAAGTAACACTTAATCCAATTAATGTATTTTCCTGCTCTGATTCATTGTGATGACTTTGAGCATCTGGTGGTAACTGAGCATGAGCTGCTTAAAGTCACAGAAACCCAATTCCCATTATTTCTGCTCATTGAAGGGAATAAATGAATTACCAGACACTAATCTTGGGATAATTGCTTGCTGAGCAGGAGATCTTAGCTCTTAAAGAAATTAGTTTTGTAAGTTTATGGAGCTGTCAGAACTATTGAACTCTTAAAAAAAGGTTAACCACAAATGAACAGAAGCTGAGCTTTCAGTCTTTTATTCCTACCTATTGCAGTTGAACTCTCAGTATAGAAATATATGCAGTGGAGATAATAGTTATCTCCTCCCTTTTGTTGTGGTTTAATCCTGGCCAAAACTTTATGAGTTTTACTGTAATTTGCCAACTGAAGCTTAAGCAGAAGACTGAAATTTGTCAGTGTTTCTGGTCAGTACAGAAGTAGGATGTATGTGCAGTAAGATACAGTATGTGCTGCTGTTTTGAATAACCAAACCATTTTGGGTTTGAAGTAACTGTTTTTTTGGGTTGGAGCTCTGATTTGAACATAGAAGGTGTGTGCTCTTTAGCTCTAGACAGTCTACCATGTGACATTACATCAGTTTTCCTTATTCTCCTATATCTGACATGACTTAGTGAGGTTAGTGTCCAAAATTGTTTTTGATTTCTTCATCACTGCATGGCCTTGTGATTTATGTCTTTAGGGTGTGGATATTTGAAAGTCATGTTGCTTGTCACTGGTAGTCCTGCTCCTTTGGATGAGGGAGGTGTCTAGAACTCCTAATTCATTGTGCCTACTTGGTAGCATTGATCTCACTGGGGTCTTCTGCTTGGTCTGGGAGCAGACTTCCTCCCCCCACATCTCTGGAAATAATCAGAGCCCAAAAATAATTAGATARGCAAGCCTCAAATACACCTAATTTTTTTTCTCCATAGAATAAAATGTCCATTATCTAATTTTCAACACCTTTTATTTGCAGGATAACTAAGGAGTAATTTAAGTGGTTCCTGGATGTTTCTGTGCTGATGGGTATTTTCGATCCCTGTAGATTGTTGCTATGGACAGTCAATGCATATTTTGAGGCTATAAAAATCTGTATTTGTCTTTCCAATTCCTGTTCTGTATCTGGCTTTACATACAACAGTATATATTCTATRTATTTTCTTGCACTGTTTATTATAATGTTTACTACATTATATGTTTGATCAAAATTCCTTAGGGATTCCTGCAAAGTGATAACAATACCCTGGGTTAACTTGGATTAAGTACTCTGATTGGAAGTAATTGTTTCATGCAMTATGTTTCTGCCTGTCAATGAGAGCTGCACTTTTTTCCTGCAGACAGTCATTTTATTGTGGAATCTCTGCTTGAAACTTCCTCAGTTTAAATAAGTAGGCTTTATTTATTCTCTTTATTCTTCCATTTGTTTTAACTACTGCCAAATAGCAACATATAGCAGACTTGTCATGTAAGGGTACTATTATTGATTTTCTTTCAGGACAAACAGATCACAGTAAGTTGTGTTTGACTTGCATTCAGAGTGGGTGTGGAGGCTTCAGAGCCCTCCTCAGTCCATGTCCAGGTATTGTCCACAGGTTTATAGCAGTGGCTGTGTAAATGCTGCATGCTGTCGCAGGTATTTGCTGCAGATACAGGTTTTATTCTCAACACACAAGCAGGAAGCAGCRTTTCCTTTTGCACTCAGGGACTTCTGTTTGTCAATGCAGACACACACTTTTAGGAAAGTACAAAAGCAGAATCAAACCCAACCTTCTGTTTTCAGATTTGTTTTTGCCATAGCGCAGCCCCAGTGCTTTTTTAGTTTAAAATTTTAATAAAAGCTGCACACAGTAGAAATAAATTAATTATGGGAAAAATGTCAATATTGTATGTATTTGTCATAGTAGAATTTAATCTTAATAGTTAAAATATCAGAGTAATTAAAATTACATTTATTTAAAAATTCTTTGAATGGACTGATACAAAAGGCAGGAATATATGACTTGACTCTTTTGGGTCTTCTATACTGTGCAAATGCAGTTGTGCAAACAAGAAAATGGCTTATTGTTGGCATTTTTTGGTGGTTATGGGTGTCACACTGTGCACAGCTTATCAAAAGCAGAATAAATTGAAAGCTATGTTACTTTTTCCCCTATTGTTGTCCTTGCATTTTTAAGTACTTTAATTAGTGTTTTGCTTTCCTGGGCTRCTRCATCTRGAGACTTCCTTCATCTGGTATTTCCCAATGCCTTTTTATTTCTAATTTTGWGTTAATTAGCATTCCTTTATACCTTTCTTGAGCACTTGAAAGTTGGTTTTAAACTCAGATGGTTCAAGTTCTGAATTGTATGAAGAAGTTAGTGTATGCAAAAGAATTTGTACACACAATGAGAATTACAGTACTGTTAAGGTTGGAGAAGACCTCTGAGATTGAGCCCAACCATTAAYCCAGMACTGTTAAGTCCMCCATGAAACTGTGTCCCCAAGTGYCACATCCACATATTTTTTGAATGCTTACAGGRATGGTGATTCCACCACTTTCCTGAGCAGCCTGTTCCCAATGCSTRACCACCCTTTCAGGGAAGAAATTTTTCCYAATATGCAGTTGACAATATCTTCTCCTGGTACAACTTGAGGCCATTTCCTCCCAGGTAGGAAGTCAAAGGTAGAGAAGAGACCAACCCCTGCCTCGATACAACTTCCAGACACTAACTTTTGAATGCAAACCAAGAACATGRCACAATAAAAAGCAATGATGGTTTTTATTTTGCACACAAATTGTTGCATACATCCCTGSCTATGTGATTTACTGCTCTTTTAAAACAGGGTTTGAGTTGTGACTGAGTGGTCACTTTGTGTCAATGTGCTCACTGGCATGACTGTGGTTGAGAAAAGAAACTAACTTGGTGCTAAACCTGATTATAAAGTTTTTTTGAATAATAGAATTCAACTTTTGTYCTATAAAGTAATGTCTTCAGTGGAATGAGAACTCTCTCAAGGAGAATCAGAAGCTGCTGACAGAAACATGTAATAGATTTTGTAATTTTCTGGCAGCAATTTCATTATTAAAATTGGTATTTTTATTTACTGTTATAAATTTGAGCTACTTGGGAACAAACCTCTAGGGTAAACTGAGGAATGTTTAATTTATCAAAAAATGTGGTTATTTGTTGTTTCTGTTGTATCTTCTTGCTTGTGTTTGGTAGCTATGGAGAAAAGAAACTCATTGCATAAAAACATTACAAAACCTTAATTTGTAATGCTGTGCTTTGCATGGATCCTCCTGTTAATTTGCAAGGAAGATTTATGACCTTTCCTTTCAAGTGCACTGGCAGTGGATTTTAGAGGAAAAGGCCCTGCTTGTGAAAACTCTCCTAGCTGTGGTGTCTGTATTAAYGGTAGGCTGGGTAGGCTCTCTGGATCCCCTGTTCAGAGCAAGTTCAGTCAGATCAGRTTGGGGCCTTTGTCCATCTGTGTTTGGGTAGAGATCCCATATTCCATCTTCTGCCTCTTGTGTTGTAGCTGTGCACCTTTGAGCAGTGAAGTTACATTTTCACTGCCTTTTAGGTAACCGTAGATGTCAATAAGATCTTCACTCCTCATGCCTCACAAAACTTTTTATAAGGCTGAAAAACYCCAAATCTCCCACTCTTCCCTCCTACATTAGGTGGTCCTAAACTTCAATTACCTTGGTGTCCTTCTTTTCTCAGCCCCATATATCAACGTCTGTCTCTTGCTCTGGGGAGCAGAAARCTCAGAGCATCTCCAGATACAGCCTCMTGAAARTGGMATGCCCATGTCCCTCAGCCTGCTGSTAATGCTCCTGCTCATGCAACTTGGAGTGCAGTTTTTATTGCTGAAGGGCACACTGCTGGCTCACACTCAGCTTGTGTCCATGAGGTCTCACGTGTTCCCTTCTGCAAATCTGCTTTCTAAGCAGCTGCCCTGCAGTCTGTACTGGCTCCTGCTCTTTCATCCCAGGTGCAAGGCTTCACAGCTGGCTCTGAATTCCTTCTGTCTGCTGTTGTCCCATTTCTAGCTCGCTGTGGTCCCTGTACATAGCAGCCCTGACCTTCAGCATATCAGTCACTCCTTCCAAGTGGTACAAGCTGGTACACGTGAAGCGTTTCTTTTAATAAATGGTATCTCTTATAAAACCAGCTGTACGCCTTTTGTGCTGAATAAGAGACTTTCACACTTGAAATTATCTAAGACAGTGTTCTATGTCCAGATGCTTACAAATCACTAGTAATATTTTTTTAAGCTTTGTAAGCATCAATTAATTTCTCCTGTTATACACCTTCTTCCTTTTGGCCAGTCAGTGATTTTTGAACTTGGGGAGGCTGAAGTCCAACTGACATCAATTGTACTTAGTACCTGTGGACTTCAGAACACTCAGTTGTAGAGGATGCACAGTTAAAATTTATTTTCTTAACATAATATATGCTTCCTTATGTTCTAAAKGTGTTTTCTGATAATTTTGGGAGTCCCATCCCATTTTTGCTTGTTGAAAAATTAAACAGTAAATTATTCTAATATATAACCTCTCTCTAAAGAAAAAACCTCCAAAAGCCAAAAAAAAAAGAAACACCTTTCAGCTGCAGTCACCTGAGTCGTGTTTTAAGATGAGGAATTTTCTCTCTTCACCTCTTCTCTGTTTTCCCGGTGATTAGTTAATATTGCCAAATAGAAAGGGACTCAAAATGGATTCCTTCTCGATGTTGCTTGGAACTGCTCTCTGTATGCTAATTTGACCTCTCCTTGTTTCTTTAACCTACTTTATTCATACCTCCGAGGGCWTTTCTCTTATCAAATGGAAACTCTGTTTTTCTAAGAATCTTTTGTGATGGATGAGCCCTTTGTTGAAAGCTGCTAGAAGTTCCCTCAGTTAAACACACTTTGAATGGCATGTTTCTTTAGCATATCCAGATAACTCCATAAGTGATTATATCTAAACACTGTTTTTCTTAAATCTTTTTATTCAAAAGAAGTTTAATCACATGATTCATGATTGCTTGATGAATGATAAGTATTTCAAGCTGCTTTTAGATGTGCAAAAACTCATGATATTCAGCCCCTTTGAAGAGGTCTTGTATCAAAGGTGGTGACCTCATTGTGGTGAACACGTACTTCTGTTTTGTTTTCGTGCTTTCTAGAATAAAAATTAGGTGAAGGAGAAGAGTACTCCTTAARAAAAGAAATCTTGTAAAAGAAAAAGGTAACTCTCACTTCTTCTAAGTTTTATTCTAGTTTCTTAGCAAAAGGCAGAAACAATACTTAAAAATATAAATTCTCTAATTATATACTGAAGAGCCTTTGTCCTTCTTGAAGTATACTTTTAAAACAATTCCTAGTTGTATCTTTGCCACATGGAAATGCTGGGGTCTTTTCCCCTCAAACAAGAAGAAAAAGTTTTTTTTCCTATTCCCATCATTTTTTAAAATCATACTTTTATTTTATCTGGCCATATTAAAGCCATGAAAAGGGTGGGGTTCTTGAAGCTTTTCTAGGTGCAAGCTGGTAGAATATTTAGWTCTGATTGTCAGGAAACCTACTATTTATGTTCACCAATACTGAAGTGTATGGCATCATCTGTTTSCCTTGGCAAGATTAGGTGAAAATATGTTTTGACTGGGGGTGAGGGGCAGGGGAGAAGGAGACTTTCATGCCTTGTTCCTTGAAGTCTTTTTTAATAGCAGGAATGACCCAGTTTGACAGTAGCCATCCTGAATATGAACAACTTGATTGAATTTGTCCTCTGTCTTCTAAGGAGCTGTCCCTAGTTGCATTTACCAGTGGAAGAGAAATACTTAAGAGTAATGTTGTTTTGCATCTTTTTATTTTCAAGTTTCTGTAATTTCTCATATGAAGTCTGTAATATCCTTATGAGTAGTAAACTGGTTGTAGAACTACCAGAACCCTTTGTTTTCATTATTGGATATGTTAGCAAGGTTTTTTTGTTTTATTTTTTAAAAAATTGATTCACTTCAGAGCTCCTGAAAGTAAAAGCATTGCCTCAAGCTAAGCATGATGTTGGCAGGAGCTGTACAAACTTCTTTGTGTAGTTTTTGCCAAAGAACCTTGTTCTTGACCTGAAATATCCCTCCTGTTTCCAGCTGTGAGCTTCATGAACAAACAGTATGAATTTTGACAAGCTGATCATTATTCATGCAGAATAATTTATTAGATCAAATTTTTGTTCCTAATTAGTTTCCCTTGTTTTTTAACAAGCTTTACTTTGTTATTTCCACTGTCTTCTTAACAGCTCTTACTTTTTGCYTATGTCATGGAGTTGAACAAGTAATTCTGAGAAATGAGTGAAAGCTGCAAGTAACATGTGACATTGCATTGTCTAGCTTAAATGTCAGATACCACATGTAACTTACTGTCTAAGAATGTATAAGAGTGCAACATAATTTTATTGGTACATGGAATTAACTGAATTGGTCTTTAAATTGTGATGTTTATTGAGCCAGGAATACCCAGGGAGAGAATTAATTAAACTGGAGCTTTAAAAGAAGATTGAATTTGGAGTGTTTTCGCATTTAAATTGCTCTATCAGGTTTTGTTTCATAATRAACTAATGTTATTTGCTATTTAGGAAATTGGGAATTTCTCCTGCAACTAAATCTTTCCCTCAGTCAAATGGTGGGACATGTTGAGTAAGACATAAAATGGTCTGTACTAAAGCCAGTGTGTGTGATTCCTTAATTCCTGAATGATATGAGGATGGAAGTATGGATTGTTTCCATTGTTAATATGGATTAAGKTTTTTCCCTCTCTTACCTGTCCCATTCATCTCCTTTCATTTGAATGATCAATAACATTGAAGCAATGTTCACTGTGAGCCCTTAGGAGATGGGAAGGTGATTTTTTAAATTAAAACAACCAACCCAAAAACCTAACCAACCCTCACCCCTGTACCCAAATACTCAGCCCAGTGGTACCCACTCAACTTGCTGTTGAGCAACCAGACCACACAGAGAAATGTGTCAAAATGTTCTTACTAGAAATCCACCCAGTGAAATGAGTGATGGGAGATTCCTGGCGTCAGATCYTCATGTCTTCTGAGTTTTTCTTAGGTCAGTAGTTATGTGCTGAATTTGGATGTGGCTTTTGTACCCTATAGGAGATCATAGTGGTGAGGACCTCTTAATCCTGTTCCACCTCTGAGTMATTACTTAGATTAGAATTACTCAGTCTTTTGTCTCCCTTTCTTGGSTGCCTTGTATCTTCAATCCTGTTTATCTTCCCACCATTACCTCTGAATGACCTAACCTATAGTTTGTCCTWTGCTTTAGTGTAAATGTAGTCCTTGTTTCACTGACTTAGGTATTTTGAGGAGTGGATATGTAGATGTACTGTGATCTTTGATCTTCTTATCTAGGCGTGATCAACAAGTGCTGTTCTTAAAAGCATTTCTCCTGCTATTCCTTCTGGTGTTTCCACACCCAGGCATTCCCATTCATTGTCCAGCCCCATCAGTCTTAGTCTATGTCTCTGTATTAATGTCTCTGCATTTGTACAAAAARGGAAAGAACACATGCCTGTTTCATGCTAGCAGGTTTTCATCTGTTACTATCCTTTAAACTATTAAAATATGCTTTTCAGACATATTGCCTGAATTGTTATCAAAATTACTCCCCTTTTGTTTGAATAGCTACTTCACCTACATGCTCTTGTATGGGACTCCAGTTTGTTAGAATCTCGTTATTCCCACCCTGTCGTCCAAGAAATATGCTTAATTTTCCTTCTTCCCTTTTCTTGCTTTTTCTACCTTGCTGGTGCCAAAGGAAGCACGACTCCWGTGTCACGCCGGCTTTAGTGTGGGAGCTTATAAACTTAATGTTTTGCTTGTTTTTGGTATTGCAGCTCTTGTCTTGTTCATACCTGCAGATTTACCCATCCTCAGATCTTACTAACCTTCTCAACACYTGGCAATTCCTCAGTTTCAGGTTCCTGATCCTTTCCTCTTGTGGGCTGAGTATTCAGGGTAAATCTTGTCTTGTTTTCCTCAAAGAAACTCTCTGAGGAGCAGCCACCTTCTTGTGGAGATGGATTCCTAGAGAACTGGTGGGGTGGTTGTTACCGGGTTTGAACTGCCAAGGGCTCCTCACATTACTGCTGATTTCATCCTTCTTTGGCACCCAGTGCTTTTTACTAAATAAAGCGCAAGCCACAGGGCTTTCTGCACTCCGGTCTGCGCGCTGAATTGAAAGCAACCAGCCCTTGTTGATTCTTTGTTTTCTTTGGGCTTGCTGGGGGATACTGAGTGTCAACAGCTTTTCTTCGAAACACTTTAGCTAAGGAAACATGCGTGCTGTAGTTCAGTTTTTGTTAATTTCAGAATAATTAGAAAATAGAGACTGTTCTTTTGCTGTCTGCACTCCCAATAGTTAATTACTTGTGCAGTCTGTTGGACTGATACTTTTGTTTGCAGTCTTACTTGAAAATTCGCCCACACTACTCATGAGTGGCCATGCTAATAATTTATGTGGTTTGATTACTTTTACCTAATGCTAGTTTACATTATGTTATGCTATCAAGGTCAAGCTATGCATGCCAAATTTCCATATTTCTGTTTAGGGGTCAGTCATGGAAGTCTGGTTGTTTTTGTTTTTTCTTTCCATGAAGACATTTGGACTTTGCTTTGTGGAAATTTAGAACAGCTGCTGAGCTCCCTAACTGGTATTCCAGTTGCTGCAAGAACTCTTATGCTGTGGGAAACCTTGGGAAGAAGTGCTGATCTGCCCACGGGTTTTCTTTATGATAGAATAATGCTCTTTTTATGAATATAAAAGCTACTTGTGAATTTACCTGAGAGGGAGATCTCTGGGGGGAGGGCATTACTTTAGTGAAACTTCGATGCCTTCTTAGCGCTTGATATAATTTAGTGCTCCTCATGCCACCTCAATTAACTCTGTAGTAGCTGGAAGTAAATGCTGCAGTAGTTCTTCAGGAGGATGAGCCTTTTACCAAATGGACACAGTACATGAAAACTTCTTTGCTAAGAGGGTGGAATTAAATCTGTACTTTTGGAATTGGAAGTGTCTTGTTTAGCCAGCTCTACTCAGCTTGGCTGTGTCACTGGTTTTTTACTGACTGTGTAAGAAAGAGCTAATCGTTCTTGTGTGACAAATGCAACTTGCTGAAAATACAAGCTTGGACCACAAGGGAAGGACTAGTGTATTTTAGGTAGGGCTATGATTTTTTTTTTCTTGTGGTTCTAAGTGTTTGGGAAAATCTCAGGCTGGATSTGACAGCCTGAGAGCAGTGAAGCTGCTGGAGCTTTGTGTCCCTGGTCTAATAGTGAGGGTTTGTGTACCTAGCCAGTAGTGAGGCTGAAAATGTTTCCAGTTGGCACCCTCACATGGAGTGCACATGCATGCCACATGTGTACACAGCTGGCCACACAAATTGACTGACAGGCAGTCAAATAACATACACGTGAACATAGCACTAGTGGCATCATCCTGCTCCTCTCTCTAGCTGAACAGACTGGAGTTCTGGTAGTGAGAGGTGCGTGTGTGTGTTTATGCATCTGTGTTTATATTACAATGTTTGCAGTGTGGGTCCCTCCAGGTGCTGGTTTCAGATACTCAGATATGAACACAGGAGAAATTTAAAAGGGAATTTAGCAAGCAGACAGGCTAGGCTGTGCTGATCAGGGTAAGGTTATRGAGAGATGACCATAACGGCCAGCAAACTGCTTACAGAGAACAGTGCTTTTTATCTGCTCATAATTCTTACTTTCCCATACTTTTTCCTATCTTAAATCTCTCCCTGGTTCTTCTCCTAAATGTCCCCTTAGTTGTGTGATTTCTGAAATGCTTTTCCCCCACTGTGTCCTATGATCCAAGTCAGTACTCCCTTGGTTCTGAAAGTGCCCTGGCATTGGCTCATCCTGGTGGGTGTCACTCCTGGGCATGGGGGCTCAGGCTCTCCTGGGACAGGCCAGGGAGAACAGGACAGTGTCCCCTCTTCTGGGCCTGTGGCTTGGGCTCCTGCTTGCCTTCACCCCAGTGCTTCTTGGGGCTACACAGACAGGCTGGAGCTGTCAGGGATGAAGGCTTTTGGAGTGGACGGGGGGCAGGCAGGATGCTCTTTGGGCTCCCCCTCCTGCCGCTGCCTCTCTGTGCCCCTGTGTGTGCCTGCAGCCGATCTGGTATTGCATAACCCTGCATGGAGCAGAAGAGGGAAGGCACAACCTGATAAGGTCACTAGTGGTGCTGGCAGCAGGCCTTTGGCTGAACTCAGTGGAGTTGTACTCCATGAGCTGCAGAAATCAAAACCTCTGCTCAAGATCTTGCATGTAATACACTTAACAGCCCTTTTKCTTGTTCTGTTGCTTTTTCTGCATTTTTCTTTCCTCAGAAGCTGTGAGTTACTGGTCAGTGAAAGTAGCCCTATGTCTATGTCTTGAGTTTATTAGATCATTATAAGAGTGAGAAACCTTTTATGCTCTAGAGGACCAAAAATCCCTCTGTATTTGAGTATTTTGTGTGAAATGTGTGTATATACATATTGTATACCCAATATTAATGTGTTTATACATTATCTAGTGACAGTTCCTGTTATAATAGCATTATTTTTACTACTTCTCTTCCCTTAAAATGCAAAATAGGGAATAATAGTTCTTCTCTTTCGAATTAAACTGCATAGACAACAACTTGTTGGTATAGTTCCTTAATTGATAGAGTTCTGGAAATAGCATTAAAGTGAACATGTTTGTATAAATGGTAGTAGTTGAGCTACGTAGTGCTTAGACTGCAAGCTGATAGAATATATGTAAAATGCTCAGATTCTGAGAAGTCAGGGTGGAATGTTATTGGATGGAGATTGAGCCTTCAGCAGAAATAATTGGTGGTTGTCTTTTGTGATAACTGTTATACTATTCTATGAAATACTATTATGCATCATAACTGGGAAAAAATCCTGTACTGTTCATATACGGGCTCTTGCTGTTGACAGAACAAAAATGGCTGTGTCAGTGCAAGAAAGTGTTTAATATTTGCCCAGTTTAAGCAAGACCACTGCAGTTGTTAGGAGTGGTCGTTTTAGGCTTCTTTTCAATAAATAAAGATTCTCTAGTGAACATTTAAGGAGTAAGACACTGAAACATCCTAAAATCTTCCAACTCTCATGAGATATTTGAAGGAGATGACTGATTCCTTAACTAAGTTTTATAGTTTCTCTTAAAAAAACCCAAACYARACCTAAAACTGAAACCAGCTTACTTTAAGGAAGTAATAAACAATGTTTTAATCCAGGACTTMAGAGAAAAAATTTATATGGGACACTGTGTGCCTGTTTGTTTGCTCATGGTGGGTACAAAGAGTCTTTTTAATACAGGCATCCAGAAGCTTGAAGAGCTAAAGGCATTGGTGAAAAAAGGGGAGGAAAAGAACCGGCAGCAYGATTGGCTCAGTTTTGTGCTGTTTTACCTACTTATTTTATAAATAAGAGCTTTGGACTTCTGATATTTTTCCAGAATACAGCAAAATAGTCAGTAAAAACATTGGTTTTATTTCTAAGATAGTGTGATCTTTATCAAACAAAATGATTTTTTTTTCTTAAAGAGGACTTCAGAGGGTTGTACCCTTAACCAAAATTTGATTGATTGCTGTGTGTTGTGTTGTTTTTTTGTTTTTTTGTTTTTTTTTTTTTACCATAGTTTTGGTGAAGGATTGCTAGTAGGTGGATGCAAAGTCCAAGTATAAGCAATTTAGTACCAGTATTATTGGAATGGAAAGATGCGTTTCTTGACTAAAACAACAAATTTATTCAAGGTATACTTTTTATTTTTTTATATGGGATATATAGGCTTTATTAGYCCCTTATCTTTGACTGAATTTTATCTTTATCTTAGCACAGAAAATACTTTGCTAAGTTTTTAAGGATACTCMGTATTTTGAGGACTGATTTGATGCCTTAAGCATAACCAAATAATTTTAGAAAAGTAATGCTGTACAATAAAGGAGAGAACCTGTAATGCTAARGAGGACTTATATATGTGCAAAATCTTGTAGGATCATATTTGTGCCTTATCTCAATGAATGAGTTTTAGCTTAAAATATTATAATTTAAAAATATTAAGAAAATGTTCATGTAGCTCAATTACCTGACCTTTTWTTTGTATTTTAAAGTTAAATTCCTGTGTTTTGCTATGGAAGTACYTGATGCTTTGTGTGAAGTAAGGAAGTTGTGTGGAAATGGCAATGATATACTGAGTTTAAATTGCTCTTTGGATAAACTCAGTGATCTGGSGAGGAGGGRGAGAATTTGGGAATGAAATYGATGCCAGGAAAAATGGCAATGTGYGTTTTMAGGTTGGGTTTTWTTTCTCATTGCTCTAACMTGATTTGATTGGTCACAAATTAAACTAATTTCCCTAAGTTGAGCCTGTTTTGCCCATGACAGTAACTGGTGAATGATCTCCCTATCCTTTGATCTCAACCATGAGCCTTTAGTTATTTTCTCTCCCCTRTCCAGCWAAGGAGGGKASTGATAGAGTGGCTTGGTAGGTACCTGGTGTCTACCCAAGATTAATCTACCACAAATTCAGATTCTCAGCTCTTGATGATTAACTTGAAATAAGTATGGTGCTCCTTTCACATAGTTTTGAGGGAGTGTTTGCTTTCATGTTTCTCAGTTGTGTTTCCCAAGGAAAAAAAAAACCAAACAAAATGAAAACCATTTTAATCAAAGAACCATAGAACAGTTTAGTTTGGAAGGGAGCTTAAACATCATATACTTCCATTCTCCTCCCTTGGATGCCCAGGGAGCTCTGTGACATTTCAGGGGTTCAGTTCTTTGAGCCAGAAATAATAATTTTGGGTGCTAGGGAAGCTTTGCCAACTCTGGGACTGTGGGGTGCATCTACTGCTGCAGCTTCTCCTGCTGSCTCCTGGGAAGCAAGTTTGGGAACYACTGTTCTGGGAAACCTCTTCTGGTTTGTGGCTTGTTTTTAACTAGGGGAAAGTGGYATGTTTAGAAACACAAATAACTTACAGCCCCAGGGCATGCTGGCGTTACAAGAATAAGTCCCTCTGTGGTAGATGCTCAATCCATACCATCTTTCTCAGCAGCAGGTATTCAAACTCTCCTTTCCTTTCTCCTCACCTTCCTTGGAAGGAAAAACATTAAAGATGGGTAAAAAGTGGGTTTCCTAAGTTCGTTCCCATTGGTTTGATCCCAGGATCTTGCAGAAAATAAGGTTTGGTCAGTACATTCTATYTTGGGAGAGAGTATCTTGATTGAACAGTTTATCAGGAAGCATTTTGTTTAAAAAATTTTGTACTTTACTAACTGTAAGTATCATCCAAATTATAACTGCAACCTGTGTTATTTGCAGTGTTGAGACTCCACTCAAAGTCCTTTGTTGCTCATAATAACTAAAAATACTCAGATGTGAGCTCCAAATCTGCTGAGTACCTCACCTCAACAAGCTGCGTTTCACGTGTCCTGTATCTGTCAGGCTGACATACGCAGCAAGTCACATTCAGTTGCTTAGCTGATATAAAATTACTCTCTGTATGTGCAGCGTAGCAATTTGTTCAAGTTTTCTAGATGAATGGCAACCTGGGCATTTGGATTACTGGAAATCAGACAGATAAGTGCCTCGGTAGCTGGGCATTAAGTTAATGAGAAATAGTTTATTGTTCMAGTGAGTCATATTGGCAGACTTGAAAATTTTGTATGGGATGAGAGACAAGAASAAGGTCAAGAGTTACAGTGGCTGGTTCACTTGGTTACAAGGGTTAGAGTGCACGTGAGTGTAACTGATATAAAGGGCACATGCTGACATAAAGATTTATCCCCTCACATGTGCTTTCTCTCTGCTCTTATCAAACTTCCTATGCAAATGATTTCCTCTCACTATAAATCCTCTGAAAGGGAGAACACTTTAGTTCATTTGTTTACTTTGCAAGAACTTAAGATGCCACTGTTGTTAGACGAAGTTTTCTGTATTCAAAGGGAAGAGAGTAGGAAATATGAATGAAAGAAAATTAAATGCATGGAAGTCCCCTTTTTTTACTGTAGCCTGTGAAAACAATGTCTTAGTGTCGCTTAAGAATAGTCCAGTTTTGGACTTCTRTATCCACTTGGTGTTGTAGTTGTCATAGGAATGATAAATCTATTTTGAAAAACAAGAAAGTATTCTCTATGAAGGACACATACTGAACTTGTTAATTGTCACCTCTCTTTACCTGATGGTTCCTTCCTTTAAAGTCAGAGGTAGCTTTGCATGTAACTGTAGCACAAAATAACATTACAATTYCAAAGATAGAAATTTGCTGTATAGTTCAGTGTTTGTACTTTTATTACTAAATGCAGGCACRTGGCTCTGAACATTTGTGTGGTTTTTGGATCGTAAAGTTGTGTTGCAAAATAGACACTTTTGTTTCTGTAAAAATACAGATTTCCCTCTGAAGCAGAGKCAAGTTAAACAATCAGATCTTACCTTGAAAAATACTTACCTGTTGCAGCATCTAAATGATTTGCTCTTGAATCACTTGTTGTTTTGTTTTATTTGGCCTGCATAATAGTACTTTGGGTTTGGTTAATGTACTTTTTTCTCTATGGTAACTAGTCTCTGCCTTGCTTAAAATGCCTGTTGACTAATGACTGCTTTGAGGTAGAGTGGGAAAGGGYGGTTTGGAACATGGGAAGATCTTTCAGATAACAGTTTAAGCCTTGAGGGTAGGGACTGAAAAACTAAAGTTTGATTACTTTGTAGGGACCCACAGAAAGTAAGGGGAATATGTTAATGCAATCAGGGAATAAATGCTGTTAGAATCTGTCTTGAGGATCTGCATGAAGATTCTGAGATGTGATAGGGTCTTTTAGTTAATCCTGATAGATGCAGAAGGATCTTTTCATATGAAAAGTTAGGGTTAGTCTGTGAGTTGCTTCGTGACAATCTGTGCTCCTGAATTTTAAATGGTGTTCCAAATGTWTTTGTGAAGTAAGATTTCTTTATTGTGCTGCTTTTGTCTTCATGGTCTCACAAGGAATTCTGATACTGTAGAAGTGAAATAAATGCCTGTGTCAATTAAAAGGCAACTTTGATTTGCAGGTCTTGCCCCAATGCAAATGAGGTGGGGGAAAGAAAGAAGACTAATACTCCATTAAAAGTTTAGGAATTTGGATCTTGAAGTCTAATCTATGCTATAGCTCTAAAACAYGAGATCATTGTATAATGTTTGGTTGCAGATACGTTTGGAATGTGTGCAACTGTTGGTTGGGAGAGAGGTTAGGATTAAACCTTTCTGGAAAATCAGGCTGTCATCTTTGAAGTTAATAGCTGGTACTTCCTTATGCRGAACATTGCTGATCCTAAATCAAAACAGAACATGATTCTTGGCCTTCAACTGTTCAGAATTAAAAAAAAAAATAAACAAACCAGTGCTAATTTGAGGGGAGGAAAGGGAAGATAAAAATGTGCCTGGAAATCTGTTCTGGAGCTCGATTTTTTAGGCTATTAGTTAAAAATGTGATTACACTGTACTTTGAAAAAAGTCTTAGACAGTCAGCAGAAAACATTCTTGTATGACTCCTAAAAGGAAAAACAAGTGGTTACAGCCATTTCTTATCGATTTGTTCCTTGTTTATTCTTCCTACCACAGCATTTTCAGACTTTATAAAGTGTCAAAGGTCAAGCTCAGTTTGCTATGAAACCCAAATGCACGTGTTTTTCTGTTAATGATTTACTTCAGCCTTCCTTTAAATGTTCCTGAAGGCTTAACACTTAAAATCTCTAGCAGCAATATTTTGTCTAACACTGCACTTTTGAGCTTTAGTTAGAGCTTCTCCTAACTTAAAGATTTGTTTRTTTTCCTCTAACTTTTCAAAATATGTGGAAGAGTTACCGTCTCTCTAGTAGTAGAAATGGTTGGCCTATAAGTATACCTGTTTATACTTTCAGGTTTATACTTTCTCCCCTATTGTTTGATTAAAATTTCTTGATAGCTTCCCATAGTACTTGCTTTGGGTTCACCATTACTATCTCTTTTGTTAAAGGAGGAACCAACAAGTGAAAAAAAAGGCTACAACACTGTGCCTAAGCTTGTGTTAATACAGTAAGTGTAAATCAGATGGTAGTTAAATAATTGGCTAGTTGCAGTGGTGTGGGATGTTTTGTCAGTATATGAATTTTTATTTTTTTATTTTTTTTACTTTTCTGATTTCCCGCTGCTTACACACACTAGGACTGATCTCAATAGAAATTCTGATCATGTGTTGTCACTACTTATGAAGGCAGAGGGTGAAATTAGTTTAGTCCAATTCTGGTAAACGGCAAGCTCACTGTATTAGGAATATATGTGAATCTCTTCTGGCGCTTGGTCTTTCATCTGTTGCACATCATGCGAGAGAATAGGGTGAATAAAGCCTTGAAAGAAATAAGCCTATTTTGTGACTTGATAGAAAGTTTGGTTTTGTTTTTCACTCCTACAAGCTTGCTTTGTACAACGATTTTACAATGTATTGGGAAGTTTTTGCTTCTTTCCACCTTCTTGCATTAAGTTCAACAAGGCTTATATGAACCTGAAGTAGCATTTTGGACAGTCACGAGGCAATACACTGAAGAGATGCTATGCATAAGCACAGGAAAGCTACAACTATTGGCAAAATCTGGAAGTTCAGTCGTTCATTCAGAATAAAGTAATTCAAACTGCCTGATAATAAGCCTCATGTTTGCTGAAAGGAGAAGTTTTGCTTTTGTGCTTTGTGATATGGAATCAGAATGTCTGTTCAAAGGTCTCTTTTTGTAGGGGTTTAGTGACTCATGTTTAGTTCTTGGATTCAGATGCATCATAAGCAGTATTTTTCAGTAATAAGATTATTTAGTGAAAGGTTTGTTCCTTTCAAGGAGGGACAAGAAAAAAAGAGTGGGGGAAAACGCCCCATATTTTGTGTACCTGTTGGATACTTCCACTAGTTCCTGGTTCATAAATCTTCATGTGTTGGCGGTGATCTGTGTGTGTTATGGAAATCTGATTAGATTCTCTACAGATAATTCTGATTTCCAAAGTATGTTCAACATATCCTTCGTGTCCAAAAGAGATGGTACGTCCTTGCACTATATTGTCTTTGCTCAAAGTATTTCAAAATTTTCATTTAAATTAGAATTAATTTTTTTATAGTACTGCTTTAAGGGAGAGCCTAGCTCAGACATCTGCAAACTAAACACTGGAAAGTAAGCAAACTGAAAGCTGTAGTCATGTAACCTGAGTTCAGAGTATAGGATACTTCCTGTGACAGCATTATGTCATAAATGTATTTTTAGTCCTTAAACAAATACTTTCTCTAATGGGATCAGCAGTTCTTTTGATTAGAAGAAGCAGTGCACTTTTTTGACAGTAGGGATTCTAAGTGTGTCAGTACGTGCATTTTAACATCTGCTTTCCTTTTCCACTGAAAAGGATCTGGCATCCATGGATTGATTGCTCAGTAAGAGGAGCGGCTGTGTGGAAACCAGTTGTTCTCCCTTTTGCTCCCACAACTGATGAAATTCCTCACAATTCATGAGAAGTTACTGAGCAGGTTCCGAAACGATTTTCACAGGCAGGTGTCAGCAGGTGCCAGCAAGGCATGTAGCCCAAGGTATTTGATGTTGTCTGTGGGTAGTGATAGRTTAGATAAAAATAGGGTGGCAATTTTCAGGAGGCTGACCTACAGAGGCTSTCAGAGGACGTGGGAGGACATTGGAATATTTGTTGAGTTAATGGTTGTGTTGGTCTGTTAGTTACCTGACATCTGCTGAGCAATTCTCTCTTTTGGAARTTACTGTCTTTCCCTGGAGAAAGAAAAATAGATAATGGATAAAAGAGGATGTATCTGGAGCACCTTAGGCAGAGGCACTGGCAAACCCAGTKCTTCAGGGCACAGGCAACAAGAATAAAACAATACTGATAGAAAATAGCATCAGTAGGAGGGRGATACAGCAGTTCTAAGCAATGAGTTTCGCACCTCTAATGCTAATAATAGGTCTCTAATGCTAATAATGAGGTCTATTTGTTAGGATCTCTGGTTTAGAATCCAAGGATACCCTCAACTCCTTCCCATTCTTAGGGCAGAAAAAATGGTTTTAATATCATGGCTTGGTTTTATTTCTTTTTTGCTTACCTGAAGGAGTTAATATTGCCAACCTAATTATTTTTTTTATTCTGAAGAACTGTTGATGTTTAGCACGATCTTCAGAATCCAGATTTTCAAAATTCAGATTTTCAAGAAGCAGGGGTTTAGAACAGTACTGTTCCATAAATTATATGGAATAACTTGTGCTGGAGGAGACTCTCTGGTTATCTGGTCTGACACCCTTCTCCCAAAGCCAGCCTAGTCAAAATACATTGASCCTCTGAATTAGATCAGGTTGTTCAGTGTTGTCCAGTCAAGTTTTAAATATACCCAAGGAAGGAATTTCCACAACTTTTTATCTCATAGAGTCACACAGAAYGAATAAGGCTGGAATAGAYCTTCAAGATCATCAAGTCCAGMCTATGATCTAACACCTCCTTRTCAGCTAAACCATGGCACTGAGTGCCACATCCAGTCTTTTTTTTTTTTTTAAAGCATGGCACTTTCTACCTTCACGGTGAAAAATTTTCATGACATCTAATYGGAATATCCTTTGTTGCACTTTCAGTTGTGTGTTTGTTCTGTCACTGTGCACCACTGAAAAGGAGCTAGTTTTATATTCTGGAATAATCGCCTGTTAGATACCTGGAGGCACTGATTAAGTTTATTTTGAGCTGCTCTGCTTGTCTTCTGCATGCTGAACAAATTCAAACTCTGTAGCCTGACCTCACATACATGAGTGTGTTGGTGGCTGGCCACTAGACTTGCTATGTTCTTCTGTTATTGCTGAGTGATTAATATGGCAGATTAAATTCAATTTATGTGTGTGCCTCACAGGGAGAAATGTAATCCAAATAAGTGCTAAAAAAGGCATCTGCATCCTTAGACCTCATTACCATTTGTAGGAAAATAAGGTCATGGATAGTTTTCTAAATATATTTACTCTGAAGCAACTGCAAAACATAAAAAACAAAAAGATGAGGGAAAAATGGAAGCATAATTAGAACATAAAGACTGGGGAAAAATTGTTAGCACAGAAACTTATTATTAAATGATGTATGCAGTTCTGGCTACCCTGCCTCAGGAATAGTGGGATGCACTCAGGCTCAATATAAAGGGACAAAGTGCATCTTCTATAGGAAGACAGACTGAGTCAAAAAGTTGCTTCATTTTGGGGAAGGAATTAGTATGAACAGATCTGATTAAGGCATATAAAATCATGGGTTTCAAGAGGAACCTCAGCAGGGAAGATTAATTCATATTTCTTAACAGCAGAGGAATTAAATATGAGTAAATTCAAAGCCAAGGGGAGTTTATTTTTAATGTGGTGCTGGTGCCTGAGCATGTTCTGTAACTGATTACAACAAAAGCAGAGAAGCCAAAGTAATATTGATGGAACTAAATGTTCTTGTTGAATGGTTAGATGCRACATTCTGCTTAGGCAGTTTCTAAGCTGCTTATTGCTGGATGTCGGGAGCTGGATGTRGCCAGGGAAAATTATTGCAGAATGCTAGCCTTTTTCCAGACTTCATCTAAGTACTTTCTGGTGGTCAGAAACAGGATACTGYGCTAAATCAATCTGTGATCTACACMGYATGGCAATTATTTTGTTATTTTAAAAATTAAATGCCATGTAAACATGATTATACAGGCAAGGAATTATTAATACTAGCTGSAGACAAACAAATTATTTCCAGAAATAACTTTCAACCACCACTTTTTTTTCCCTCCAGAACAGGATCTCTCAAATACTCAAGCTATACTCATAACAAATCTTTTTATGGAAGCCAATCTTCTGCTTTGCTGAAGAGAATGTCTTTGTGTGTAACTGGCCAAAGTAGAAGTACCCTTTAGCCATTCTATAGTTAAATTACAGAGTTGTTTGCCGTAAGATGTTGTGGATGCTGAAAATACACCAGTGTTCCAGGGAAGGTTGGCAGCTTATGRAGGTAAAATATCCAGAATATTGAAAAATACAGTGGAAAAAGAAGAAATGTCCAGATTTTTTTTATAAAGAAAAGCTAAGAAAAGTAGGCTCACAAAGTCTCTCAGCTGTTAATGGTTTGAAGCTGGTAGAGCACATACAGGCTTTCTTATTCTTGCATAAATTGTAACTAATAATGAATGCTAATTAATGAAAGCTAAATATTATTCAAGTTTATTGAGCTTTTAGAAGCCAGTAAGTGCCTTTATTTTGCTTGCTTCATATTGCTTGTCTTCTGGACAGTAGCATTTTGTTCCCTTTCTCAACCAGAACAGTCTCAAGGGAAAATACTAAAAAAAATTATTGAAGCTTGTTAAAGAATGAAGGGTGTTACTACTGTGTTGAGCAACCACTTGAAAGACACTTGAGGATAAAACTGCTAAGTTCCATATTGTAATGCTTAGAAAAATTTGATTTTAATGAAAAATGCTTTGGATGAGTAGCCTTTATTTAAATTTGTGCATGATAAAGCATTCCATGTGCATGATATTAATGTTTTCYTTTTTGTTGTCCTGTAAATCCTAGTGCTTGAATCTAAAGAATGACCTAAAATATTTAACAGTTTGGTTTATAATTTGGCAGATAAATATGTATTGTGTAATCTGTGACAATGGGAATAACTCTGAGAGTGCTCAGATATTAGATACTGTATTTMTAGTAAAGACATTATTTAAAATAATAATGTTTTAATTTTTAAAGACTCATGGTAGAATAGCAGCATATTTTTGGAGTATGTGTATAGTTGCATTGCTACTTTGAGCAGACTTTTGAGCAGAGGAAATAATTGAAATAATATCAGAATATATRTTCAGATTTTCAGTGAACTGATCAGGAAAGCTGTGACTTTCATGTTTGAATAATTTTAGTTATAATAAAGTTTTCAGTTTTTGTAATCCATTATGTACTTCAGGGGCATAGAACAAACAGATTTTTCAGTACAGCTACTCTCAGGTCTGATAGTTTTATCGTAAGGATGACTATTTTCCAGCTTCTAGGGGAGCCTGGGAATTGCTAATTCTACAAAAAATTACATGTTTTGAGGAGCTAATTCTTAACTTCCAGTGCYTTAGGGAATATTTAAGTCCTTGAAGTAGGAACAGGTTTTCTTCTATGACAATCAAAATGTTTTGTGTATGAATATGAATGTAGTTATATGTAGCAATTAGGTGCTGTATTAGTATCTGAATTAGCAGCTCTGGAATATGGCCAACCTGTGCCAGGAAAGCAGCCAGTAGCCTGGAGGAGAAATACTTTAATTAATACGTAATAACTGCTCTAGAGAGCTCTCAGTATTCTGGCATGCTGCATTTGTAGTTTTTTGTATTACTTGGGACAGTTGTAATTTGTATTTGAAAAAAATATGGAAGACAACTCAATGTAGCTTTTTTTCATACAGAGTGAAAAAGTGTAAGGGTGCTTGAAAACTTACTGAACAAGATGAAATCGAAAATTGCTCAGAACTATTGAAAAGATTTAAAGCCATCCATTTCTTTATAGAATGAAGATATTGCAGAAGAATTATTTGCATTAGGACATTTAAAGTTTTACATATTCTGTTTATTTTATTTTTTTATGCTAGGTTTCTTTGCAAAGGACAAAGACAGTACATTTTCTCAAACTATGAGTACCTGTGAAGTCTAACTCCGARAACATTCTTTTCAAAATATAACAAAGATGTTCATACAAGACTTGCCAACAACATCTCTAAATTACATTTCTCTAGGCCAATGAGAGCAACTTGTTAACTTGAAGTTATTATTTAAAGGGCTTCAGTTTTCATTAGATAGATAAGTGATACGGTGTGGGCTTCCACTTCTGCAGTGGGACTTATTCCCACATCACCATTCCATTCTGAAATGCTTCAGATAAGGCATCATCATTTGTCTTGACTGTGTTATGCTGAAAACCAGTGGAAACCTTCACTTTTAGGCTCTGCCCTGTCATGATTGTAACAACAAGAAGAGAGAATCAAGTGATAAGAAAGGCGWACSTTTTTGCTGAGTATCTGGAAGCACRTAAAGACAAGATCARCATGTTGTTAAYTTCATTTGAGCTGAATGTCTTCACTTCAGCCTTTTATATTCCAATTATTTTATTAGCTGTATAGCTAATAAACACTGTAAACCTGACTTCACTAAGGAGAATGATAATTGAATCACGGTCTGTAGCTCAAAAGTAATTTAGTCTGTGGCTTCATGGAAGTTACTTATGCTCAGTTTCAGATGCCTGCTTTCTTTGTCCGTTTGTCTCCATGAACAGAGTCCATGTGAGATTGGATTCTCAAAATCAGCAATTTCTGGTGGTCTTGTCCAGTGCCTGTTGCCTTTGTTTCTTTTTGTACCTGGCAGGAAGGGTGACAGGAGGTTCCGCTGTTTCTTGGCACCTTCATACTGTGTGATACCACTGGTGACAGTGAGATTTTTGATGGCTGCTTCTCAAGATTTAGCTGCCTCWTGGCCTTGCAGAGACCCCTGGGAGTCACAGGGACTGATTTTTAGMGTGCTGCAAGTCGCATAGAGGTGCTGAGGACTGTTTGTGGTGGTGTAGTCACCATTTATTTGAGAGTGGGACAGGCCAACATAGGCATTCTACCCCCTAGTGCTTGCAGTTTCCTTTGGACAGAAAAACTGCAGGCTCACTCTGCAGGGAAAAATAAGTAAAAGGATGATGAATCTTGTAGAAGTTGGACTTCTTGGAAGCTTTGTGCTGTTTGAGAGCRCCTGCTCCCTCAGACTCCTGCTTACAAACCGTGTTTGGTGCGATGTCTTGTTCCATCAGTAGCCATCTGGGCTGTAATAGGGGACAGATCTCAGAGGAGTCATGTCCACGGTGCTCTTGAGTGTTCTTTGATTGCAGAGAAAGACAAAGACCAGACCTTTCTTAAATTTGGTCTCAGCCTTTCAGGCAGTGTCACAGGATCCTTGTTGTATCTTGTGCTCTTCCTTTATACAGCTTGAGTTTTTGCTGTAGAGGTACAAGGCCTGCAGGGCTATAATATATGGAGTAGTCCTACACAGGAAATGGCCATAAAAGTACTTCACTCTTTAGATTGTGGCTTGAAATTCTATTATTTTATCACATGATCAAAAAAATCCGGTAACACATATCCCTCCTGCCCTTCCCCAAACAGTTACGTTATGGTTCATTGAGAGCATTGTTTGCCCTAAAATAAACATTTTGTTTCTTGTACTAATTTCTGGTTTTCTCKAGCTATCTGTTCTCTCATCTTTCATTTACATTGTAAACTCTTAGAAGAAACAAGTTTGTTGGTTTTTCTGTCTTTAKTGCCTTGCACAATGAGGTCTTCATCAGTGTATAGGGCTCACTGGCGCTTTAATGATACATCTCCTCAGCCTTGGTATTGGTAGACCTACTTGCRAATGTACTTCATTTAGTCTTGTGGTTACCTGCTTTTCCAGATACTTTCTTTGCCYTCATCACTGAATCACAATTGTTTATCTAACTATGTCTTTAGGAAAGATATTCTAAATAAAATTCCAGTTACACAGATCTAAACTATTTTAGGTTGAAAGAATTGTATTATCTTCTGTACAATTCGAAAGGAAGCTGAAATATTTTTTCCAGTTAATTTTGCATTACCAGCTTTTCCTGCTTCATGTTTAGACCTTTTTTCCCCGTATAGGTGGGGACATCTGCAATGTATAAATTACTATATATAGCAAATATATTAGTTGTAACTATTATAACCACTTGTGGCTGAAATTATAGTGGATTCACCTGAGTTGAATTTAAATAATCTAACGAACCAAGTACTGTTTTCACAATGTCTGTAAAGCTGAGCAGTATCAAAAGTAGTGAACTTTTCCCATTATATATAGAAGTGATTTTACTAAGTCAGTTTGTTTAGTATAAGGTAAAATCACATTCCTGAAGTGTTTATTGCAGTATAAGAGCCTATTGTTTACTCATTATTGATCAGCATGATCTACATCTAGTAATGAAGTTAAAAAATCATTAATTTTTTTTCAGCAAATGTACCTGTTTAAAGTGATTAAGGTCTAGCAGTAAGTCAAGTGAAATGGACTAAGCRATGTCAGAATGAATATGAAACCTCAATGATATCTTTAATGACCTAGTCATCAGTTTGAGTATTAGGTCAGTTACTAGAGAAATGCCTGTGTGTTTAAAAAAAAGTAAGAGTAATAGCTATAAAAAAGTTAATTGCATTTTTCAAGCTGATGAAATCTAAATTAGTTGATTATGTAAATTGTTATGCTTTTTTTTTACCATGTTTAGGTAAATGTATTTTAAAATGCATTTAAATGTTTTTAAAATAGTTGCCCAATTGCTACCCAACTATAGTTCAGCAACGTAAAATCCTGTTGAAAACAAGTATTAACTGAAAGCTGAAATCACTTGGTCTTCTAAATGTTGTCTTTTTTGTTTTTTCTCTTTTGCAGCATGGGTGAGCTCTCTTTCTATGGGGATGGTCTTCTTCTGCTCCCCAATAGTCAGCATATTCACAGACCTGTTTGGCTGTCGAAAAGTAGCTGTTATTGGAGCTGCAGTAGGACTTGTTGGACTCCTTTCGAGTTCTTTTGTGAGGTAAAAAACTTAAATTCARACTTTCAAAGTATTTTATCAATTTTGTAGTGTTATAGAGGTAATGCTGATCCTATCAACAGAAAATGAAGGGGTAAACAGTACTACTTTATATTACCTGTTGAAGTATAAAACTTTTTTTATTTGGGTTTGGTTTTGCCTTTTAAACTATTRTTTGTAAACTTCCAACTTAAAAAGTATTTTTAAAAACATAATGTTGTAACAAGACTCCCTATTTAACAGGAACTGCTATATATAAATGTATCAATGGCAAGAGTGGTGCTATAAAACCAACTGCATTGTACAGGATAAACCTGTATGTTTATTTGATGTGTATTGTGTTTTAGCAGGTACACAAACATWGATGTTGTCGTCCCTCCCTACCCTGTCCCCTTAATTTTCTTTTGAAACAGTTTTAAGGCTRATAAAAATACTGTAGGACCTCCAGCAAGGTGTTAAAATTCTAGTAAAATTGGATGTTTTCTTTTGTTCTTACTAATCCAATTGCTGAACATGGAGATAGAGAAAACTTTGGTATATTGCCTATACTTAGGCCTTAATTATTTTGGTTTTTTTTTCTTCTAGTTTGAAATTCATTTGTGTGTTTCTGTAACTTTTGCAGAATAAATCTTAAGAAATTCAAGAGTGGCTGATTTGTTGCATGTAGAAATGAGAAAGCAGGAAATTTACTTAATCTTCATCAGAAATTGGTTAGCGAAGATAGGGTGTAAGAAGTAGCAGGAAAATAAGCCAGTTACCTCTAGTTCTCATGCTGTTTTTCTTCCCCCACCCTTAGCAGAATAATACAGGAACAATGAAGCTACATTCAGAAGAGTTTTCTGCTTAGATGCAAATATGTTTTTAAAGACAAAAAACTTCTGAAAATGGCTTTTCTATGCTTGTGCTCTGAACCAGATGCATATGAGCTGCTGTGATCTGGATGGTTAATCCAGGTGCAGATATTTGGCTTAATTTTATTAAACAAACAAACAAACCCTCCCCTTCTTGGTATGTTCTAAGAAGCTTCTTACTAAGCGTGAGGTAAAAACTAAAAGAGGTGTCTTGGAAAAGTCCTTATTCCTCCTTGCTTCCTAGTAGTACATTGAGTGATGAATACTCAACCACCCTTGTTATTAGATAAACATCATTCTTATATTTGTCTGATACCCAATGGAACAAGGACATRGAAGAGACATGCAAGAGCAAGTTGTTTTTAGAGGCTTTAAAAATATTTCAGCCTAACTAAATTTTAAAGACTACTTTGAGAGCTGAATTCTTGTAAGAGTACATGCCAGTTTGATGTGCATACTTGGTGTTCCATTATATTACTCACCCTAAAATGATTTATAGCCATGATGTTATCAGCTCATTAAAGGACTGTAGTTCAGCTATAGAAGTCAGTGTTCTGGAAGTGAAATATTGTAAAGTAGACAAATGTTARTATGATCTACTGCTTTTGCAATGCACTAATTTCTTAATATGGATTTCATGTCTTAGGAAATTGAGATGTAAGAATGTTTATAAAGCAGGACAATATTTTAATATGTGCATTGTGCTGCAGACTCTTTGAATGAATCTACAGATGGAAACAAAAGTTCAACTGTCCTTACTGTATTAAGTTGCTCCTCTCATTTTATAACTTCTGATTTTATTTTTCCTGGTTATTTTCCGTTAATAAAGGTAATAAGTCTGCCTTAGGTTGTTTCCGCTGGCTTATGTTGTGTATCATCAGTTTCAGAAATTGGTATTTTCATATAGAAAGGGACAATGTTATGTTATGTTATACAAATAATTATTTTTCACTATAATACACAAAACCAGAGTTCCTGGTGTCAGACCTTTGTYAGTCAAATACTATTTTCTAAGAAGTTCTGTAATTGCATTGAAAGCTTTTGGGGTGTGTTTTTGTATAGAAGGGTGCTGGCAGGTTGCATCCTGTGGTGAAAAGCATSCAATAAAACATTCATGCTCCTTGAAAAAAAAAGCTAATATATGGGCTAACMGATTAAYTGTTTTCCAGAACTGCTTTAAARSMRRWKSTWAMYWAWWAAAAARGGGKKRRGKTARYKGAAAMMWWRSMWTWAAAAAATTATATAAACTGTCATGTGCCACCTCAGAAATCTTGCATAAAAATTTCTTGCACACTGCCTCCATCTAAATGTTAAAAAATGTTTTCTTTGACTTACTAATACTACAGCACTAGTTTAATTAGTTCTACTAATACTGTTACTTCATGCTTTTAACATTTCTTACACGAGTACTTTTTATTGATGTCACATGTCTGTGATCAATTACAGTGACTCTGCTTTGTTTCAATTGTATAGTAGATGGTAATGATGGAGGRCATTATGATGAAGATCCACCTTACTATGAGATTAAATGTTTCATTCCTTGTTTATATTTTTTTTTAGTTCTTTCTTAGCATATTCAATACAGGGACCAAAACACAGAATTTAAAATATTTATTCCAAAGGGGATTATTTGTCAAAAAATGATCTAAAAAGTATGTAATTTACTAACAATATATTGCATTGCAAAAATGCGTCAGTATTTAAATATTTTATTTTTCAATATTAAAGATGTTTGCCACCTTTCTTACTGTATTTTCATAATAAWCTGTTAACTTGATTTTTCTGGATTTCTGAGGAGAGTTCAGTATTCCGTTTAAACTGCTAGCATAGTGAAGAAATGTGTAAATCAAAACAGAAAAAAATTCTCTGGTAAAAATAGAATCCAAAACCCCAGCAATGGTTGAACTTACATTTGACTGACTTGCCCTGACAATGGTTTTCAAAACTTTTTTTAACCACACTGTTTAGTGTAATTATAATTGAATATATTTTTTCTTTTTTTACCTGCTCAGTGAATTCTATGAATTTTTTTGGTGGAAGGAATAGAATAATTGCTGAATTAAGCTGACACAGTGCTATTCAGCCATAAGTATATACAGACTTGTAACTCACTGAATATGAGCATTCACTGCCTTTCAAAACACCAATGATTTCTTCTTTCTCTCTCTTGCTGCAGCACCATTGAACCTCTGTATTTCACCTACGGGATCCTGTTTGCCTGTGGCTGCTCGTTTGCCTACCAGCCATCCCTGGTCATTCTTGGGCACTATTTCAAGAAGCGCCTTGGACTCGTGAATGGCATTGTCACYGCAGGCAGCAGCTTGTTCACGGTGTCACTGCCCTTCCTCCTGAGGGTCCTGATCGACTCTGTTGACCTGTACAACACCTTGAGGGTTCTCTGCATCCTTATGTTTGTCCTGTTCCTGGCTGGATTTACATACAAACCCCTTGTTCCCAGCACCAAAGAYAAGGAGGGAGGAAAGAAGGGAAAGTCCAAGTTTCCTCCCGCGAAAAAGATTTGCAATTTCTCCGTTTTCAAAGTTCTCAGTTACCGAATCTGGGCTTTTGGGATCCCAGCTGCACTTTTTGGATACTTTGTGCCTTATGTTCACTTGGTAAGTGCACATTTCTTACTTCATGTGATGGGCTTGAAACTACAGACATGCGCTATTGTGTTATTGACTTAGAAAGCAATTTGTGATAAGARGCCAAATTTAAACTGTAAGTTGTGTTGGGGAGAAACAAAATTAATTTGGATGTTGTCTTATTAAAAGAGAGCTTTAATCAGAAGCATTAGTGAAGTCAGTTAAAATCGTTGTTCTTTGTTCTCAATGTAASGTTTAAAATACTTTAACCATGAAAAGAGAGATTTGAAAAATATTTCATAGTATTCCAAAGARCATTGTTTGTTTTGGTACTCAGCTRCAARCATTGTCAATGRCACTTRTGTGTCTTAGAGGAAGTGTGAAAGGAGTAAATGACAGAAAACAGGTCACAAGTGTRATTTTTGTTCCTTTGTATTGATGTATGTTCAAGTATCATTTTTTTAGGATGTATTGTATTCACCATTTTTCAGGTTTATTAAAAGCAAAATACCTGGATTTTTCTGTCTCTCAGACATTGCCTTTGTAGTTTGCTACTACAGCATTAGTATAACTGCTCCTCTTACTCTGTCACTACCAGCTGCTGGGTGAGCTGTATTTTACTGCTGTCTACAGTARCTGATGGAACTTTGGCTTCTGGTGGTGAGGAAGATGTCAGTTAGCCATTCTTGTACATGTGCTAGAGTTAATTTGTTTCCCTAGCAGCTTTTTTTTTTTCTGTAGTACGCTCCTGAGCTAAGACACCTAGGTGTAGCTGGGAGATGCACATATTGTATTTTCTGGCCCTCGTTGCACTGCTTAAATGGTGAATTATTCTTGAGCAGCTTGGTGGTGGTGCTCTTTAAACTGGTATGAATAGAAAGGGAAAGGTGAGGAATAGCCCAGAATGTCCAACAAGATGCTCCTTTTAGACCATTACATGTCCACGTGTTCAAGAGTATTTGATAGAGCATGGACTAGTAGAACTCTGTATGAAAACAGAAGCATCATTTTAATATTCATTATTCATCCATCATAGAACAGTACRATTAATGATTATATAAATATATAGATATTTACCTCAATAAGCAAAAAAATCTTCAATGTCTTGAAAACTGTTTTTTATGCAATATGACAAATGGTGTCACTGCTTTCTGGTAATTTGCAGATTACTTACTCTGCATCAAATATTTATTTTAAAAAAATACATTATGGTTATTTGTTTTTGAGCAGCTGTAAACTGACTTTTATTAATGTTTMGTTCCTGTAACTTCAATTTTAATAATATAGATCTTACTGTATTACATTTCAAATTAGAATTTTTCGAAGAACTGTRCAATCCAGATGGCATCTTATGCTATTTCCCCATAAGCTTTGTAGAGATATTTTAAAATAAAACTATCTTCAGAAGAGTWGAAGTCAAGTGTTGTAGAGAAAACTATTGGAGACATCACAAATGGTTCTTAACTCTTGCAGAGAACTGAAGAATAAGGCTACAGAAGCAGGCACATAGAACATCTAAAATACATTTATTGAACAAAAAGCTTGTGTTTTTTGTGGAGATGCTTCTATTACTGCTTCCTGTTTATAAATCAGACTAAAGCTGCTAGTTGGCTTGTAAAGAACAAACTCCATTATATTACACTATACTGTATAAAATTATAATAMTATAATACAGTTTTTCTTTCTGTAGGGTGCTCTCACTCCTCTTGAGTGCTCCCCCCAATCAGATTGGCACAAATTCTGRTCATGAAACACATCACCAGTGTAGGAAAAAAAATTTGATYGAGGCTGTTTCYAATATAATGCTTGATAATAAACTAYAAAACTATTTCATTGTACTGTTAGAATTAGGTATTTTAAAGATCACGTCAGAATTATATGAAGATACTCTTTTTGTTCAGAGTTTTAGAGAGACCATGTAGCTTAAGGGTTTGTAACATAAAGTCTTCATGATTTGTATGTGCCCGTTGAGAGGGGAAGCTTCACTAGCTCTTAGTAAAATTTAAATTGAATAGTTCCTGCCAAAACCTCCTCCTGAAACCTGCAAATTTTCATTTTAACTTACTTGTATCTAAATACTCARTTTTACTCAGTCTGCGGCTCTGTATTTGAGAAAGTGAATGAATCAGTGCTTTTGAAGGAACAGCATGGATTGTGCCCTTCAACACAGACACTAGCTCAAGTAGATAGCTGGGGGTGCATTTTTTTATGTTAGTTTTGTCTGCTTTGGATAAAAAAGCTACACTTTATGTACTTCCAGAAGTACATAGAAGTATGTACTTTAAAAAAAGTCAAAGACGGCAAAAAATAAGAAGGTTTTTCACTGGTACATCTACCAAACCATAGACTACTTTTCTCAGCTATTGAAAATGGAAGTTACTATTGTTTTATTGTTTATTGWATTTTTAGAACTGTAGTAATACTGGGAAGAGGACATGATCATCCTTAGCTAAGTGACACCTTTTGTTATGCTAAAGTTCTTGAATTTTTCCCACTGTTACGGGTGGCTAATAGCAGCCACGACTGCTAGTCAGGGATGCTGGTTGCAAGTGCTCTAAGAAAAAAGTACATACACAGTGAATGTYATGCCTACAGCTCTCCTCTTAGCCCTCTGACCTGCTTTCTGYACTCACCAAGTCCCATTTTTCCCACCTGCAAAGACACTTTCTGCCAGAATGGCTGCTCTGGACCATGTGATGTAGCACAGACCCTGCATGTTGGAGTCCTGGCACTGCACAGGAGCTCCTGAGGTCCCAGCCAGGGTCTCTGGGTGCTTCTGGGCCAGCCCCAATCTCTGTTYGTGCCTCTTGCATTTTCTGAAGCCTGTTGGAAAGAAGAATGCATGCTGTGAAACCTGTAGTAAGCAAGCAGTAAAAACTTCTTTGGGCTTTGGAACAGAATTAGCCAAGTCTTTGCAATTTTACTCTCTGCACTGTATTTGCTATGTAGAGTAAAAGCTGTTAAAACCAAAGAAACAACCTGCTCCTTAGSCAGGCTCTAATTAAAATTAAATGCATTAACAAATTGATTACATAGCATCCTAGATGGTAATTCTTGCCAGCTTCTTGACATGAATCCTGTCTGGTAGATACCAGGCATCAGATTCCTTTTGGCTCTTGCAAGGGAGAACCGAAAGGGAGAGCTTTTCTTATCCCAATTTAATTGGTGTCAAATTCCATTAATAGGTGTTCCATTACATGTGGCTTGGGAATTGGGTTGAGATAAAGACTATAAATAAATTTTGACTTAATTTTATTATATATTTTCAGCATTTATTGAGTTTGTTGAAGAACAAACTGATAAGTCATAAGATTACTAAATCAAATAGTTGTTATTTCTCTAAATTTTAAACCCTGTCCAAACTACTGATTGCGATTTGGTTTGGGTTTTTTTAAAATGCTCCTTTAGAATACGCAGACAGACAAAATCCTGGTTTAGTCTTTTTTGATTCAAACTCTGAGTTCACAATGGCAATCTGTGCAATAAGTGGAAAATGCTCTTTCCAGGTGTTTTTTRGTAAGGACTATCTCACAAGGAAATGATGAAGTGTATTTGAGAGAAAGTATACCTAGTCTCTGTGCCATTTGTCTTGTGCCTGTTTGGGTAACAARTATAGAACTTCTGTTTTTCACAGTCTGATGTTAAGAATTTAGCGTTGTCCTTACCCTTAAAAAAAAAAATTACTTAATCAGGTTCATGCATCCTTAATTCTTAGGAACTTATTAGGTCATTTCTGTTAAAATTTGATACAGGGTCACATGCTRGGTAGCTTAAAAGATGATGTTGCTTTTTGTGCTTTATTTAGCAGTGTGAAAAGAAATACTGCTTAAAATGGATGTTGTCACTGGCTAGTCTTCTCTAAACAGTGATTAAAGTCACTACCATGTTTCAGTATGAGTTTAGGAAAATACTAATTATKACACTTACAAAAAGGGGTCCAGTTATTGTGTTGTTTTGATATAGCAATATCCAGCCACTGTGTGGAATACTGGTAGGACTGAGAATATCATCTTAAAACTTKCAGTGCAGTGTTTCAGTCCTGTAGTAATTTGTCTTGGGGTGTTTATAAGTATGGATTCATTTAGCAGTTATTTTTATGAAATGCTCCTTGCTAATGATAAGTGCTACCTTATTTGACACCTTGCAGAATGAAAAACTGAATTTAACAACCAAATGGTTTAAACAAAAGAGYGCACATATTTATTATGTGTTCTACTTTTTTAAAAAAGCAACTGGATGATAGATAAAGCAATAAGAATGTGTCTTGATAAAGTTTACCTTTCTAAGCTCAAATATTTGTTATGAAGAAAATACTTATGAAGAAAATCTAAAGAATGACTAGATATATTTGAAAAATAGGCTTTTTGTTTRAGTGTGGCTGCAGGCTTGTATGGAAAGCTACCCATTAATGGATATGCAGTGTGAAAGTTACCATGGTACTGACTGTACTCTTAAAACTTCAGAATAGCTCAAGAAAAWTTTTTCAGCTTTTCTCACCTTGCTCTGCTGCCTATTTCTTAATTTACTGTGTAAAWCTGACTTCCTTTTGATGCTTATGCATGTTCATATTCCATGATGGATACATCTTTGCATATGTAGAGATTTTTGGTTAGCAGTGGCTATGTGGAGTGTATGTGTTCTGTGTCTGTTTCCTTCATGTTTAAGGCGTGAAAAAATGGTGTGTGTCCAGCCATTTTTTCCAATAATTTTCTTAGGAGAATCTGCCTTGGTAGGCAAATAAGTTTTAATCTCTTCCTAGAAAAGATACTGAAGACTCAATGCCTCCTTGCTTCTCTGAAATCTGCACGTGCCAGGAATAAGGAAGGGAACAAGGAAGTTAGAGTGCCGACTTGATGCCTAGGGGGAAAAAAGGTAGATAGTGCTGCTGAGAAACAAAGCATCACCTTGGACTCTGCTCTAAGAAAAGTAAAGATGCCTCTAAGCAATTTTATTCATGGGAGAGTCACGAAGCTGGTTAGAGTCTCTGTAGAAGTATTACTTGTAAGAACTTTTTCGTCCATATAAACAAACTCGTTTTCTTGGCAGCATCACAAAATCAGACAACTTGGATAAATATTAGTCTGTCCTCTGGGTGGCTGTGTCTGTCTCCAGATCTGGTGTTTGTCACTTTGAAGTTGCTGAGTCTAGTGCTATGCCCACATAGGCTGTCTTTGGACAAAAAGATAGTGCTGTCCTCTGATCTATGCTTCTTACCTTTTGCTGGAACATCCATTTTGTTCCTGCTCTTTAGATTGGAAAAGTATTCTTTTTCACTTTAGAAACATAATTAACAGGAGGACTTGCTGATATGGGTTATAGATGACACAGRCTTTTGCTGCTAGATTTGACCCCTTCTCCCCAGCTCCTGTAGTGTGAGTTTCTGTACCTTTTGGGTAATTTAACGGTTCTGCAACTACTTTATCACCTTGGAGTACCTTCTTACATTGAGCCTTGACKATGACTTGGCCTTCAGCTCTGTTCTTTATGAGCTGGTTGTTTTGGCTTGTCTCTGCCCATTTCTCACTCTGTATCAGTGATGTGCCTTGTTTTTGTTAATAAGAGATCAGATTCGGCTGTGCAAATTCAGTGTGTTTGAACCTTTGCCCCCCAGAACATGTGCCAATAAAAACTGTTTTCTTGTGCAATCAGCTTGGAGAAATGAAGAGCCAAGTTCTTTTGAGATCCTCTCTAGTTCACATTTTTCCTAGGAACTTGTCTGAAATTCCTGCTATGCAATTTGAAAGCTGTATTTACTTCCATATATTCTGGAAGTTTGTGAAACTTGAAATTCAGGGAAAAAAAAAAACAACAACAAACCTCTATTCTGTCTATATAGAAAAATGGACGTTTTTCATTTGTGAACTGCACCCTGACCAGGTAAAAGCTTTGAGTCATTAGGAAGAACTTTACTAGAAAAATATGAAAGGGGTATAGAAACCACCTAAGGTATTCTCCAAGCAGATCTGAGCGGTCATATCAGGGCAAGCTTTGATAGTCAGGATGAATCTTGCTCTGCTGTTTGATGTTCTGCCCAAGACCCAAGTTGTCATCTGTAACATTGCTTACAAATGTTTTTGTAACTCTTCAAGCCTCCCCTGAGGCTAGAAGGCACAGATGTTGTGTTCCCTAAATGTTGTCAGACGTGACATCTCTAAATTACAGCTCCTCATTTGAGAAATGAGTGTTTTAGTTTCTTTCTGCCCTTGTCCACACAGACAGTGGCAGTGGCTCCATGTTCTCTGCAGTGGGAGACTTGTCCAAGGAGCCATGGTAGAAAGGATTTACCTTGCAATATGGGAAACTGTTAAGGTTTTGCATGGTGTGTAAAGTCCTAATCCTACACCTCTCCCCTCCCTTTAATTCTTATGCCCCTGGATTCCACAGTGGAGACAAATGGAAGCACAGAGATAAATGTTTTCCTTTGTCTGAGTGCACAGCATGGTGAAGAGTCTGATGTATGGGCTCTAGTGACCAAAAATCTCTAGACACTAACATGTAAGGTCTGCATATCCACAGTAATGTGCATACACATAACACATCTGTAAGGTCACAACAAATCAGTTCTTGCTGGGTAAGTACTGTCTGTGTTTTGTGAACCCCCTGTATTATGTCATAAATTTGCTACTTTTAGAATGCTGTGTGAAATAATGCTTAATATCTAATGGGTGTGTCTGGATTTTTTTTTACTCAAACTGAAAAAGTCAGCCTCCATCACTCCATTCACTTGCTTTTATGGGCTGCTGTTCAAGAAGCCTCTTCATTTCTTCAGCTCTCCTGCATCAGTCATTTGTCTGAAGTCTTCTTTTATTTCCCAGAATCTGTTAGTCTTGTAATGGTAGGAAAATATATTTTAAATTATGTCCAGTACTAACAGTAGCTGTGTGTCAAACAGATTTCTCTATACTGTAGGTAATCTAAAAAAGGTAAAACTGTAGGTATAGCTGTCCATTTTAGCACTATTACCTTTCTCATCCACCTAATCTGTCATATTTCTTTCTGCAATGGAAGACTAACAAGACACCGGTTTTGTGAAGATCTGATGTAATTATTAAGCAGATATCTCTGAGACCCACAATCTTCAGTGGCTCCCCATGCTTTACTTGCTTTTCTAATCTTTGCATTTATCTCCCTTCAGATCTCAACATCTGCTGCAGTTTGACTGCCCAGGTTAGTGAAATTTTCCCCCTTTATCCACTTCTGTCATTATCTGTGCACCCATTTCTTTTCCAGTATTCCTTAATTTGACCTGGCAGTATTTATTCTTAGATAGATCATCTGCTTTGGACATTGGGGGTGGTGGTAAAATTGAAAAATTGTTTCCTACTTTATTCTTGTAACTGCTATTGAAAGCATATTTTAGATATATTTTTCAAGTAAGTACTGAAGACAAATAACATAGGTAAAGAAACAGAACAGAATAAAGAACAGAAACAAAAAGAATAAAACAAATGGGTTTTTTTTAGAAGAGAAAGTAAATGAAAGTTTAAAAAGAATGTAGCATGTATGCTCAGGTACAAACCATGTGGGGACACTGAAGGATACGAGCAAAGCAGTTTCCTCAGGTCTGTGCAGTACTGACAGGTTGAAAGGTCTGAATTTCGTTGTGATTTCCTTTGTATCAGTCTCTAACAGCACTTTGTGTACTCTGGCATATACAAACTATTCTGGTAGAAAAAGGAACACATCGTTCTAAGTCAGAGTAAACTGCAAAGTGTGTTACCTTTTCTGTTTGTTATAAAGTTATTTTAATGGTAAACCTAAAATCCTGTCTTTTGTTTGAAGCATCTTGACTTAAGCTAAGCTCTTCAAACTTTTCAAGTCTCCAGAAGCCTGAGATCACAGCTGGTTTTGCTGCTATCCTTATGTAAAGTAACAAAAACTGATTGCCAGATTCCTTCACTGATACATAGACCAGCTTTAGTGTCCAGTTCCAGCTCTCAGAAGAGCTGTATGGAAAGCCTCTTTGCTTTTAAAGTACTGTTCAGACTTGTGATTTTCTTACCACGTGTTTTGAATCTTCAATTGAAGAGATTTCAGAACCTAGCTCCTTTTTTTATTTTTTTTTATTGCAGTAATTGTCAGGCTCTGGGCTCTTTTTCAGGTTCTTTTTTGATGGTTGAGTCAAAATTTGTCATTAATACTGAACAAATTTATTTTCTAGAAAAGGGAGAGATGGTTTTGGAATGCCCCGTGCAGGAAAAAGAAGGGAACATAAATGTCTATATTCTGAGCGAGGACTATATCTCTGTATGAGAAGAAGAGACTATCATCATCTTTTCATTGGGATTTAAATGAAAATTTGACTCCTTGATCCAATTTCTGACAGCCCTGATCTGATAGATACTTGGTAGCGTATTTGGGACTTTCTTGAAGAATTGAGACACTTGAGAGCTTTCTTCTCTTCCCCAGTACAATGAGTCAGGTKCTTCACCCAAGTTTGTGAAAGCTGAGGGGATTATGACAATGTCCACCAGTAGATCTCYAATACTGAAGTACAGTGCTTGCCCTGGTAGTTCTGTGGTGCTTGAGTAGAGAGATTAGGTTTTAAAACCTCTGATTAGGTTTTACTTGCCTAGGTCCTATGGTTTAAGGTGTCTAGTCCTGAGAGACGTGATGAAAAGTTGCACAGATGCTGCTGTTGAGCAAGGAACTCAGCCTCTCTTAGGACATGACAGTAGCAATGTACAATATTTGTAGAGGGAATCCTAATCCATTGTTTTGACATTCCATAATTTCTTAATCATAGCATATCATATCATGTACTCAGTTTTAATTACATAAATTGTAACCTGATAACATTATTATTACATTAGTAAATGCCACAAGGATTTGAAGCGTGACTAAGTTTTTACAAGTGTAGTATTAGAAAATTGCTTCCTTCAGTCACAGGTTTCCTTTTAATCAAGTGCAGTCGAGTTTTACCAAGCTAGAACTAAATGAAGAGTTTTTAAGTTGTAACATGCAATAAGTATGTATCTGTGACTGTTCTAAGACATCTGACAAATCACTTTGGGAATCATAGAAAATAAAACTTGGAGGCATGCTGGTACTTTATCCAACTTACCCAGGTTTTTTTAACTACTAACTCACTTTGGTGTAGGATTTTTTAAAGTATTTATTTTAAAAATGTTTTTTCATAAGTCGTGGTTATCAAATGTGTTTATTGCCAGGTTTTTCTTTTGGATTCTGTACAATGATCCATGTAGTAATGAGTAATGAACAAAMCAGGACATGAAAAAATCAGCTGAGGCCTTACTGGTACTGAGCAGTATATAAAGGTCATATTATGTCCTGAATTGATATATTTTATTATTCTTGTATTAGATATGTATTCTAAACTGGCTTGTAAGATTTATGTTTGAGAGAWTTCCTAAATGCTGGCCAAAGTCAAGGTTTGTTATGTCTGCCCTTCCTCTGTAGGCAAGGTTTGCTACCTATCAAGTAATAGAGTTGGTATTTTTACCCCCATAAATCTGTTTATTTGTTATGTTAAATGTTTAAAAATTTTTCTGTTTTTGTTTCCTTTTCTGCTGTTATTCTTGAAATTCACATTAATGGGATTGACCTGTAACTCTCTGTGATGTGCTGGTGGTAGCTGATTTGAGACATAGTTGAGTTTTGAGAGTAAAATRGGCCTGGAAACTCTCCTTTAGGCCATAAGAAACTGAGACTGTAAATTACAGATTGTAGTCACAATTGAGAATAATTATAAAAAACGTTTTGAAAGGGTAAGTTTTATCCAACAATTTAAGTCTCATCCCTCGTGTACATAACACTTGAGTTCTTGTGGATCCCTAACTTCTTTCTTCATCCTTGAGCTCAGTCTCTGGGAGCTTCTAAAGATGCTTGTGTGCCTTTTCTGTCTTGCTGCTGCTGTCCAAGCCACACCAAGCCACTGGGTTCCTTTACATGCTCTTCAGGATAATACTGACAAACAGCTCTGAGATATTTAAATATTATTATTCTTATTCTTATTATTCTTCTTATTATTTTTTTTTTTATTTTTATTTAGGGCATATGGCTTTAGGACTAGCTAATTTTTGGGAAAAGCTCCTCAAAACCATTTTAACTATGTAACTGTCAGCCTGAGTARTTTTGAATTTTTAATGCTTGGGGTTTTTATGTTGAATAGTTAACAGTTAAGCTGTTAACTGTTGTGTTCAGTTTTACTTTAGAAACTTAGAATGAGCTTTACTCAATGAAGTAAGATAAAATTTCCCTATTTTCATGTAATAATCACCTTGTTTATTTAATTTKCTCCCTGTTCATTACACTGTTTAAATAGACAGGAGATAAAAAGAGCTATTACCAGTGTTGGGGCAAGTATGTATGCAGGAGTTATTTGAAGATGTGTATATGCATATTTGTCATGTGAAGACACTTAGCTACAGTAACATTTCATAGAAATTATCTCAGGATGTTGGCACTCTCTTTAAAATTGATCCCTGTTGGGTATTAGTAATGCTGTTTCTCTCTCGTATCATGAAGATCATCTTTTCTGTAGAAGTTCAGGAGTTGCTGGCTCATTTTGCTGGCTTTTTGCTCATCATTAGAAGTTTCTTTGGTGGAGTCTGGACCAAAAACATATTTGCATTAAATGATCTTCCCAGTGCCAGTGTCATAAAGCTTGCTGGCAACCAAGTTTCTTTTTCTGTTTCTCACCCTTCTTTCCCCCCATTTCTTGTGGTGAGTCCACATGGTGGAGAATAAACAGTGACTTGTCCAAAGTTACTTTATGCTCTGCTTTTTAGCACTTTTTGAAACTTCCAGTCACCCAGGACAGTTCACTGCAAGGAAAGAGATCACAGTCCTGGCTGCAGTGTTGATCCAGCTGATGGAATGGCCAKGGTGCCACCTGGATTCAATGGCTCTGCTTCTCTCTGCYCTGGAAATAARTGTTTTGCATAGAAAGTGAAAAAYTTATGCACARTCTCTTCCTGTAGAYCTTCCTGGAAATGGCTGTGGARGARTTTTKGGGGTCTTTGGTCTTGATTCCCCTGTACAATCTATGCCAGCTCCTCGACCTCATTCCTGTGCTTGCACTGYTCTGTTGTGCTTATCTCCAGGAGCCAGAGCAAGGACATTTGTCCTGGAAACGTGCTGCCCTACCTCRTATGGCCCCTTCTCCAGCCACATCCTGTTCTTTCTCACAGTTTGTTTTTGCCAACAATCCTTGGCTGTTATTACCAACAATCCTTGGTTGGCTCCACAGCTATCTGGCTATCAGTGTTGAGACATGCACATGAGCCCCTTTATCTTCCAGGCTTCTACACCCCCTCAGCTCTTTCAGGAAACTTAATTTGCAGCAGTTAGTAATAGTATCTCCAGCATACAAATGGTACCAGCAGTACTCAGTAAGCATTTCCTTTCATCCTTACMCTTGTTCTGAGTGAAAGTGTCAGACATCAGAACTTGCATCAGTAATTGAAGAAAATGGTGGTTTTAATGTGCTCCAAGTTTCCTAGGTTATGTATTGCTGTTGGCCATCTCTTTTGTTGAGATGATATTGCATTTAGCCTACTAAAGATTTGCTTGATTGGGAATCCTTAAAATGAAATATAGATGGGAAGAAAGTGGTTGACAGAATTATTTCTTACTAGTTCTTAACCACTTCTTTCGGATTCAAGGTTGTGTTTGGAAAAAAAAGAAACTTACAGCTTTGCTCAGATTGCTGTCTTTGATTCACTGTGTGAATGTAGCTGAAATGTGTGTGCAGTGAAGGGAAGGCCTTGGCAAAATCTGGGTCTTGCTTGGATGGAGAGAGATTAACCAAGACTGTATATTTGAAAGCATTCCTGCCACTACAAAGTAGCTGACACATCTTCTAGTCTCATTCTGRCAGTAATGAGAATTTGGACAAGATTTGTGTGTGTCACCCTGATAGACAGCACGGGTATAAAGGAGAATGCTGATGCCAGGGATACATTCAGTTCTATTCTTCACTGTATCTTGATTTGGAAAACTGGATTTTACAAAGATATAATATATTTTTAAATAATAAAGAAGCTGTGCTACTCTGGACTGTAACATTGCCTTGAACCAACCAGATCTTTTTTACATTTGGAAAAATCAGACCTGCAATTCAGCATGCAAACAGCCCTGAGTGAAGAGGCAGCTAYGTTACTGAGAACAGGCACAACCCACAGTGAAATGCTTTGGCTTTTGTGTCTGTGTGCCTGGGTGCCTATTTGGCTACTGTAGGTAATGCCTGAAAAGCCATATAATTACAATCTGCATAGTTCTGCAGCAACGAGGGCATTCATCCCTGAGAAGGTTCAGAAGCAATTGCTCATTATGGGATTTTTGAGTAGTTCTAACAGCTAAAAAGCTGTGGAAATCTGAATCTTGCTTGAGCTRCTTCATCATAAATCTATTTAACCTGTAATAACACTTGCAATGCTGAATTAGTCCTGAATCATTGTGTTTTCAGGCAGTTAATATTGCTGTTGCTTACAGCTGACTTGGTGTCTGTACCACTGAAAATTGAATATGCTCTTAAGGATCTCAGGATCAGCTYTGAGAGTTCAGGCCAGGTTGCTCAAGGCTTTGTGCACTTGGTCCTGAAAAACCTCCAAGGCAGGAGACTGATCCAAGCTCTCTGGACTGTTTGTGCCACTGCCTTCCCAAGGAAAAAGTTTTTCCTTATATCTAGCTGGAAGCTTTCTTTAAGGTTATGGTGTRCTTAAGAGCAGTGAAAGCTAAGAAAATAAATATTAATTTAGATGTTTCAAATTTGAGATGAGTAGAGATTATTTTCTTGCTGAACGGGTTAATTGCATCAGTATTTTCCCTCRTTGATCTAAGAGTGACAGCATTTCACCCCCTGTGCTACCTTGAGAAATCCAGTTACTCAGTTGCAGGTGCAGGGTTAATAGTTATCTAGATACAGAGCTTTATCTTGCCTCTTGAAAAGCCTCCAGGGAGTGGATGGATCAGGGCTGCTAATTAAACAGGAGAGGCTGCAGGAACTTGGAACAGGTGACAGAAATTGCAAAGAACACCTTGGCTGCTCTCGCCAGCTGGGCCAGCAGGTGTTGACAGGCACATAAAACGTAGGGGTGGGAAAACTGTCAGCTTTTCCTTTTCTCACCTTTTCCAGAAAGGGAATAAGTAGAACAGCTTATCTTTTATGTATAAATGTCATTTCAGGTGAAAAATTTCATCAGATTATGTTCCCAAATGTGTCTTACTAAGCAAAGAAAAAACCTAAGCACAAGTCTTCAATTTCAGTTAGAAGTTTTTCTTTAAAACTGGAATAAACGCCCTTGGTTTTTTCTTTCTTTCTTACAGAATCAGTTATGTTGGATAAATTAATATTAGATTTAATAGGCTTTCTGTGACATGTAAAAAAACCCCAATAGCTTAAGAAAATTGCTGCTACTCAGCAAGTCCTGTTTTCTTGTTGAAAGAAAAAGGGCTCTGTTTGTATATTAACACTCTGGTCAGGAAAGAATCTAGACTATTTTGCTCCAGAAGTGTTTACTAAAATGGAACCTTTTAATTTTCTAGATAGGAAATCAAGCGTTCTCTGGTTTGAAGTGATACCAGCCTGTGGTTACCTTGTCTCTAAATGTTTTCGCTATGTCTTTACTTAAAATCAGTTTCTTTTCTTTGCTCTTTCACACCTATGAGATTTTACTTTTTTCACTTTTCTTGTTCAGAACTACTTATGAGTAAGTCCTGCAGAGATTGCAGGACTGTGCAAATGATTTCCACATCTTCTAGTGCCCACTTTGGCATATTTAGTATTGCCAAGCATGTTCCAATAGGTAACAGTGCAAAAAAAAATCTCTTGTGGGTTATTTGCTGGTCTTTGGGGTTGATTTAAAAAAAGAAAAACAAAAACCACAAACAAAAACCACTGTGGAAGCAAAAAGAATATTTTTTAAAAATCCAAATCCATTAAGCCAGTCTGGTGGTATATATAATATTTTTTTWACATGATTTGGAAAGTTGTAATTGCTGACACTGGTAGTTCATGTTGTTACAGTCGATGGCCTGCTGTCAGGAGCACGGATCCTGATTCCATTGCTTTAGTTCTTTAGGATGAGGTGGCTGATAAATCCTTCTGCCACTCTGCCCTGCTCATTGCTGCTGTGGCTGCACCCTCTGSTGGGAGTGCTCGCTGTTGTGCTTGGCACTGCAGCTGGTTTCTGTCCTTCCTCCTCCTTGCCCCTGGACAATCTTGGATGAGACATTCTGGAGATCCTCTCCTACTTGCACTGTCTGGGCTCCTACTCCCTGCTTCTTGCTCCTGCCCTGAGCTATGTTGGGGAGCCTGAGTGTCTGCCTTAATGCACAGAGCAGGATTGCAGTGATTCCCATTGATCMCTGCACACCTGAGAGCCCCAGCCAGGGAAGCAACCAGTTCCAGACAGCCTGTTTGGGATCTGTGTTACTTTAAATCTATGAATAGTAAATTTAGAGTGCTTGGAGAGAACCCTGCTAGGTTATCTTCTTTTTTTTTTATTAGATAGAGCCTCCTGTTTACCTGAATTAAGTTCATTAACCGTGGATAAACCACAACACATTTCATATTTTTATTATATTGCACTAAATACTGCATTCTAAAATGTGTAAAAGCAGACTAAATCAGATGAGTATTTGTAAATCTGAGATTGACAGATTACTTCTAWTTGACTCAAGTTTTTCAAGGTCTATCTTTTAATTCTAACGCAAATTTATTTTCTCTTTTTAAACAGATGAATCATGTAAAGGACAGATTTGGCGACAGCGTGCCAGAAGAAGTGCTTCTGTTATGTCTGGGCATTACTTCAGGAGTTGGCAGATTGGTCTTTGGCAGAGTTGCAGATTATATTCCTGGTGCAAAAAAAATTTATTTACAGGTATGTCTTTATTGTTTCTCTATTCCTTCACAACTGTGTATTCTGAACGCTTTGGTTTCAGGTGCTATTAATAAATAAGCAGAATTAACTGACTGGATATTCAAATTTGAGAAGTTCCAAAACTCTGGGAAACTCAGTGTATGGTTTCTGATATTAGGAGCTTTTGGTGCAAAGTTCATGAATCTCTGATTTTTGTTTTTATGCTATGAAGATGTCTGTTTCCGGCTGGCTGTTTTCAGCTGGAAATGAAAGAAATTACTGATCATTAGCGTGTGAGCAAGAACTTTTGGGGATTCTCTAGACTCTGCTTCCTCTGTTTTATCTCATGATTTCATAGTGGTTGCAGAAAGAAACACGGGTTAGTTTCTTCCTCTATTAAGGATTTTGGATCTATTGATCTTTGCCAGGCACTGCATAATACACAGGGGTATGGCCATGGGAATTTAAGAGGTAATTAGTTGAGAAGATTTTGCAGAAAGAGTCCCAACTTCCAGAAATGCTGAAGCTCGGGGATGAAGGAGGATATACACTTCTTTCCCTTCACATTTATAAATGCTATTTCTTCTAGGAACTAGCAGTGTTAGTGTAGGATTTTGGAAAAGTTTTGGTTCAGTTTGGCATTGGCAGCTGCGAGGTGCGCACCGTTTAGTCACTTAAAATAAATAGCAAGGGAGGCATCTAGTGGGGATTATCTGCATTGCATTATGGAAATAATTCTTAGGRAAGAAGTACCTTCCTCCTGGAGTGTTTGCTGTCAAGGATTGGTTTAGATTCCCTGATGTTTTACTGTGGTTAGGTGGGACATTGGCTTCTATGCTGACATACGGGTGGTCCAAAAGCAAAACTGTCATGTCTTTTATTTTCTTTTTTATTCTGTTTCATTTTGCTGAAAACACAGTTTTAGTCCTTTAATATCAAACAAATTATCTAAGRTTATATTAGAAAATCTTTGAAGTAAGCATGACTACACCAATGTATCAGGATACTTTTTAAATGGAAAAACTGTGAATGTTTTCATTTCTGTGGAATATAAGCACCAATATAATACTGGTATTTTTACTTAACTTACAACAAGGAGGAGTCTATTTACAGTGTTTCAGCTGTCTTAAACTTTTAATATTTCTGTGACTTTTATTTGTAGAAAGAACMGGGAGGAACTTCTCCAAAAATGTTAGTGCATGAGAAATGACCTTTTACAATCACTGTAGGACTGTGGATTACAAAGGCATTTTCAAAGCTTGCAGAACGGGTAGTGGAATTCCTTTGCTTGCCATGAGTTATGTGTTTGTTTTATCTTGGTATGTAACTTCTGATGGTGGTAATCCATGGAGACTGATTATTTTAAAGTAAATACAGRCAGACAAGTTAATTCACTGCAGATGCAAGGAAGTTCATCTGGTCCCTTATGATCTGCAAATTTGATGCAATGCGTTTTTATGGATTTCTTTCCTTGTTCACATTTAGGTGGCCTCATTCTTTTTTATTGGCCTGATGTCAATGATGATTCCACTGTGCCATGTCTTTGGGGCTCTCATCGCTGTCTGTCTCTTCATGGGCCTGTTTGATGGGTGTTTCATTTGCATTATGGCTCCTATTGCCTTYGAGCTCGTTGGGGCGGAGGATGTCTCCCAGGCCATCGGGTTCCTGCTYGGGCTCATGTCAGTGCCTATGACAGTTGGCCCACCCATTGCAGGTGAGTATGGGCAGAGTTTGCAGCTGTAAATGTGTTTCTATGTTTTCATGACCTTTTGGCTGTGTTTCCTATTAAATGTCATGTGCAGAGCACCGACTCTGGACATTTTCTCGCCGTATGCTTGAGAAGATCCAGAGAATTCAACTACTGCTCATGGGTTATTAATTTACTGCACTCTTCAAAGTTTACGCAGTCTTTTTCATTGTTATGAAGGTGTCAAACATTCCTCAAAGAAAAGATAGGTTTCCAGTTGGATTTAGGACCTGACATTTTCCATGCTGTACAAGCAATAGCCTTTTGGTTGCTTGTGTTACAGAAGGCCTCCAAATTAAAATCTGAAAAYCAACTGGATTCCAAAATTTGCTCATGCAAAAAGGATTGTGAGTCATGGCTAGATACAAGTGCTGGAGATGTTCAAATGAGCACCTTTCCAATACAAAAGGGATGTTTTTAAGGGATGGTAATTAAGCAGTTGAGCGGTGACRTACTGAGCTCTTCATTACTGCTTCCAAGTCAGCTCTGGAATACCTTTTTACTTACATGTACACTTCTATTTGGCCATCAGGTTTTCAGGCTCTAATGATTACAGTCTGTGCCAGCTCCTGGGTTTCTGAATCTGAACCCAAGGCCTGTTTTTGTAGATTCCTGAGGCCCCTTTATTTTATGAGTGGTAACTTTCTGCCTTTCCAGGTTTGCTGCGGGATAAACTTGGCACCTACGATGTAGCATTTTACCTGGCTGGAGTCCCTCCCATCATTGGAGGAGCTATTTTGTGTTTCATCCCCTGGATCCATGAACGGCAGAAGTTGAAAGAAAGAGCAAAACATGTTGATGGAGAAACTACTGAGAAAATGCTGGAAAAYGAAAGCACTTTTGTGTCAGACACAACAGTAAAGCCAGTCAAAGAACTGGATTCTGGCTTTTGATGCCTTTTTTTTACCCTGTACCATCCTGACCTCCTACTGAAACTAGATTTCTACTTTTTGGCTGAAGATATTATACAATACTGAAGAAGTCATGAACTATTRCTCAAATTGTAAGACTGCTACAAGAATCTTTTATACCATTGAACTTTTTTTGACAAGTTGTTGAATTTGATTTCAAGCCACATTTTCAAGGTATTTGAAGTTTTGTAGCTTTAGTGTGTACGTACGTAGTGATTCTGTGTGTGAAGAGAATATTTTTCTAATCCATCAGAACTGATTTCTGGAAATGTGAAAGCTTCTTTTTCCTTCACTGACTCGGGATTCTTCAGTGATGTCTATGATCCATCCAATGCAGGCACACCCCCCTGGATGTTTATACTGGATAATGTAGTAGCTCTCATGAATGATCTGTTTTTTGAAGTTTCTCATGCTGTTTACAGTCTTTTATAATTCTCTATCATGAACACAAATATGCATCTTTTTGCTGAAATGATTTTTTCATTAGAAAGCTAAATTATTAAGCACCTCTTGAAACACTCGCTTGTGTTTGCGTTCACCCTTCACAGTAGCCCAAACAAAGAACATTAAGGATGGCATTTTTGATGGGCTCAGGTTTTGAATATGCACAAACCAAGCTCCAAGTGCAAACACTTTCAGAAGTAAAGCTGCTGAATAATAGTTGTTTTGTTTTTTTTTTTAATTTGGTGAAGGCAATACTCTAAAGGTGTACATGTACTCTTAAGGCTTTTTTCAGCCAAACCTCAGAGTAGTGGATAGTTTTGAAACTGTACTGACTAATTCTTTGGAGCAGTATTGTGAATTAGACTAAATTTCAAATTATTCTGTTGTACTTGTTAGGATTTTTTTTGTTCTTAAAACCAAGACAGCTTTAAAGGATACATTCTAAGTGCAATACCAAGTTGTTTTTAATGTGGAAATATACACAAGCTATTAAAATGACATTCAGCAATTAAAGATTTTTGCACTAAGTGAACATGCAGGTTTATTACAGGTCTTTATGGCTGTGCTTAATTGCCTGTAGGATAAATAGCTCCATATTTTATTCAAATATAAAGAAATGTCTTTGCATGTCCTATTTCTTGCTTAACATCCTRAAGAAATGGCCCCATTGCTTATGTAATCTTAGGTATTATGCACTGTTTGTCAAGCAAGTACTTCTGAAAACCTCTTTTTCTGAAAAATGTTTAAATGCATAATACTTTGAGTTAAAAACACTGCTTTTCAGTTTATCATAAACTGCTTCTAAGCACATTGCTTGTTTGTGGATATGGTTCAATAATCACTGGAATACTAAGTCATTCTTTGTTTCAGGTTCATTTGATACCAGTAATTTCTGTTGCCTCATTTAAAACCATCATAGCAAAGAGCAAACTAAATGTGATCTGGACAAAATGTGTATTTAAGTGCTTTTTAAAATTAGTAACAGTTCTTGTTCTTTACATAAACCATGAAGGCATACTATTTTTAAAAGTGATAMTCTTTATTGCCTTTTCTATTTTCATTGTTTTTCCATTGTTGTAGTAAATTGCTCAGAAAACCCATAAAAAACAGCAATACTATTGCATTTAATGTTTACATCTAGCAGCTGACCGAAGTTCTTTAAATATAATCCTGCAAGGCATCCTAATTATTGTAGACCAAAGCTCAAACTTTTTTTATATTGCAGAATTTCAATCCCTACTTTACAYGAGTGAGGTCTAAAAGAATTGAATCTTAAAATGTTAGAGAGATGTGTGGAGCAACTTGAAGGTGGGGAGAAAAAAAAMCAGTCTGGAAAACAGACGTCCCTTCAGGTTCCCTGGGACTTGTGCTTTGACACATCATAAGTACTTCTAAAAAATTCATTTATATGTGCATAGTATTATTAATTAAAATTACTGCCTTCATTACAAAAGTGATGTTGACAGCCAATGCTGCTCTTGTCTGGAGTATTTCTGTAGAATGTGTAATTCAGTATTATTTTCCATTTGGGCAACACAAAAGGTGGTGTTGGGTAAGTGTGGTAAAAGACTCTCATTTCCTACTGTTTTGTTTTGATAAATTTGTGTTCATCACAGATCTTGCATTTCATGTGTATTAGCCCTGAGTTGTAAACCAAAAACAAAGCTGCTTTTTTATCACTGGTGCAATTTGAAATTATTGTGACCAGATATCTTGATGTAATTATGGCATCTTCCTGACTTGCTGCTCTGTAGCTCTATAAATTATCTGGGAGAGTATATAAAATAATTGCTGTAAAGTTTTAGAGATGACATGGAAATTGCATAACAGTAGTATGAATTAATTATTGCCATTCTGTTAAAAAAATAAAAAATCAAACTCTTATATTTGAGTAACTAAAAATAAAATTTGTATAAAATTTGTAAAAATCTCGGCAAAAAACATAACCGTAGAAGGGAGAGTACAAWGAGTGATTGATGGTTTAGAAGTGATTCCTCTGGTAAAATCAGCCAGTGAGTGGGATGTTAGATGAGAGAGAAGCAGACTTTAAGGGTAAGGAAGCTCTGCTGCTGTGATGGCATTGCACAATGAACCAGTTTGTGGTGCCAGTGCTTGTTTTTCAATAATGCTAAAATTGCAAAGGCTTTTCAGAGATGATAAAGTAAGTTACTGCATAATAACTACATTAGCATCTTTTCTGTTGGCTTCCATCTGTGGGGGAAATGTCTAGGAGAAAATGYTCTTTTCTGGACAAAAGCATGAGGTGTTTGTGTCCTAAAGCTGGGTAAGATGAAAAGTTCAAATTGTTTGTGGCGAGGCTGCCAACCACTGAGAAACTTACTGAGAGGGATGCTAGATTCTGTATGCCCCGAGGTTTTAAAAATGAAGTTATCTGACTGCCTTTAAAAAACCCAAATAAATCCCCAGACAAACCAAAACRCAATACCCCCTACACAAATAGCAACTGTTTAGTATATTTATCTTTAAAAATATTGAATATTGTAGAAACTGACAAAAGAACTGAATATTCAATTTTATTTTAACTGAATAAATGTAAATAAGTTTTTGTAACAATTTATTTCTAACTGTGAAAACCTGTTAATGGGAAACCTGCTGGAATSCTATGTTGATGACCCAAATCATGCCAGATTTAATCTTGTTGGGGTAGATTCTAAAATTGAAATAGTAGCTTAATTCAAGAAGATCCTTAAATCATTGTGCTATATTCCTGGCTTGAGAACAATTCACAGAGCACTTTCTGTAGATATTATTCTCCTGTCCTGTATACAAAGTAATCATCATCAGGGTGAATCTTCAGAAGAAAATTAGTGGAAAGAGGTTCACTTAAAATGGCAGTGGGAAATTTCCAGTCCCACCTAATCCTGTCATTTAATATACCAGACCTCAAAACCCATGCTAATTTTGAGCAAGGTTTGATTGGTTTCATGTCTTTTCAGTAGGTATGAGATCCTTTTGATCCTAAGACAGCTGTTCAGCAAAGAGTCTGAAATGATGGAGACCCTTTGGGTTCTTATTTAMATCTCAGGTATGCAACAATATCCAAAGTATAACTAATGAAGAAAGTATTGTTGGATTTGTCCTGGCTACTTTTGAAGACCTGTACAGGTCWGAAACCCAGGCTTCAAATTATAACGTAGTTAGAATTTCTTTCATCCGTATTTCTGTCTGTTCAGTGTTACCATTTAAATTATTTTTCTAGTTTTATTTCCAGTGACCATTTATTGTCCTTGAAAATTGCTCCCACGAGTCACAGATGCTCTAGGTGTTGTGTGGCCTTTCGTCAGAGTGTGTTTGGCTGGCATCAGATGAGGCAGACAACTGACTTGGGTCTCCTTTAGTCCTTCTTTCACAGTCTCTGGGCAGGTACACTCCCCCTTCCCTTCAGAGACACTGCACTGTCAAATTGATGCGCGCCACACGCGATGTGGGTGGTGTGTTCCAGCCTTCCCTGTGTGAAACCTTTGAGCAGCCATAGCCTGACAGGGCAGGCAGCTTTTGGAGCGGTGGGAGGTGAGATTGCAGGTGTCAGATGGATTCTTTGATCACAGGCTCTTGGTGTAAATAAAGGACATTGCCTTTGTAAGGGTGCCCTGCTCAGTTCCTTGTTCCTCAGTTCCAAAGGCACGGGAGGTGATCCCTCACAGCCCACAGGGAGCATGGCAGGATGGCAGTCAGTGCTAATCCTTCAGGTCACTCACACGGGTCGGCTTAAGCAGCCGGGTTCTCCCTGTGCTGGCACAGGGCAGCGGTGCCCTCTGAGCAGGGAGCTGAGGCGGTGCCTGCTCTGGGGCCTGGATTCCCCCTTGGAGAGCTGGAAGTGTGACAGAAGCCAGAAAGGACCCTCTGCTATTAAGGTGTGTGTGTTTGTATCTATAAGTACAATGTGTTTTGACCAGGGCATGCACAAACATTCTGCATTTGCCTACGGGAGACGTGGCACTGGAATGTGAGAGAGGGCTGAGGGAAAAGTGATCCGCTCGTGTTCTCCCTGCTGACGAGCGCAGCACCACTGCAGTTCCAGGCAGCCAGTGAGTTTCCAGTCATGTAAACTTTGGCATATGTGCAGAACACCTTCTAGTCTATATATATATATTGTGTCAACAGTGGTAATGTTTTGGAAGTGAGTATGCTAAGGTAAGAGTGATTTTGTACTAAAATGTTTGCTAAATTGACAACACTGACGTGTTTAAGTATCTTTACAGACATCATATTTTGTATGTTGTTTTTGATATTAAAGGATACATGTTTTGCTAGCCTTAACTCCATTCTTTCAAGTTCTGCTRTGTTAGAAGGGTAAAAATGAATGTTTAATGTTTTCCATGGTGCTAAAGTAACTGTGATCAGTCTCAAATTCAGAATAAAGATGGTAGTTCTTAARTGGCCCATTTGTTACTGCATGCATCATTTTCAGTCTTATTGAGAAAGATTTGTCATTTTGAAAAGTAATTTTTTGTTGTCTTCTGATAATTGTTGAATCTAGTGTGTAGATCTTTGTGTAAAAGTCTTTACAGCTTTTATTGCCACTATGGTCTGACTGAAATGTCCCCATTACATTTTCTCCTCAATTAATATATGGTATAACCCATTTCATTCTGATTGCACTGACAATCCATTTCAAGACTAACGATTTATAAACCTAAACTATTGAGTTGCTTGTTTCTGAAAACTGATTTTCTCTATTTTCAATTCTGGGGCTTAATATCAAACTTGCAGAAACAGTTGCATTCACAAAAGGCAGAAGAAAAATTGAGAAGGGAGRGGGGAAAACTGTGGTAAAATAAGCTTGGGTCGTGTTTTAAAAAAATTCTCATTTTGCTTCATGAGCTGCCAGTGTGATTCAGTGGGACCTTTAATCATTTACTGGCCTGCTACCAGCTTCCCTTTGACTTACCTTGGTGATATGAAGCATGAAGTGTTTCCTCATTGACAGCTTCACTAAGTCCCAGGAATTCATCCACCTTCTCTTTGTAGTAGGGCCAAATATTYAATTTCTTTAATAAATATATCTGATGATGTGGGTGAAATACTCCCTTTCCAGCTGGGGTTATTCTCTAGGCTGTTTGCAGTTCAAATTAAAATTCAAAAAGGTGCCCAAAACCTTTATAAGTGCCTGGGTGCTGTTGCCATTTGTACATTCTCAATGTACAAAGCTTCTTTGTAAGTGTATGAAACAACAGTGAGGGGAAGCCCGGGGCAGACATTTCGAATACTGCKGTACCTTTTTCAGGAAGCTGTTTTTATAACAAGGCAAAATGCTAACATGTAGAAATGTGATTTGACTCGTGTGTGACTACTCTTATAGTTGAAATTTTGTTATCTGGAGYTGTCTTTACCACTGGACCTGCGAACATAAGCTCAGCAGTGTTCTGCAGATATCTYATGCTTCAGACCTTGCACTCTTGCTAAAGTATGAACGGGAGATCGATCAGGTTTAAATGTTACCTGGCGAGGTTACTTGTAGCAAGCAGCTAAATTTTTGTCAATGCGTCAATGCCCCCAGGCTATTCGAACGGAAAATGTTTGCAACATGTTTGCCAGTGYCAGGAAAAACGTGATTGGGCTACTGCTCACTGTCCGTGCACTATTATAGCCCAGTAGATCTTTATGAACAACTCAAAACAAAGCAGTGCAGTTTGGAATTAGCTTTTGAGTTGTTCGTGAGGCTTAAACACACCTAGCATGCTGAAAAACAGAGTCTTTTTTACAGGGAGCAGCACCTTAGTGGCGGACAGGGAGCATGAACTGCGACTTGTGGCACAGTCTGAGCTGCTCCACGTGAATGGTGGGAATTTGTGTAGTTTTAATACTCGGTACTTTCAGTACCAGGAATATTTTAATACCTGCCCTTAGGAGACCGGGCAGCTCGCTCTCTCTCGAAGCTTTATTAGCGTGACATAACGCAGTCATTGTAAAAGACAAAGGCCTTTTATGATCGGTTGTCTGAAAGGTCGAGTGCAGTTTATATGATAACACAGATTAAAAATAAATAAAATAATAAATGATGGTTTATAAGGGCACTTCTTCAGGCACTGAGGCACAAACCTGAAGCGGCGCGGAGTGCCAGCGGTCGCGGCAATGTCGGTCCCCAGCGCAGAGCCCTGTTCCCAGGAGGAGCCCCATTCCCAGGAGGAGYCCCCGGCGGAGGGGGAGGCGGTGCCGGCCCCCGGAGCTGAGCCCGGCGCTCCTCCCGCTCCGCTTCCCGATCCTCCTCCCGCTCCTCCCGGCGCCKTGCGCGGGGCGGGGCCGGCGGGGCYGCGCTCCCCGGGCCCGGAGCGGCCCTCGGAGCCCGCGGCGGGAGCCATGGCCGACCGGGAGCTGCAGGTCCGCTTCATCGAGCCGGGGGAAGGCGAGGAGGAGGCGGCGAGGGCGGCCGGCGGCGGCTGGCGATGCTGCCGGTGTGTGGACGGGAACGCGCTGCGCTGGTGCATCACCGGGGCGCTCTGCGCCTCCTTCCTGGGGCTGGTGAGTCCGTGACCAGGGTGGCCCGGGGCTGCGGGGGCGGGGGGGACTCTTCCCCGGGACTGGCGAGGTGACCCCGCTCTCTGCCCTGCAGGGGATGAGCATCGCCGTRCTGGGTCCCACCTTCCCCAACCTGGCCGCCAATGTCCGCAAGAACGTCAGCGACATCTACTACATCTTCGTGGGCCGGTCCCTGGGCTACCTGGGCGGCTCGGTGGTCGGCGGGGTGCTCTTCGACTGCATGAACGCCAGCCTGCTGCTCGGTGAGTGCTGCCMCGCCGGACGGGGACACCGCGCCCTCCGTCGGACACTGGCCAGGGCAGCTTGGGCTCCTCGCAGCGAGRAGGCTGATGTGTCAGCTTTACCGAGCACCGGGAACGGGGTGAGGAGGTGGGAAAGGCGTGGGATGTGGTGCTGCTCCCCCCAGATCGGCGCGGTTGTGCTGCCGCTCGCTGTCGCCCTGTTCTGCTCTGTGTGGCTCCTGACACCGCGTGTGCTGGGCTGTGCAGCATCGATGCCAAGGGCCTGGGCCCGCCGGGCACAGCGGCAGCGGGATCTGGTATTGAACTGAACAAATCTGCTTGGATTGACCAGAAGCTGCCATCGGTTTGCACTGGAAAGTACAACTGGACTTCCTTTAGTTTGTATCAAGTAATGTTTATGGCGGAACACACGTGTTCATGTGCTTGGAACACACACGTTTCTGTAGTGACACGCTACAAAACAAACCAGGAAGCTGTGCTTTGGCTGCCCTGCGTGCAGCAGAAACCTCCAGCAGTCACATGAGGTGCATTTCTGTGGGGGGAGYTTCCTAAAACCTTTCCCTTACTTAACACTCACCGGTCACCATCACCTTCGTGTACTGCACAAGTCTGTGGATTTTGGCTTTAGATAAATTTTAACGTATTTTAGGTGGGAAACATTAATTACTGTCTGTGATGGTGGAAACATTTRAACTGTAGGAACCACAGATGATGATCTAAACAGTTTTCTGGACTTGTGAAAACTTGCTCGTGTAGGAGCACAGGCTTTGTCCAGGCAGAGCAGGGCTGCTGAGCTCTCAGGGTGCCAAGAGCCACACAGCATCCAGAAAGGAGGGGTTCCTTTTAGAGTTGTGTTAGTGTTTCATTCCTCCRGAGATTCTCAGAACACTCCTAAAATAGCGGTAGTCCTGTCTTTTTTTTTCTTTCAAGTGCTTTGAAAGTAGTAAATTGGAGATTAAAACATGTACTAGGGCTCGCTCCTTTTCTCCTTCATGGTTCCTTAAGGACCATGCTGTAATCACATGGTCAGTTCAGAGAACATGAGAAGATCCCTTTTTCCATTGCTAATGTTTGAATTAAGTCTCTTCTTACCCCTCTGCCTCTCCTGTATAAGGAGCAATCATGGCATATAATGTCTACCTTTCTCCTTTTCCCCCTCTCATCATCTTCATTTTCATGGATCARTTCTTATTTACTCTTGTTCTAAGATACCTTATCTCCTCCCTGTCCTTTATCTGTCTGCTCCAGGCTACCTGTGGAGTGGGTTTCCTTTAGCTTCCTTTTTGTGCACCTGACAAGGTCAGAGTTGTCTGTGCCTCACATTTGAGGATTTACATTCTGTAGTGGAATCAGTACACACARCTGKGGAAGTGCATGCTCATTTGAAATAGTTATTCCTTCTTGAAATAACTTAAAATAGCATTTCCTTCTTCTCCTGAGGTAGGATGCAGGATAGCTGTCTGTCAACAATGATTAGGAAATGATGGATCTCCTAATCCTTTCCAGTTTGGTAGTGCTTATGGAAAGACCACGATTTGAACTACTGAACCTGCTCTCATTTTCATCATTTGAGGGCTGTCTGTAAGAGATTTTGTCTTGTGTAGTTTTACCTCCCATCTTTCAACTGCTGGAACTCAGTTACTGTACAGAGAAAAAAAAATGAAGACATCTTCTGTCTTTGTCAAGAAAACTTTTAAGTGCTAATCTTCAGGAGTGGAGCTGAAGTGGACAGCTGAGGAGTTACTCCCCTTGCTGAGGAGTTACTTTTCAGGTCTGAGTGAGACACCTGAAGAGCTGTACCCCATCTCTAGTGTTTTCTTCATGCAGCTCAGCATGCACATCTTTGAAATTGTTTTGAGGCATGTATTCCAAGTATTTTGCTAGGACTTTAGGGTTCTAGACATTGTTGCTGTTTTTGTTTGGAATTAACCTAAATTCTTAACTATGTCAGCCCCCACTGATCTTTTAAGTATCTGTAATGATCATGAATTGATTTGAAAAATAATAGAGTCAGGTGAACTGGTACAAGSTTTCTAAGAATCTGTCTCTTCAAGCTATTAATTGCAGGCTATTTTATTATGGAGGTAATTATAAGCATAGAATTCAACTGCTGAACCTTCTCCCAATAGTAATAAAAGCAATACCCATCTGCTAAAAAATATTTTTTGAAATGACTTGTAACCATAGCCAATAATGGCAAAACTAATATAGTCAGTGAATTGCTGCTAAATTTATTATGAGAAATTTCATAGTTCCATCTAAAACTCCAGGAATCCCTTGGAATACATCCCTCATGTGAGAACAGAATATCAGTAAAAGTCAGCATCTTTATATGGAGGTCATTTGGTGGCCAAGGTGCAATTACTTCATAGGATTTTAAGAACTTAGTGATTTRGGKTTTTTTWATAAATGGAGCCAAATTAAACATTGTGCAATTCTCAGGGGCCAAGCTTGACACTGTTCAAAACCATGTTTTACTGGTTTCATGGTGGTCCCGTTTCTAGATCAGACGTTTGTAGAAGAGTTTTTGGTGTCCTAGCAAGAGCTGCTGCTCCCTTTGCTTTAGTCAAACAGGTTTGTCATGCAGGGTTTATATCCTGATGAAATTCTGGTTTTTTTTCCAAATGAAAAATGATCTGATGAACTTTCTAGCTGCTGCTGCTAACCATGGATTGAGGTATTTAGGTTGCATCACYTATTAGGATTATCTGTAACTTTACTAATCATAAATGTATTTGTATTTCTTGGTCTTCCATGTTTAAATGGAAACTGTAGTTGTGAGTTCTTGTTTTGTYTTTTTAACCTTTCCAGCATTATCCATGCTTGCAACAACGGCTGGTCTTTATGGGATACCCTGGTGTAAGCAAGCCCTGCTATTGACAGTTTTGATGTCAGTTATTGGAGGTTCCATGGGAATTCTGGACACAGGTAAGGGACTGTGTGGTCTGACAGTTTTTCACTAAAATAATTACAAACTTCAAGCCTTCCAACACAGTTGCTGGTTTTTCTTGGGCCACATCTTGAATGAAAAGAAGGGGAGCTGTTGTACCTGGCTGTGATTCCTGGATTAATCTGGTCCTGAGGCTCCCGGTGTTTGTGTGTGTGTGACAGGCCTTCCTTAAAGGGGTCGGGGAGTGGGGTGTCTCTTGCTTCATGGAGAAGATCAATACTCATTTCAGTGGGCCATTACAGACATACAGAAGTGCCCTGTGCTCTTTAGCAGTGTTTGCTCTGTAGCACTTATCTCCATGAAGCTGGCAGGATATTGATGAGCTGGGCCTAAGCCAATCCTGAGCAAAGCCGTGGTGTTTGAGAGAGAAATTCTTACAGCTGGCTCAGCAGCAGCTGGGGATTCACAGCACCATGGCRCCCATCTCCCTGAATTAAAGGATATTTTCCACCTTGGTCAGCCAAGTGACCAAGCTTTGGTGGCTGGGAATACAGATGTGTTCTGTCCCCCAGATTGTAAGTCTGTGACATGTGCAAACTGGAAATGGCCTGGGCAAAAAAGAACCCAAACCCAGTACTTTTGCTGGAAAGCTGCTCAAACCCAGTTTCTCAGTAGAGGCTTCTTCTTGGAGGAAGATGATCTCAGGGRTCTTTTCCAACTTAMATGATTCTACAATCCTRAGATRTGTTGGTGAAGYTGCAGAGCARATATCTACAGGYGTGGTCAAAAAAGTCAGTTATGCTGGAGGTGTGAAAAATTTCCATGGAAATGAGTCCCCTGGGCACAGCCTGGRAAGGATGGGTTAGGGATGGCTGGCTTTAGCAGGCAGCTTGAGTCAGGAGGCAAGGCCACAGCAAGAGATCCAGGCGCACTTAGCAATCCCCGGGAAACGCTGGCACGCTTTCCCATAGAGATTAGGAAATGCCCCCAAGTACATCAGGGAGCAGAGTGTTCCGACCTTGCTGTAGWGATGATGAAGCAACACCAGCAGCCATTCCTGGCACCTATCCAGCAATATCCCAGCAGTGTCTGGACCTGTGGATGCTGACTGACCAGCAAGGTACTACAGCAGCTGGCTGATCACTCCAGGGCAGGGTTATTGCTGAGAAAGAGCTGACTCACATATTCTCTCAGCCATCCAAACAGCTCTGCAAGTGTCCTAGCCAGGGCTTGGCTGTGGTGGCTCGGCTGTTTGGCAACACAGAGGAATGTTGGCTGCTCATGTGAACTGTCTCTTGACATTCTGTGGGGTTTGAGGGAGCTCTGGTAAGATGTAACAGAGCACAGCACAGGATCCAGGAGGGAAGAGATGGTTTTGCATGGCACAGGTCACGTTAAATAAATGGAGTGCAGAGCTGTATTTGCTGCTTCTGGTAAGATTGTTATACATGGCACTTGGTTTAAAAATTCTTTGTATGGGAAAATCTTGCCAGCTAATGGAAAAAATACCTTCAGTGGGTGTTACTGCTTGGACCTGGACTCAGAGGCAGGGAGGCTTCCCAGCCTGAGCAGGAGTAGCAGAACAAACTCAGAGCAAGGCAGTAAAGCATAGCTGAATTGATTTGGAAGAGTGCTGAGGGACAAGGRCTGCTCTACTGCAGCACAGGAATTTGATTACTGTTTTGTTTTTCCTGCATTCTTCTGAGGGACTACTTCAAACACCTCTCTCAGATCTTATTTTCTACCATTACTGTTGATCTAACGGTGTTGTAGTTTGGTGTTTGCAGTGGTATTTGATGTAAATCTTTCTGCTTCTAGAAGGTCATTTGAACACAGCTGGGGTAGTCCCAGCCCATCACAGACAAGGGAGTTGTCTTTTTTCCTGGGATGTTGTTTAATGAGGCCTCTGATTGTTACCACTGGACATTGTTGTTTTTGATACTTAAAKAAATGAGAAGCAGTTACATTTCCCTTTTACAAAAGGCTGAAAAATGCTGCAAATTGTCAAGCAGGGTAATTAGAACCATAGAGTCATAGGGTTGCTAGGTTGGAAAAGACCCTTAAGGTCATCGAGTCAACCCCTTAAGCCAGCASTACTGAGTCCAGCAYTAAACCATGTCCCTAATGCCACATCCACRCATMTTTTAAATATCTCTGGGGATGGTGACTCAASCACTTCCCTGGGCAGCCTGTTCCAGTGCTTGACAACCCTTTTCCGTGAAGAAATTTTTCCTAAYACCCCATCTAAACCTCCCCTGGCRCAATTACCTCTGGCCACTGTTGCTGGGTTAAGCCACGGTGTGACTCTGTTTTGACTGCTGTGAATACCCTCCTAAAGCTCAAGTATTCACCTGGATTTAAAGCAGAATTTAAGTTAACTACTGTTTTACATATTGTATTTACTGCATTGGCATTATTGTACATTGAATTACTAATGTAGATTATGGTTTGTTTTGTTTTATTGTTTGTTCTTTTTTTCTTCTTTTAAACCATATCTGGTCTCGGACTGAAATGACTCCTTCTCTCTCTGATCTGCAGGTGGCAATGTACTGGCACTGAATACCTGGGGCTCAGAGGTTGGGCCACACATACAGGCTTTGCACTTCAGTTTTGCTGCTGGTGCATTTTTGGCTCCGATCCTGGCTAAAATGGCTTTGGGAGGTTATGAATCTGAAGAACTTCCAGAGGCTGAAAAGACAAACCAGTCTGTCCTCAAGTCTGTGCCAACAGCATCAGCTGCATCACCGACACCGACACCGAAAGACCATCATGATGAAGACTTTTTGTGGTCCTATATTATCATAGGGACATACATTCTCCTAATTTCCATCTTCTTTTTTGTTTTATATGCAAAGGGTAGCTCAGCTCAAGACAAAGCAAAGGCTTCTGGGCAGAAGGGCAAGCTTGCCAAACACCACTGGGCTCTAATTGGCCTCCTGTTCGTCTTCTTCCTCTTCTACGTGGGAGCAGAGGTCACTTATGGCTCTTATGTATTCACTTATGCAATGGTCTTTGCCGAGATGACAGAAAGCGAAGCAGCTGCTTTAAATTCTGTCTTCTGGGGCGCATTTGCCACGTGCAGGGGGCTGGCAATATTTGGCGCCGCTTTCCTGTACCCTGGCACCATGATCCTGATGAGTCTCTTATGCTCTGCTGCCTCCTCGTCAGCCCTGGCGTTCTTCGCGCATTTCCGAGTSTCGCTGTGGGTGGGAACGGCCGTGTACGGAGCGTCCATGGCCACCATCTTCCCCAGCGGCATTTCCTGGATCGAGCAGTACACGGTGGTGGAAGGCAAGTCGGCCGCTCTGTTCGTGGTGGGCGCRGCGCTGGGTGAGATGTGCATTCCTGCCGTGGTGGGCTATCTCCAGGGCAGGTTCCAYCACATTCCCGTCGTTATGTACACCGCCTTCGTCACCTCTGTCATCACCGTGCTGCTCTTCCCCGTGATGTACAAGCTGGCCAACGCTCCCCCGGACGATGACTCCAAAGAAGTGAGTGACACCGAGACCTGCAGAGCTTTGCTGTCGAACTCGAGGCTTACTGAGGATGAGGAGGATGAGGAGGATGTGAGGGAGTGGAATGATGCAGACTTTGAGGTCATAGAAATGAATGACAAGCTGAAAAGCTCTCCGACGGAGAGATTCCGTAAGATTCCAGAGGACTCTCCAGCRGAAATCTCTCTCCAGCCCCATCTGGACAATGTCTTGGGTGACTCTCCAGTGGTTGTTGAAGGCTCCCCTGAGAGACAAAATGGGAATGTTGACTGGGAAAAGAGTTAATGGAGTCACAGCTGAGGTTTCTGTTGTTTTTTGGGGTTTTTTTTTTTCCTAATGGAAATGTAATTGAACTGTAGCTGTTGTCAAGTGGTTCAGGAATCCTTTCACAGTGGTGTGTGCAGAGCTCAGGGCATTCATTTTCCCAGCCCTCTCTCCTCTTTCATTTTCAGCCTCCAGGGATGTGCCTTGGAGTGGAAAGGTCCTCAGTGACRTGAGTGGGGTAAAATGACAAATGCACTCGTAATGCCAAAACTGTTAAAGTGTAAGAGAAGTTTTCTAAATGTGAGTCATGCATCCRAGTAAGAGATGCTGTAATAACTGGGAAAGAAGGGGGCAGCTCACACTACTCAGGTTTTTGGGGTGGATGAAAAGTGCAGGTCTGAGRTGCTTTGTCACAAACTGATTTCATGAGAGAGGAGAGAAATCTGTTAYTGGTGATGCTGAACTTTCTTACCTTATGAAAGAGGAACGTTTTTACTGCATTTGAAAGTTGTGTGTAATCAGGAGATCAGTTAAAATTTCAGGTGATGCCCAGCAGCAGTAAACTGAATAACCTTTTGGCAAACTATATGAATTTCTGGTTCTGAGACTAAAAAAAAAATCTGGGCATTATTTCTTAGGAGTGGAACCATGCCTTTGGGTCATTTAAAAGCGGTTTATGAGAAGGGGCACAAAATGGGTCATTGTTAATCTGCTCAAATGCGTAACTCTGACTTATTGAACAGTGGTGACAATCTAAATAATCCAAAGTATTCGTGATTTTAATTATGGCACCACCACTGAAATCAACAAATGTATACAGAAAATTATAAAATTATCATATTTTAGAAAGGTTTGGGTTGGAAGGGACCTTAAAGATACTCTAGTTCCAATCCCCTGCCGTGGCRGGGACACCTTCCACTAGACCAGAGGGGGATTGGGCATCCACAGCTTCTCTGGGCAATCCATTCCAATGCCTCAACCACCCTCACAACAAAGARTTTTCTTCCTAATATCTAACATAAACCTACTGTTTCAGTTTGAATCCATTCCCCCTTGTCCTATCACTACAAGCTCTTTGAAAGTCCCTCTCCATCTTTCTTATTGGCTCCCTTCAGGTAAAAGAGATTACTTAATACAAGGTATTTTAAAGCCAGTTGTTTAAATTAAGGTTATAGCAACTTCTCTGGCTTTCTGTACCAGGATTTTAACATCCTAATGTGTTACATCCTAATGTGTGAAGATTTGTGAAGGAGACAGAATTATCAAGGAGACAATCCTTTCCAGGAYGACTACTTACCCCATGCCAGCTGGACTGGTGACATTTGGGTTTTATTTCTTTAGGGGATGACATGGAGATGGACTCCTCTTAGTGGAGAAGCCGTGGTTCATTGCAGGTTCATTGCTGCTAAGCAGGAAGCCCCAGGCAGGAGTAGCCATGCTAGAGAGCCTTCCCAGTAAGAGAGAAAAAAAAAAAAAAAAGATTCTGCTATTTGTTGCTACCTTTCTCTGAACAGTAATCTTGCCATTTGTTGACTTGGAACTCCAAATGTGTTTCAGTATTTTTTAAGTCTGTGTGATTAGAATGTACTCTAGGTTGGGATTTTTAACTTTGCACTTAGTATTAACTTTGCAATTAGTATTTTTCTTGCCAAGAGGTTTCACTTAGTATCAAAGAGGTCTAGGTGTAACATAAAATCTTAAGATATGCCCTGGATTTTCAAGTCTGCTTTTGTTCCCTCTCTTGTCCTCCAGGTGTGCAACTAGAATTGCACGGCTTTTTCCTTTCTTCTTAAGAAGTTAGTAAGTAGCCAGAGTGAACTCACAGTGAGAAATGCGTATATTTTTGTTTGCATGTTGTCACGTTGCAGGGCCTCCCTCTCTCTTTGCAGCTGGCACTTAAATGCTGTTGTGTTTTGCTGSATTACTTCCGTGGCATCTTTTCCCAGTGCAAGGCATGAAACCCACACTTTAAAATGAAGCCTTGCTTCACTTGTGGCACGAGGGCTCTCTTTGCTTTGCAGGAGCAGTAAATGCTTGTAAATACCAGGCTGAGTCCTGGCACAGGCACAGGTGACAGGACTGAGTCCGTGTGGCCCTGTGTGTGTAGCTGGTTTGATATGGAAGCCAACAGTGTGGTAGGCTGAGGGAGTGGCTGGAATGAGGGCAGCTGGAGCCTGCATTTGATCATTTCCCTTTCCCCATTTTTCCTCCTGCATGGTGCTCTGTGTGTGTGACAATTAGGTGGTGTCAGCTGATGGTGAGGACAAATCCCACTGGTGGAGAGGGAGGGAAAAGGTGGAGAACACACAATGAAAGATAAGGAAACTGTTTTGTGGCAGCTCCCTGCTGGAGCTGCAATCCCCTGACTATACCTGTATGACACCAATATAAAAAAGCTTCTGCATACCCAAGATCACGTTGCCAGAAAAAAATTATTTAAAGAAAGATACAGGGCAACCAGGAAGATTCTAACCTCCCCGTTAATATGCTATTTTTTGATGAAATTCAAATTCAGAATGTCCTACACTTAAGATTGTACTCAGGGATAGTTTACATGGATAGTTTACTTTACASAGTTTACATAATCAAGTACTAAAAAACCCCAGAAAATCAAATCAAAGCATATTGGGAAAGATGCTGTAATCTCTTTGAGGCTTATCTACTACATATATGCACACACTGGCTCGTGTTTCTGATGGGTGTCTTCCCAACAAATGTAAAACTACTGTGCAAAATGTAGGTTTTGTTTTGTTGTTTGTTTTTTTTTTTTTTTTACTGCCTGTATTAAATCCTGTGCGAGAAACTTCAATTCATGCCTGTCCTCCTTAAAAAGCAGGAGGCCTGTGTAGTAGGAAAGGAACAACAGGCTGGAATGCCAAGGTAAGAGCAGCCTTTCCCCAGAAATAAAGGATCCAAAATGCAGTGACTGTAAGACAGTGGAAGTTGAAGAATTATCTTGAATGGGTATCATGTTGAATCCCATCCCACTGCCATGTAGAGCCCATGTTCCTCAGGGCTTGTTTTTAGACAATGAATGTTAGTTTTCACGTGTTAAGTTTCCTTCCAGAATAAATTGCTTCCTGGCACATACAGGTAAAGTGAGGATCTGTTTACAGTGCACATCTATTTTAAGTTACAGGTCCTCCAGAAAGCTTTAGTACTTACATATTAGGAGTTGAAATGAATTGAAGTAACTTGATTATATTACTATTGCCCTGCTTATGCTAGAAAAGTAATCTCTCTGTTGAGGCCAAGAGCTGTAATCCATGGATTAAATACTTGAATTTGATAAGAATCCTATTTTTGTCCACAAACCCATGAATGGGTTGAAGATGAGCGCTCTGCTCCAGTGTGAAAGGCAACCTCTTGCAGCTCAGTGTCATTTAATACTTTATTTATCCCGAGGCACTGCCAAGTGCTGGACTCTACTGCAAGCACTCACACTCCTGGCATTTGCACTTTTATTCTGTACATGACCAATGCTTGAATGCWAGACCAGGCAAAGTTTTATGCCTTGATCTTAGTTTTTTTTAAAGTTACTYTGCATACAAGTGCATTGCAATCTGTGGATATTCTATTATATATTTAATRCTTTTTATTTGCTGCTTGGCGTGGGTTTTACATTGTACTGTATAATGTGACATTTAATAGACTGGCTTGTGTCKTGACTGTAATAAATTCTTATCTGGAGAAGGCACTCTGATGCCTTGATGTAAATAAAGTTTTGTTCTATTTTTCATAGCTCCTCTGGACTCTTAAATTTAAAACTGAATCCTGYTTTGACTAATGGAAAACTGGAAATGTTTCTCTTCTGGCTTGGGGAAGGCCTCCAAGAATTGCTACTGAGGTTTTAGATTCCAGAGTTTAAGCTGTATTCTTAACATTTATTTGAGCAGCCTTACTTTTCACACTACTGTGTGTGCCAGAGAAGGGAAACAAACTGAGGATAAATATTAAAAAAAATATAATTTTTTACCGTATCATTTTATTCAACTTTAATATGGTTTCCATTATTAACTTCTAAAACAAAATGATTTCCAGTTTAGAAAACAATGCACTGACCACATAATTCCTTTTCCATTTTATACAGTTATACAAATATTCTAAATACACATTTTGTCAAGATGGTGGCAAATAAGATTTAACTGTACAGTACATAAGGAAAGAAAATATTTTAAGCATATTTAGAAGCAATAGAAATGTCTATACAAAACAAGCAAAAATGGAATAAAATTTTATATTTAAAGTATTGCAACAGTCCCACAGGTTTGTAACAAAAATGTCTTTGCACAGTTCCTCACAATGCCCCATTAATAGCTAAAGCAAGACAGCAATTTTTAGAAAATAATGTTTCAAAATGCTACACATGGTACTACTGCTTGCACAGTCTGATCAAAATAACAATCTACTTGGAATCAAGCAAAACTTAGGAGGAGATATACCAACCAACTTTAAAATTATCTGTATAAAAGTCATTGCACATTATTTTACTCAGTTGTTTGAAAAGTAAAAAAGTGTATTTACAAAATATTTCGCAGACAAAATTATAAAGTGAATGGATAATATATAAGTAACACGTCTTGATACTGACAGTTCAAGAACACACACAAATGGTTTTATCATTTTAAGAGGTTTTCAGTGCTCCTTCCCTCCAGGAAGTAAACTTGACTTCTACTTTGAAATGGATTTACAAGATGTTACACAGAGCTATTTCAACAATCAGCATTATAAAACAGTATGTTAGAAACATGAAAGGAAGAAGAAATTTGTACATCTTAAAAAGTGAGCTATTCATAGATCAACGATCAACAAATGGGTTGGRTTGGGTTTTTTTTAATTTAGTTACGATAAGTTTATTATTCTTCAGATAATAAACCCAACAGTTMAAATGGAAATTCTGGACTAGATGAGAATTGAAAAAGCACCATGCACAATAGTCTTAGTGTGGTAAACACTGAAKCAAAAAAATAGCACCTGGAATCCTGTAACACAGATCATTTAAAACTGGTCAAGCAGCTGGCGGAGATAGGGTGCCTTTGACAGTTCTCTGCTTACTCTGGAGAGCTTGAAAAGCACTGGGCAGTTGAGGGAGACGCACGGGATCTGCCGATCGAAGCAGCCTGTGCAGTTCTTGCATATCTGCATTACATGAAAAAAAGCAAACCAATTATTTTAAATGACACAAGCGAGGCATAAACCACTTGGGACTATTAAATCCTCAAGACCGTATCAGCAGAACAGGCAYAGCCCTTCTGCACTGAGCTTTTTCCCAACATGGAGGGATCCAGAGCAGCTCCCTTCTCTGCTTCAGCCTCTCTGGCTGCTGCCAGACAGCTCATTTGGCTGCTGGTGGGTTGCTGGCAGCATCACCCACTCWGAATTGGGCAGAGAGCAACAGCACGACTCTACAGCTCGGGTTTCAATCCCACTAATTAAGTTCTACTTGCATGTGGTAGCACTTGAAAAAACAAGGTAAATAAGTTGACTGGATTTAAGCAGGGCAGTGTGTTCTATTTGTGATAAAACTTACTTTATATAAAAGTTTCCTAGTGAAAAAAGATGAAACTCTTATCCTGCAGTTATTCTCTGCAGACAAAAGGGAYTTCAAATAAATTACTCATTTCCAGATAAGCTTTAATTAGAGTTTTACCTAGTCAGAGTCAATCAATCCCAACACAGAAACACACAGGCCACATGCACTGCTCTCCTTGTTCAAGGAACTACTTGTTAATGCTGCTTGAAAGTACTTTCAACATGACAGACCTGATGGAATAAAATATCAGCAGRCACAGTTTTTCTGAAGGGAGATATCTACAGAAAACGAAAGGCCCCTGCTTTGCTATTTTATTTTTTATGCTTTGCAGCGTTTGCCACCTCCAACAGTTTTTACAGAATCTCAGAAATTTGCTTCCAACCACACCTGTGTTTTRTAACAGTAACATGTTACACAGTTTATCCTGTCATTTGCATAGCTTGATCAACAATCCAAAACTGTATCCCTTTGCTTTTAAAACTAGTCCTTTTCCTTCTTTCCACGTTAAAATTATTTGGGCAGGCCAAGCCTGCACCAGCACCAAATCCCTGCAGACCAGAAACTCAGACTGGCTGGAGAGGGGCAGCCCCTCCTGGCCAAGTCCCACACACGACACCTCAGAGGATACGAGTCCTCTGGCCTCCAACTGTGACCAGAAGGGACAGGATTTAAACAGCTCATTCCAGATTTGTAACCTCAGAAATCTGCCCTAGTTCTTCTGAAAGAGACTGTGGCTGGTTTAAATGCGAGGGACCAAACTAAATGGTACTTGAGACGTGGTCTAAGTTCAGTTTGCGTTGAGGGGAGAAGTCTATGGCTTTTACCTAGAACACGTTATTTTTGAGTGCAGTTTAAAATAATGTACAGCTCAGTGTTATATCAGTTTTCTGCTGGCTCCAGCATGTTTATAATCTCAGAGGGCTAAAAATTTAAGCTGTGAAGGATATATATGCCTTCATATTAAAATAAGACAGATGCTCTTACAGAGACATCAAACACTGACTGGCACAGGATCCCAGGCCCTGCTGAACTGTTGGGTGTTACAGGGACACGAGAATATTCTAATCAAACTCACTCATCCTTCTGTGGAGCTGGACCAGTCAGCCAAGTTCTGATTTATTTCAGGACAAGAGCAAAGCAAAAGGTTCAAAGTACCACAGGAAAACTGCAGAACATACACCTCCTCACTTACTGCCATTAACAATGCAGGCAAGAGCAAATATTACAAAATAGRGCAAGAAATCCACACCTTAGTGATAAAATATTTATGAAGTGAATTACAATGGAGTTTTTTGCAAYCCCATGAGAACCTATCAAATCAATGCTTAGACTCGGGAACATTTATATACCTGACATTCAGACAAGCCTTTAAAATAGTTCACATGCTAGTGCTAAAAATAAATTTGAACTAAAATATTTACTATTATAAARTATGACAGTATGAAAATTAGGTGAGGGTATGCATATGCTTCCACAAGGGGAGGCATTGTGCTATGCTGTAATATATTCATGAGCACAGCCAGCTACCCTCTTAATTGACTTCTAGCTCAAGGGGAAAAAGCAGCTTGGAAAACTCCTGTTGAGAGGAAAGGTAACAAGAAAATCCCCAAGCTAAACCACATCCATGTTACACATATAAATAAATAAATTTCTGGCCAAAACGTTTTTGTTTCTAGAACATCTGTTATCTGAATGCCAAAAAAGGTGAATCATTTGCACTCACAGCTCTCCATCATTGCCATTATAAAAAGGGCCCTACAAATCATGTGAGATAGTCATAAAATCAGAAGTAAATGAGAAAAAGCATCTTCTGTTCTGATCCCCCTCTTTGCCTTTCCTTTCCACAAAGCCTGGGAGAGTAACAGCTGTTGTGCTGCCTTTGACAGCAATGGGAAAAGCAAATAAACTGCAGCACMTTTAACACCGGACCATACTTCCCATTTCTGTTGGGAGCACTCAGTAACACACTGCTTTGAAATTTCAGCCTCTGCCTTTTGCTGACAGACATCTGACAACGCTTTAATCGTACCTGGACCAGCTGTTCTTGCTTACGCTCCAGCTCTCGGATTTCTTGGTTGAGAATCACTGCCACATGCTGTGGCTGACTCCTGCATTTATTACAGATCCCATACTGGGTCAGTTCATCACACACGGGACAGTGTAAGGTCGTRAAATACTGGGAGATGGTGCCTTTGCGTCCATCTAGCTCACTGTGGGCAGCTGAGGCAGCCTTCTGAATCTGTTAAGGAAAATAATTAAGAGGTAATAAACTTCCAAGACAGCAGCCTGCCTTATTCCTAGATTACATAGCTTTTAATTTTTTTTTCAAAGGAGTAAAAATGTGCAAGATGGGCTGCAGGACATGGGTTCATATACAAATGATGAACATAGATCACAGCATCCTTCTGAAGAGTGCAGTGCTGGCCCTGAAGTGAGACACTGAACAGAGCCCTCCCCCACACCTATTTCACAGGGAATCTGTAAGCAAAAAAATCCTTGGTCACATGCTAAGCTCTTGATCTCACCTCAAACTCTGCCTCCTGCAGCTGCTCCTTTCTTAGGTGTTGATCTGATTCACATCTAAACATATACTGGCTGCAGCCCTAGTGGCTGCCCTCTACATCCTACCTGCCCTTGAGTGCCTGTGCCAAAGCAGTCCTGGTCACAGTTCTGCCATGGTRCTTTGGTCCATGGCACTGGCTCATGCTCTGATTTCCTTGGACAAGGCTCCACCACTGGCCCATCACCCTGCGAAGTTCATTCTCTACTGCTGCTGCATCACTTTTGCTTTGTGCTATCCTTCACTCTCCTCCTGCTCTGCTCCCTGCGACTTCCAYGCTGCTCCTTGACCTTGCAGAAAGCCAGGGCTCTTTTTACCTTTTTGAGACAGCTTGTTGGAGATACTGAAAGTGACTGCCATGGTGCCATTGGAAAGGTAGAGAAAAGAAGAATTGAAATCAATCAGGGCTATATTAGAAGTCTGCAGTGGGAAACATGATTTACTATGCTGCTGAAAACTACACTGARCAGAGCAACCAAACTACACAGACACTTTCACCACCCCCTTCTGTCAGGGGATTCACAAACTAAAATCCAGCTATCTAATCCTTCTTTTCCTGCATCTCAATGACTTCTTTAACTTTTAGGGAAGTCCTGTTTGGATATAATTGGTTTTAAATTTCYGGTGATATAAATTTTTAAAGTGTTCCTGCTGCTGGGGCATGCAACCTTTTCTGTACAGAGGAAAGATCTTCAGAACATTTTGGAGAAAAACGGAGTTCCAACATCTATTATAGAGAGATTCAAAAGGTGGTACAGCTAAACAGATGCACACACACATACTGCTAAAATCACACAGTTATGGCAAGATATTCTCTTAAACTACAGAAGGGATCAGAAACACTGAAGATGACAGTGTGATCWACCCTGCACAGAAGGGCTGGCTGAAAAAAATTGATTTACTAAGTAAAAAAAAAAATCCTACAGTGGTCTATGGATCAGGATTGCATGTCTGAGCATCAAACCTTTGCTGCTGCCTCATATCAACCTCACTCCACTGAAAGTCACAAGGCCAAACACCGCACACAGACACACAGCACTCGTTAGCTCTTGTTTGAAACACTCACCCGGGGCAGCTCGTGGTACCAGCTGAAAACATCGATGCCAATGAGCGAGAAGACCCTGGCCAGGGGGGGCAGGATCTGCTTGGTGATGTAGTAGGTGGCGTTGAGCCTGAGGCTGGGATCCTGCAGCACTTCGACGGGGCGCCGCACCAGCTGGATSAGCGGCAGGCCGGGCATCCCGTACACGATGACGTACGGCACTCGCTCCCCCACGCGCGGCTCCGAGCGACGGTCGTAGGCCAGCATCCTCCTGTCAAAAAATGCTCTTGAGAACGCAGCCAGAGGCAAACTCAGAGTTATTTCATTTGCCTGTAAGCTTCCCCATCTGATCATATTAGTTGCTCTCCAGATGAATGGAGCTGGTGCCTGTTATGAAGCACAGGACCAAACTGTTTGATTTTTAATTTGCCTCATGATCATACCCTAAATTTTATAAACTGGAACACAAGCCCTAACAGCCYTGTTCTGTTTCAGGTCCCTTGGATTTGCATGCAGGTTATTTTCTAGCTACCCCTTCCTTAAAGAAATATTTTAATAAAGAGCAGACAGGGAGGGTACTAAAAAGAGCTCAAGTACAACTTGTGTTCTGGTCAAATTGTCCTTTGCTTTCRGAGACTGCTTGCTCAGTTGATTGATACCTGCTTCAAATTGAATTATACTTTGCTCAGAAAGCAAAGGACAATTCATTTTGAAGCAGGTATCAGTCTTGGACTTGGATGTTATTTTATTAGAAAAACATAGCTTAATTGGAAGACCTTTTGTATTAAGCAARGTGGCAAAATGTACCAGCTCACATTATCTATTTATCTATTGCTGATAAATTATATCAACAGGATGAAGTATTAACTTTAAGTAAGGTACTTCATTAAAAATTAAAAACTATGCCTGGTAATGTATTTAACAGGACTGGGAGACATCACTATCACAATTTGTAACATATCTAATAACTGTGAGTGATGAGTGATCTTGGAGAGTACAAAACTCAAACCGTAAGTAACAGAAGTGAGCACACTGTTACAGCATCCTGACAACTTTCCTCTTCAAAGTGTGGCTCTTTCCAGGACTATAAAATGGMCTTCTAGGACCATCTGATGCCTGATTTTTTTTCACACACAGAAGGAAGTCAGGGACAACTGCTGCAACAGTATTTGAAGGAGACATCTCACAGCTACCCATAACTTGACAGTACAAAGGTCAAGAGAAAAAATATCARCAATCTTCTACCCATAATGTGTCAGCACAAACATCAAGAAAAAAATATCTATGAGCTCCTACCGGTGACTTGTCAGCACAAAGGTAAAGATAAGAAATATCTATGATTAGCACTTCTTTATCTCATTACCTGGTGATTTCCAGAGCAGGTACACAGGCTCCAGGTTTGTATGCTGAGCTCCCTCTGTACTCTTTAGCAAAGATGAAGTCCTGCATGCTGGCTTTTCCTTCCAGTAACTTCATGCATTGATTCTGAACATACTGCTTGATCTGACTTATGTCCCGTGTTTCAAATAGCAGCTTGATAGAACACTCAAGTATCTTTACACCCAAAGGAGAAAGGTGAGAAAAATATGTATGTTTAACTAAAAAATAATTCAAATTAATCCAATAAATTACATGGAAATACAAATACACTGCTCAGACAAAGTATCAGTGGTGAGCTAGAATGTTAATATGACAACAGGCTGTAATCTCTTTCAYTCAAGGACATTAATAAACACATTACTGAACAACTTTTTCCTCAGTTTGCCACATCTTTCRTGACACCATCCATACTCCAGCATTAAGATTTTTTTCAACAATTATAGAAGGCTCCAGCGTATGAGAGAAGATGTTTTTCCCTGTCTTTTAGAATATTTTGCCATGAGTTTAGTAAATCCTTCCATGTGGTTACCTTTTTTAGGCTTAAMTTTTTTTGGCATAAATTTCTTTTAATTTGTTTAAAACCAAGATTCCTAATTACTTTTTAACCTCCCAATACACAGCTTAAAATAAACAGGCAAGAAAGCATATTTTAAAGGAATTCTTAGCTGAACTAGATTTATGCAAGTGAGCTATTTGGCAGACACATCAGTGAGTCTCACTCATCTGCCAGTTTACTTCCACTGGATCAAGAGAGGTCTTTCAGAGAACTTACTTGGGCCAAGGGCTTTTAACGGGGCTTTTAGGGGATGAAATATAAACTGTAAAATGCAAGCCCTTGTAATGTTGTAAAATATCTTTAATTTATATTTCAAATCACCCATACTAGAAAAACAGATAAAGGCTAAGACAACTCAAAGGGTCTAGAAACTCTGAGAAAAAACAAATATATAATGAAATAACAGAGTACTGTAATTTTGTTCAGAAATCTATGAATACTTTACCTTGGAAACAGCAGGACAGGAGTCCCTTCGGACTGTCTCTATGCCTTTTGCATCAAATACTGGGTCCTTCTGGTCCAGTGTTTCATACATGTAACCCACGTACCTCTTTTTAGTTTGCAGGACACATGGCAAGTAGACCTGGAATGTTTAGAAAGAAGATAACCCAGTCTGAAATGTGTTGGGTGGGAATACAAGGTGACCTTGAACACAGAGGATTTCTCAAGGAATACTATGCTTGGTTGGTTTATTTGGTTTTGTTGGTCTGCTTTTTTAATTTAGTTTTTCTTTTATTAAATCATTACAAYTGATAAAATAGATCAAAGGACTCAACTCATAAAGGATGAGGAAGTTGGGATTCTGTAATGTTCCATTCTTAAATCACTTTCTATTTCATCTAGCTGAAGCTCAGATGGAAAATTAAACGCAGTATAAACTGCAGCAAGTACCTCTACTYTTTTTGATTGCATTCGGCACCATTTCTAATGTAACTCTATTATCTTTCTTTCTTATAAAGACAACTTCATTTTAAACATCAGAGAAGAAAATGTTCCCAGCAAAAGTAGTGGCTTAGAACTTTTTATTTTCAAACTCTTTCTAATAAGGAGATGCCAAAAATCAGCTAGTATCTCCATCTGAGGAAAGTATGCTTTATAAATGCCTGTGACTGGAGAACAGTTTCTCATTAGGGTTTCTCATGAATGGATTTTTAGGGTCATGGTCTCTTTTGCTTGTTTTCTCCAAACTCTTCTTTCATTCTTGATTGTTRAAGTATTCCTTGACCAGTTTTAAATGAAAGAATGGAGAACAATTTCTTCTTCCTAGTGTTACTAGGATAATATCACATCTTCCTGACTCTCATGGAAGAGGGAGCAGTGAGTTTAGATTGTCTCAGGCTTACAAATTCTGGTTGAATTTGTTGAGTCAGATATGTACTTTGGAAACATCCAGATCAGCTGAACGAATGTTAACTGACCAGAACACCTTGCTAATGACTTTACAGTGATCAACTTTCATCAAAATCAGTAACATACTGCCTTACTCCTCTAGAAGAGATTTGTTGTGGTTAGTATTTCTTTCAGAAGCCTACTGAATGGATTTTTATGGTTTTCCATTTTACAGGCATATGTATCATATGGACATATGCTGAAGTGTGCTAAGGCTGGCTRAAAAATCAATATCAGGCTTCTAATTAATTTAAATGGGGATGGTGAACATTTCCTCTACAAAGATGCACACATTGGTTTAATTGCAGGTATACAATACCAAACTGAGGGAGACATTTCCAAMAACTGGTGAGACAGGAATTCAAATTGCCTGATGCTGCCAGCACAACAAGCCACTGACGTGAAAATAGGAATATTTCTTTTTATTGTTTATACCGTAGTGGTCCTCTGAACAAGGACTCCAAAATAAAACAAGGTCCCTGAGGCATTAAGGAGATTGCAACATACCCACAAAAAGAACACATTAGAGTTTAGAAAAAACATTTCAACTTTTTTTTGGTGGGGTTTTTTGGTGGTTTTGTTTGTTTGCTTGGTTTGTTTCTGTGGGGTTTGGTTGGTTTGTTTTTGTGGGATTTTTTGTTTGTTTGCTTATATTTATTTTTGTTGGGGTTTTTTTTTGACAACATTCAAAACACTTGAAGCAAAGTATTTTCCTTTTACCTTTTCAAACTTCAGTTTAACAGGTTTGGGGTTTGTTGCTGTTACAGCTTCAGCAATYTCTTGACCAATCTTAAAAGACTGTTCCTTCGTGGCTCCCTTCAAGAGTACAAACATGCTACAAGAAATCAGACATAGAAAGTGAGTGCAAATCTGTTCAACATAGTTCCCGAAAATTATAAGCTACAGTTTCCTGGTAGCAAGGCAGGGATGTTGCTATCAGTTGCACTCCTTTCCTTCAGTTAGAAAAGCCAAAAATCTGAGAAACTTTAGTGTTCAGCATGAGATGAGGARTGCCAAAGGGGATTATGAATGCTGTGACTAACTGGTGAGGCAGGGAATGTGACTGCTCCCAGGCACTGCAAAACTGGAGYTCCCAGGAAAGAATTATAAAGAGTTCTCATATGCCTTTTTTTCCCAACTATGGGCAGCAACAGGATTTTACTTCCTCTCTCCAAAGATCTTTTTTTTTAAATGAAACCACTATGAATTCAGTATATTTGAAATGTCACRTCTTTTATCAAATCTGGCTGAAATCAGTCATTGGATTCACAAGTTATTAAGAAAGGACAGCCAGACAAGCTTTGTTTCCCAATGGCTGAAAAATTATCCAAGTGTAGAACAGAGATGGATATGCCTAGAGCATGGCTATTATTTAGATRAAAGACTGACTGTGAAAATGTATGTCAGGCAGCCTAATAATATCTTTGTATGCTCTGGTGGCTGCTTTTGAATTGTATCCACTTCTGAAGCTTATAACAGTGCCTTCCTCGAGGTGCAATGCCTACTCTGTTATAAATATTCTCCAAAATAAAATTTGCATAGGAAACAGGCACAAAAATAGCAATCCGGTAAATTACATTTATATTAATTCACAACTGAAAAAGTATTTCCCCCCTCCTTCTGTTCCACRTAATTTCAAAAGACAGGAAACCTTCAAAACACTGAAAGAAACCTGTGCAAACAGGGTATTATTTACTTTGCATATTCTGCAAGCCAGTAAGCAACATCCAAAGAAGGTCCACATACCCTTCTCAGCATGTTGAGACAAAAGCAACATCTATCTATGAAGAACAACTGTGATTTTAAAACATTACAAGAAGCAGAYCATTAATTACCTGTCTGTATCACCATATACCACGTGAGCACCCCATTTTTTTGTATCATTCACCAGTTTAATGGCACGCTCCAATGTTTCTCTGGCTTTGTGGACAATGCTGTCTCCAATCTGCAAAGTCAAAGATGGATTGAAAATCTTTATTCTACTGCTAAGCCAAATACTAGGTCTTAGTAAGCACAGTCTAACTGTGCTTGATCTTTTTATGAAAATTACTGACACATTATGTTTTATTTCAGGGTTTAAATACATACAGTAAATAAAAAGTTGCTTAACTTAACCCAAAATAATAAGAACTAAAGGAAAAATAATCAAAAATTATTAAGTATTAAAATAAAGAAAGATTTGTTTTAAACTTCTGTAGAAGTATTAAAAATGTAAGGAGCAAGACAAGACTGCTTAGGAACATTTTCTCTAGTTTTTGGATTCTGCTGATTCCTACAAAAACTACGAAAAAGCTATAATGTTTTGCTTCCAGTATTAGAACTGTAACCAATCTCTTTTGGAAACAGTTTTACAGAAATGCCAACTCCAAATGCTCCTTTACTGGAAGAAGAAAARGAAGACCTTTATATTTTTCAAGAAGATCACAAATAAATCCTTAGTTGCTGATACTACAAATAAAAACAGCTTTTCTGAAGGTATTTAGTTTGTTTCAAATAATAATAATATTAAGTTATCTCACTAGTGTCTTTCCAACATTTTTTATGCATTTTTACCTTATGCCACCCTTACCTCAGTGCATGGCATTCTTCCAGAAAAATTAGCAGCAGTATAGCCAAAAGTAAAATTAGCTATATATTTAAGACCCAACTGACGAGCTTCAAGCATTCGAGTCACAGCCTTGTCATTCTTGTAAGCCTTCATCGATTGTTTCACCATTACCCTGGTATTCAAGATTTCTTCCAGCATCCTTGGCAGCACACCCTTTCTTACTGAAGGCTGCCATAAAGGGAATGAAGAAAAACAAGATGTTAAGAARCCCAACCTAAACAGAACCGTTAGTTAACCACTGTCAGGAAGACAAATTAATTAGCAAGATGCCCTAGCCACCAACAGTTTGGCTTCTCCCACAAATATTACAAGGAACAGGCAAAGCTTAAGGACAGAATAAATAGCTTTTTGTTCTTTGTATTCATCAGTCCTGCTAATCCAATGTTTAGATAACCTTTTTAACTAAAACGTGACTTCAATATTTAATGTTAATTCTCAAACTATTAAATGCTGACAGAACATTATCTTTTAAAAATTCTGCAAATATTCTTTACTTTACATTATGACACTAAATACATGTATGCTGGTGGTGGGCTATTTGTAACAGCTCCAGGCCATATTCATTACACATCAGCCACCAGGACACACAGTAACATGAGAACAATAGAAAGCAAGTCAGGGAGTTTCATCTCCCAAATAATTTCTATTTTTCTAAGAAAGAATTCTGCTATACAGGCAGGAGAAGAATGAGTTGTTACACACAGATAATTACTGTTTGATCCCCAAACTGCACAAGTAAAATACAGCTTAATTATAGATGAAATAAGCCTTCAGCATGAAGGAAAGCGTAAAGACAGTTTACTTCCTGAACTGCCAGAAGTTCAACACTTTGACAAATATCAAAAACATTGGGAAATGAGAAACTGAATCTACTCCTTTCTATCTGCTCTTAATGCAGCAAAATACAAACTACAGTATCAATYTGATCTTAAGCTAGTCAGCAACAGGCAGAGAAAAATGCTGTCACAGAGCACTAACATCATTACCTTGACAAAAGCTACTCCACTGGGTGACACTGTGATATCGTGCCTAATTTGGTAAAGTAAATCAGGAGGTACTCTCAGAGATGTACAGCCAAATTTGAATGCATCATACCTAATAAAGAGAAAATTTAAATATGAAGACCATTCATTTGCAGCCTAATCAAGTAAAAGCATCAGCTCACATTAAAATGCTGATAATGCCAGCAAGGACAGAATAATCTCAGGTATAAACAAATATAACATCATTTCACATTTCTTAGCTACATACAAAATGTTCTAGGAATAAAGAAGTAATAAATAGCTAAATTCCAAAGCATGCATAATTTATCAGTTCTGCTCTGTGTTATGAATTATTACCAAATGCTGAGTTAGTGGAGGCACATACTCAATACTGTAATCCCCTACGGAAACATGACATGCTTACCAAGTATCACACTGCATTTACTTTCTTCCTACAAATTCAGAATTTCAAATCAGAAACGTGAAAACCTAATGGTGACACCTAGCAATAACTGTAGGCATCCTTCCAATCTTCAAAATACTGTCTTATAGCTGTATTATTATAAAGAGCAGTGAGACCTTTTTCCAGTTAACAGAATAATTGTTAAGCTCAATGCAAGATACTACAAAGAATAACTCAATTGTACCTTTTAATTTTTAGTAGTTAGAATCAGAGTGAACTACAGCTGATATAGGAACAACCACTAATTCACTGAGGAATAACACCCGTCCAGTTTTGAAAACAGGTGGTGGATTTATATTAATTTTAACTTATTCTGAAGCAGTATTAAAAAAAAAAAAGCATCACTGCAATAATCAAAGAGGTGTACATACACACACACAGAGCTGTTTGTTATGGGGATTTTAAGAGAACAGTCTAATTCTATATTTAATTAAAATACATATTGATGTGTATATGTGTGTGTGYGTATACACACGTGCACATACCCACATGGTAGATTTTTACCATCTGTATTGTGTAACAGAAAATGGTGCTATTCATACGTGCCCACCGTTTCCAATGGCAACCAGGGGTTCTTGGTACCTTGGAAAAGACACTCAAGTCTCTATGGAATCAAAGCTTGCAGGAAAAGAGTAACAACTTACTTTCCTAAGTTTTCAACATGTCCCAGGCAGGTTGAAAAGCAGTAGTTGTATGCTATGACAATGGAGGGATATAAGGACTGGAAATCCAAGACAAGAACAGCGTTGCTGTAGAAGCGGGACTCYGGCTCCATGATCAAGGGAACACACTGTGGGGCTTTCATCTGAGCTCGCTGCTGGACACTGGGACTCACAGCAATGTAATTCATTGGCTTTGCAATGCGCAGCATCACAGACTCCACACGGTACTGCAAAGCAGTTTGGATATAACCATTATTATTACAAAAGTGCAGAACAAATATTAGCCAGTGCAAACACATATTTCCTGAATTTAAAGCATAAATAACTGTTTTTCCAAAATAAATAGCCATGYTCTTAATATATATTTTAATTATATKTGATATCGCTAGATCATCTCCAGGTCCCTTCCAACCCATTTTAGGATTCTGTATTTTGCACCAGTTATAGTATAACTTTTCTATGTGTTTCCTCTTCATTTAGCCCTAATCATTGAAAATCAAGTACTTTTAATTTTTATCTATGAAAAAAAACCCATCTAACAGGCTTCAACAATATGTGTGAATAGCCATGCTACAGTGGATGAATGAGCATTTGCTAAACTATCGTACTGTCAGACTTGCAGATCTCTGAAGAAAACAAAGTATAATATGCAGTAAATGCACTGGGTATCATGCTTTCTCTCTGATATCTCAAATAGCACAGGAAGCATAAAAAAACAAACCTTGTTGAAGACATGACAAAATGTTGTGTGTGTAGCTAGCAACATGAAAAAAAAGAAACCCAGTCCTATTTATTTATATATTACTCAATGCTTTAGTAAAGACATTACAAGCACAAATAGGTAGGTGCATTCACAATAAAACCAAAAATACCTGAAAACTACCTTCATGGGTTGCAAAGGACTGAAAATCCCAAAATGTCAAAGAACAATCCTACATAATCCTAAACCTGTGCTTTGTTAGCACTAAATCACTGTTTCAAGGCCCTCTGCCTGACACACTACATATTCAATCATTGTACTGAATGGACTAGATATAATTTCTTAACCTTGAGGTTATCAATGAACTTTCAGAACTAACAGCTTTAAYAAGATCCTGCACCTTAAAAACAGGTTGGGGTTTGATGTGTAGTAGTTAGGGAGCAACATAAACTGACACTGCTGCCTTGCACTAATTGCACAYCAATTTGTGACCAGAGATGAGCTTGGATGTGTGACAAGGTGGTCAGGGGCTGGTTCTGGCAGGAGGTGGATTTTGTTTTTTATTTTCTAGTTTTCAYGGAATCACAGAAYCATTTAGGTTGGAAAAGACYTCCAAGATCACCAAATCCAGCTGTTGATCCAGTACTGCTAGTGCCACRTCTACACATCTGTTCAATACYTCCAGGGATGGTGACCCTGGATAGCCTGTTCCAATGTCTGACCATCCTCTTGGAGAAAAAAAAAATTTAACAGCAAATCTAAACCAGCCCTGGCACAAATTGAGGCCATTTCCTSTTGTCCTATTGCTTCTTACTTGGGAGAACAGGCTGACCCCCACCTCACTACAGCCTTCTTTCAGGGAGCTGTAGAGAGCAATAAGGTCTCCAATGGCCTTCTTTACTCCAGACTAAACACCACCAGCTATCTCAGATGCTTTCCAGCCACTTTTCCTGTAGCCTGCAGCACTGCAAGGAGTTGTTGGGAGCCAAGGGCAGAACACTCATACAATTGGCCTCAGCCCATCGAGCCAGCCTGTCCAGATCCCTCTGTAGAGCCTTATCGGCCTCCTGTTGTCTGCAAAACTAAGGGAGCACTTGATCCCCTTGCCCAGATCATCAATAAAGATACAAAACAGGACTGCTGCCTCCTGTTTGTTGCCCATGCTGAGTGCACTGGTGCAGATGCACCTCAGCTGGGCCATAGATCCTACCACTTTTTTTAAAAGGGGGAAAGCCCTAATCCCTACACGACCATTCTCAGGTGCATCTCTTGTTTCTAACACATCAAGAATCCTTTTGTTGTTGCTGCCACCTCTGCCTCCCCTGAGACAGCAGACCAAAGGACTTTCCTAGGACACTGTTTCTCAAACACTGKTGTGATGCTCYCAGGTTTATCTCTAGTGAGCCTGGTTTTATTCCTTGCCCGCTTCAAATTGAGTTTAAAGCTCCCTCAATGAGCCCTGCTGGCTCCTGTGCAAAATTCAGCAAGTTCTTCAAACTTCTGACTAAAAATCTGTATGCCTATGACCATCTCTTGTTAGATTTGTTTAGTCTACTATGAAATATTCAAGGTGGCTTAATACAGTAAAATAAATTTTAAAGATGACTGTAAAACTTAATGAGAGATACAAACACGGAAAAATAAGATATCTGAAATATGTTCTTATTATTACTATTATTACTTATGATTATTCAATTTTAATCTTTTTAGCTAAAGAGTTTCATTTTTTAGCTAAAGAGGAGTATCTTAATAAAAGATAGTGATTCTTCTGTGATTCTTCTTCTTCTTCTGATTCTTTTCTGTGTGAAAAAAATTATTTAAGGTGACTGGGAATTGTCGCAATTGCAGTTTTTGTGATCTAGAAAGTTTCAATGGAAACAGAACGTGCACAGAAGGGAAGAGAAAAGAACAGTCAGGATAGAAAATGCAGCAAGCTTCTGTTGCTCACTCCCACTCCCAGACATCTGATAAAATGACAGGCAGAACAGTCTTTGTGGGCTGCAATCATGACAGTTTAAGYATATCAGTGCTGGCAATATGCCAATCCCACACTCCCTGTCCCTAACTGTGCATTTCTCTTCCCTTGCTCCAACAGTGGTGTTTTCTGATAATATGGTAAACCAGATCGGGGAGAGAAACTGGCCAATACCTACTGAACACTGCCATGGTTCTGCTTATGGTGCCTGCCCCTTTCCCCCAAATATAGAGTCAGTATCAGCAAGACCAACAAGAACCTGCTCTGGGTCAGGAAATGACACAGACAACTGCAGTCAAAATGGCAAAAGTATTTTAATAGGATTGATTTGTAAAGGGAAACTGCAGCTTCAGACACTCCCATATCTAACTGGCTTATGACAACAGAAGAGCTGAAACATGTGACAGATTCACTGACTCATTCCAGGTGCTGTTCAGGTCTCACATATAGCCACAAAAACAGCTGAGTTAGCCATGAAAACAGCCAAGTTAGCCTCATCACTCAGAATCTGGGCAAGGAAAGTCTTTGTGATTACTGGAGACCGCTGGGCTCTCAAACAAAGCRCAGATCTTGCTCTGTCCTGCTCCCTTTTCTCTCTGACACCAGTATCAAAATAATAGAACCACAAACATCTTCCATGACTTGTACTTTATAAAGCCAAAGCACCTCTTGTCTTATTTTAAAATCTCACCCAAAGATCTGCTGCAACAGAAATGCCACTTAGAATACATTCAATGCTGCTTTGTCTGCCCTGGATGAAACTAATCTAATCTTTCTAGAACATGCTCAATTATATATATTTAATGTTTTAGAAAGCATGAATTTTCAGACTCAGAAGTGCAAACAACACCAACTCAAAGGGAAAGCTTAGTAGTCCTGAAGTCAGTAGAAGAGATTCACTGGTGTGATTAAATTTGGGTAACTCTTACTTTTAAACTCTGAGACTAGGCAATTCAAAAGCAGCAAACCAATGAATTTAACAGTATTCTTTATGTTTCAATTTCATGTTAATTCATGTTAACAGTCTTCTGTGAGCCTACAAAAATACACATAAGGACTGAAAAAATACTGAAGAACAAAAACATTCTGTAAAAACTATTTTGGTTTTGTGAAGTGCAAGGAAAACCAAGTCTTACCTGGGCGCCTCTTGTTAATACATGCAAGAACTGAATGCCAAAAAGTCTCGCCATTTCACTCGTTCTGCCAATCAAATCCAGTTTGTCTAACAACAGGAGATTCCCACGAACCCGGCTAACATAATGATCAACCATTTTCCATCTGTGAGAGTGAACACCTCATTATAAACAATCAGGAGAGAGCTGCTCTTTCTACTAYGACAAACATATTTTTATGTTAACTTGTTACAAACCAGCAAATAAAAATTTCCYCTAGGACACTGTCAGACAGAGCTTTCAAAAGTGTGGCATACATAAATAAACAMTTAGGTATTCTAAAGATAGACACAGAATGTGTTACAGCAAACTACTGTTAAAGCACCCGACAGTGATGTACTACATCTGGCTCTCCTCACTGCCGCAAAGCAGAAACAACTATCTCCTCATCTGTTTACATGTTTTATAACTGAGTGGACCTTTGTGGAAATGTCCTTCTGCATTAAGAATGCCYATCACAGCTGAACATAAATTCACCATTTCAGCGTAAACCACGTTTCCACAAGATTTAACTTTTGCAGAAATTTTATGTATGTCACAAACAACATGCGGATCAATACTGAGTTTCACAAATTGTTCGTATCACACAATACCACATTGCTTCAAGRCAAGGGAAGCTGAATGTGATACATGTCATATGAGGGTATTTTTAAGCAGCTATAGCTACTGCCTTAACATCTTGCACGCCGTTTTTTTGTACTTCTTTTAAGCCTAACTTGCTTGACATGCACTGTGAACAGTTCATTAAAAGCCCTTCTGATGAACAGTATATACGAAATTAAATAAAGACATYACAGAACTTTGAAATAGTACATCTATTCAGATATGTTAAAAACGTAACTGAAAATATCTTGTTGAAATATTGAGGGTATAACTATAACAACATAACATGCAAGTAAATAAGCTCATGTCGCTGCATATACGCTGCCCTAGTGCCTGAGCTAAATTGATTATTCCTTCCTATGCTGACTTTACCTTACACCTATCCAGTGTTATGAATCTGGCCTTAAAAACAGCAAACAAAATGGATTAATAGATSATTACCTGTAGACATCTGCCTTATTGTCAAACCAATCAGACAAAACTCGGAACGTAAATAAAGGAAAACGATGATGAAGAACATGAAAGCCCACATTTTCAAAAGTGTAATTTGTTAGATTCACCTAGAAAAACACAGCAGATATGTCAAGATGCMTGATGGATTTCATAATACAAAAATCTCTACTTTTCAAAAACTGCAACAATTACATTTATTAACTTATTCATATTTTGCTAAAAAAATATTATTTAGCCTCAGAAGTCCCTAACTGTATGCAAGTCAGGAGAAAGTATCCCTCATCAATTGAAAAGAACATGCACAATTAAGCAGTTCATAAAGATCAGGTCAGGACAAGATTTGTAAAGACTGGGCCATTTGAGTATTAAACATAAAGTGATAAATGGAACAACAACAACAACAAAAAGTAGATCTGACAGCTTAAAATACATTCAAGTACTTAATGTAGTAAAAGTACCATACTAGACAAATTCCTAAAMCAAGCAAGTTGTTCTCAAAACCCACAAATCAGTGAAAAGGAGTATCATTAAGAAACATTACTGAAAAAATAAGGGCTTCAGTACTTTMCAGTTTAGTGATATGCAAAATCCATTCTCACAAACTGAAAAACTACTCAATTTGAAAAGGTGTACAAAGAAAATAAACAGTAAATTACACAAGTTACACCCAACTTTCAACGAAGTCTGCAATAAACCCAGTAAGTCAGAACATTAACCTTTWAAAAAATTACCTCATGTCTCATCATTCTCCAAATATTCAAGACAATTCGCCCAACAATATTTATTTCACTCATTGTATCTGCTCCGTATTCATCCAGCTCAGTGGCAAATCTGTTCTCTTTCTTTTCGTCTAAAGACATTAAAAGAGTATATATTTACACAAGTTATAAGACAGTCAAGACCAGATAAAGCTATCCCTCTTCCAATTTGTGCTCTCTAGAAAAAWAAGAATTCATAAAGATTGCCTCTGTTCATTTAATCAGTTATTGTTCCTGAAGAATAAATTTGAGAGCTTTGTGCTAAAGAAAGAAACTTGTGAGCTTTGATGACCYATTCATACTTAAACTATCATATGTTCCTGTTTTCATATATAAAATAYTTTAAAATTCACCGAAGTCCAACTGCCAACAACTTTCAGCTGAAGATACAGATTTTTTTCTCGTGTTTTCTCATCTCTGGGAGGACTCTGTAGCTCAGTTCTTTTCTAAACACACCMCAGGTATGGAAAGCAACAAAAGAGTATACAAATACTCAAATCTCAAGGAAGAAGTGTGTGAACATAGTGCTTCTAAAACATCATATTCTCCTGGCCAGGCACACAGKACAATAGCACAAAAGATAATTCCTKTGCTGGGGYATGCCCAAAAATTGAAGTAGCCCATAYCATGTTCTGTCACGTACTCAAAAARGCAAACACTTCAAGATGKGGAAAGCAGTTATTGATACTCTCTCTACAACKCTTCCAGCTTCTAATCATTTGCAGCTTCCTGGCTCAGACATTATTTTAACATTTATCATTATCATTGATCCCAACAGATTTTTCTCTCAAGAACTTATCCCCTTTTAAAGCAATGTACACTTTAAGCATTTGTACTATCTTGTGATGAGGAACTCATCAGTTCAGCAATGCAGGGATTAAAAATCAACTTCTATTCTGTWGCTGCCACTTCCAAGCTTCATTTGATTTCCGGTTCTTGCATTGGAAAAGACCATGAAAACCCAATCCCTATYTCCCTTTACATTCCTCAAGATTTCAGCTTTTACCTTTCCTACACAGTTGTGTTTCTTCTGGGACCTCAATTTACTAAATTGCTAGACACATTTGGATTATCCTTCTCATCTTTACTGTTCTCCTATATCCACTTTGATGGGGGGAAGGTTATATGGAGGCTACAACCTCAGTATCCGAGGTATAAGCATAGTACAGATTTTTACATTTACATTCACATTCACTGCTATGTATTTTCCATGCTTCATGATTCCTAGCATTTGCTTTTGCAACCATTACAAAGCAATAGGCTCAAGTTTTTAATACATCATCGTAAAGCACTTATTTCATGGCTTTTTAATTTCTGTGCAGATCTTTGGCAAGAGCCCGGACAAAAGCAGTTTTTTCAACTGTTTTGATTTTTAAAATCTCCCTCATCCATATCACCTTGTCGCAAGAGCGACAACAAATTTTTGGGACAGTTTTTAATTTTACAAAGTCATCCTGAATMTTCTCAGGTGTGACAGCACTTTTTTTTAGCTGTTCACTAACTCCATTCTTCAGAATGATGGCTTCTATTGATTGGCTAAGTACAGACACTAGGCTTCCCATTTGCATCCAAGTTTTCCTGCCAGTCTAAACAGACTTTTTTATCAATGTTGGGAGGAAAGCATCAGCACTTGGGCCCAGTAAAACTGGCCCAAAGTACAAGAATGGTTATTGACAGTGAGGATTTTATTACAATGCTGCTGTCCAGGACAATTRCTGCTCAGGAGCATTTTTATGTTCTTGTATCCCAGCCAGAGAAACCACAAATGGTAATTATGGTAKGTRCTCTGAATGACTGAAACCAAGGAARGCAAGAGAGGAYCTGGCAGCAGAAACATCTCCMAGAACWGAAAACCTAACATACAACTGCAGAATCTAAATCCAGATTCATGAATACAGGACATACACAGAAGTAGAATACTCCAGGAATTTGAAAATTCAGGAAACACCAGAATCTCACTGGTGTTTCTAAGGTTTTTTTGGTGATTATATTATACAACACAGGAGCAGGAACAAAAAAAAAAAAAGAGGCCCATCTGCAAAAAATACTCTGCATTTATTTTTAAAATTTGTTCATAGATTTCACCTTGCTTCCACTGCAACTGAACTAAAGCCTTATACATAACTTACCTGGCACACGAGAAATCATCTGGCATAAATCAACATTCAGTGCAGCAGCCCTCTGTAAGAGATAACCCCAGGAATGCATCTGGACTTCATAGCCTAACAAAATGTCTGGGTCATATCTAGAGAGGTAGGGGGGAAAGAAAAAATGAGCTTCATATCATTTAAGAAAATATTTTCCATGAACAGCGTATAAGTAGGATTGCATTCAAATCATGTTGAATTTAAAAAAGATGCAGTCACAATCAGTTTCTATGAAAGCAGCATTGGGACTAGGAGACAATATTTAAAACAGGCAATCACTTCGGATTTTTAATAACATTCAACATCAAAAATATTTAGAAAGAATATTTTCACTGGATTTTTTTTACATACTTCTATTATTTCAGTCTCTACAAATAAAGAACAAAATCGAGGCCTTGTCACATTTTGTTGATGTAATCAGGATGTATCAAGCATAAACTGAAACCTGGCTACTGGCATGAGAGATGTACAGTGGAATATGGTCATGCCAGTGCAACAGAATTTGTCAGTAGGAATTAACTGGAATATTTTACAAATAATGTGTCACACATACWGCAKWRWAWTKYKKWWTMATSTRWSKKWWMKWWRGRWSYTWAWYKWWRASMWWSWAKTRKKWRWWKARAWYTGSWRSWKAKKGWWRSYTKTCTMWRYKKWWMMRYWKAGAMARSYWWCMMTMWSYWSCARWTYTMWWYWMMYAMYWSWKKSTYWMARWTWARSWYCYWWMKWWMMSWYMMATKAWWMMAMRWTWYWMTGCWGTATYTCTTTCCAGCTGRAAAATCTGACTGGCTCAAGTATGACAAAAAGAAAAGTCAGATTGACTTCTGACACAGTCACTTCCAATCAGGCTCAGAGAAGAGCTGAATAGACAGAAGGACAAACAATGTGGCTTTAARGACAAAGCACCTCTAGGAGTTGGCTCAGAGGAGACAGTATCACCTACCTTTTGAGTAGGCACTATTAAAACCAGAAGTCATGACCTGGTCACTTGCTCAAGAGTGTAAGAATGATTTMTTTGGGCTGGGCAGAAAGAGACCAGCCAAAGCAACATGAGATATCTATTATCTTTATAGCAAAAAAAGAAAGGAAGCCTCAGTGGGAAGAATAGCTGCTTCTTGGTTAGACTAAATTATCTTTAGTGTATTTTCCAACCTTGATGATTCTGWGATTCTTTTAATGCAGCTAAGGGGTTTTGAATTCCAGCAGGCAGCATTCAATACAAYTGAATGTCATAAAAGCAGCTGTCAGGAGGTAGAGGACTGATGACAGGCTGAGGGTCCTGTTCCTCAGTCTATGCCCAACACTGCAAGAGGAGGCAGGCTTGGAGATCTTTTTATGGGAGAACTAGGCAGGGGCCCCATCTTAAGGACAGGATCTCTGCACTCCTTGCATCCATAAACACAAGGAAAAAATGYAAACATTTCCTGACCGTTGAATACAGAACACCCTTTCCCTGAATACTGAGTTAGTTGTATCAGAGACATTAAAAATGAAGCTTCAGACTTTCAGGAAAGTGTATTCTTTGCATAAGTGTCCCAGCCAAAGGCAATGACAACTCATTTTGAAGATACCAATCACTCTGAGAATAGCTCCAAAAAGAGTTTCTCCACACTTCTGCCATGGACACTAACTTTCTGTGAAAAAGAACTGAACCTTCTTACTCAGCATGGCTATCTCTTTATTACAATCTGGGCTTTTGCACCTGCCAGAAGTTGCAAAAATCCCCTTTATCACCTACTTGTRCTTGTGAGAGAATRGTTTTGGTATGATTTTTGCCTATARYAGAGGATTCTAAAGTAAGTTTTTSATTTCTAGYRTTCTACTTAAAGTAAAAGAATAAGTACTTTGCATTTGGAGGTATTTTGCTATCTGCAGTTCATGTCAAAAGAATAATTCTTTGGTTTTGGAAAAGGAAATGATCATCAGGAGTGGAATCAGKGAATTTACTCAGTTTGGAAGCCTATTCTACCAACAGTACAAACCCAAAGCTACTTGGAACAATTTACAGACATATGACTGAAACTAGCCTGCCGTTCATTCCAGCACAATGATCAGTGTCAAAAGGAGTTATGACCACTTGCTGCTCTGCACAGCACACAGTGATTGCCAAATGATGCTCCAAAAWTATTAATAGCTCCATTTAAGCTTTGAAATAAAAAGAAATTATGTCACGTTTTATACAGGCATAGAATAAACATTACAAATGTTAACATAATTTCAAACTAATTCTTGTAGCTAAACTACCCTGGTCCTAGCATATTACAAAACACTACTGATTAATTAAAATGAGGGAAGTAATCATTCATGCTCATTTTTGAAAACGGGTGACATGTAATGCAAAATGGAAAATACTTCTAGATTTTATACAGGACAAGGCATTATGCAGATGGGTTTCATGACAGATGCAATTTTGAATGAGAAACTCATGAAGAACTGCTTAAGTGGTACATAAACAACATTCATTATGCCGGAAATTTGCTTGCCCCTTTAAGCCTGTTCTGAACAGAAACAAGCATCCAGTTTGGAAGCAGCAAATTGCCATAACCAAAATAGCAGCTACCACCTGTGATGAAGGACAGTTGCTCTGGGTTTTAACTTGTCCARGTAGGGCATTACCTTTCTCACTTCCTACTTAAAAAAAATTTAGTGGCTATTACATTGCTACTGCAACCGAGCAGATTTCATCAATTCTGGATATAATCTTCMCATTATCTTTTGACCTAATGAACAAAATTACCTCTGTAGGTACCTCTGCATATAACCTCAATAACTGTTTCTCTAGTATCTTTCGGATGTAAAGATGTTTCATAGGACAAGACATAAAAGTCCTTTARTTCATGGTGGTTTTAGATACATGCTTTTCTTATGTAAATTGTACACAACTTAAGTATCACATATTTTAACACAATATTAGGCAAATTCACATGTAGATTGGAAAGCTTATTACTCAAAGGATTTTAAAAAGCAGTGTGCTACTTTTGAACTCAGTCTTGCTTGTCTAGGCCATTAGGGATCGCCTATAATTGCACATTACTGAGTCACTTTACGACACATTACYTACTCTGCTTTTCCAYCCCAACTAGACACCACACACRCATTAAGGSAAGTGTCTAATTTCAGCTAACTTTGGCATCTCAAGTTTTCTAAGCTGRTCTCTTTACTGTCATTGAAAAAAATAYGCCTCCTTGRWKRAMCMWTTTTTYKKWWTTTWRSCMMYYYTTGCAGAACAAGATCCTATTCTTTCTGTTTAAATTTCCTGGTGATGAGGATAGCTAGTTAGAAACTGACATTGAAGTACAGATGTTTAAGTTTTAGTTAAAAGACTTATACAAAGCTATCTAAATAGAAAATCTAAGTAGAGTAGCTAGTAAATGGTGAGATCAAATCTTACTGTAAATTCCTGTAATTACAGTCCTTTAATGTCAGTTTGTCCATATTTAAAACTTGGATCCAAGTGGCATCCTTCTAAAAGCATTAAAACCAATAAACATACTACTAGCAACTGAGCTGCTYAGATACTGCAGTAAGCTACCCTGTAAATATTTTATATGTCTACCTCTATGCATTCATAACTGTAACTGAATTATCTCTGAAGGAAAAAACAAAGTAACATTAAATTGAAGAACTCATTTCCACTAAATAACACCTAGAACACCAAATTCCTGCACTACACAKGCATAATATCTACCTAATGCAATAGGTTTAACAGATCTATCAAATTTCGTGCACTAAGAGACACTGTTGTCTCTTGCTTCTRATTTGCTGGGTGATGARCCACATCCCAGTTTATGYAGCAGAAATGCCCTCCTGTGCAGCCCAATCTCATGTACYAGCTGTACCARTGAACTGGTGTGACACTYGGTGAGACCTCCTGTGGAATTCTAYTTGCTATTAGAGAAGAAGAGATGTCTRGAGCTAAAAGATGACATTGTTCCAYGYGGAAAAATGAACAGGGAAMTCCAWAGTTTAGTTGATGGGAGSTTAGCTGAAGTGGGACTCTCACTTTCTCTCTCCCCCTTTTCATGTGATACCACAAAGACAACAGGCTGTGAGCTAAGGGGACAAGTTTTACATGTTTCATCCTGTCATCTCAAAATTTTTGGAGTACACTATGAAGCTGGTCTTCATCACCAGTTCAAGCTATTTTATTAGAAGAAATTGTAAAGAGACCAGCTGCTACACCTGCAAGAAACTAGTGAACTGTAATACTGCTATTTGAAAGCTGCTGGCTAGGAATAACACGAYAGGAGTAAGAGGTGTGCTTGCCTACATATGCTCTTTTGTTAAAAGGATGGGCCCTGATACTGCTTTGCATGCTGTTGCCAGTCTTTCTGCAAAGATGAAAAGCAGCATTTATGCTGGCAAGATTTAAACACAACAGCATTAACATTCAAATCATACATRCTGCAGGGAGAAGAAATGTGATTATTTTCCTTTCCAGCTAAGTCGTGTATGCTCCTATGACATCTCTTCCTCTTTCTCTTTTGACAATTTCGTGAATGAACACTAAAGCACCCAGAAATACCTTCCCCTCTGTGTCTGGTTTTCCTGACTGCTATTTTTCTTCCAGCTATGATTAAGGGAAAAGGGGGTGGGGTAAGATGGTTATTAGGCCAGACCAATGATACAGAAAAAAGCAGTAACTGTGCATAGCAACWGAATGCTTGTTGACTCAAATACATAACTGAAATCTCTGAAAACATTTTTTCCAGTTTGCCTTAGACAATAAAAATCCATAAAGTTGATACAGGACATTAAAAACAGATTTTTACAGGAAAATACCACAGAAGATGACACTGGCCTGGAAAAAAGAAGGTTAGATTAGCATATCTCTATTTTAAGAAAGGGAAGTTGCTAGAGCATTTACAGAACACGAAATGTAATGCACTGTATCCAAACAAAAAAAAAATCATTAGCATTACACCTTACAAGAAAAACATAAAAAAATGTGTTAAGTAGTAACAGTTAATAAACATGCAAATGTTATCCCCAAAATCTTCAAGTAAAATCTTACATTACACTCTGTTCGTCTATTTTTTTCAAAAGCTACTTTAATGGAGACAAAGAGCTGTGGGTGTCTGGTAAGTCTCAAGTAGCAYTGAACATACTACTCTTTCTTTCAAGCCTGTTTTCACATCCTCTGTTGTGTCAGAGAGATGGGAACTGTGCATTCCCACAAGAATTACATACATTTTGCCCCTCTCACACCTGCAGGACCAGTCCTTTTCTGCTATCTGGTAGTATCTGCACTTAAAGAGAAATGGTACAAATTTGCCTCAGAAGGTGAAGGAGAGGCCCAGACGTTTAATTTCTCTTTCATGGGAATCCACTGCTCCATCAGGCTTGGACATCTCTAGTTTTAAACCACCACAGGCAAATTTAAACCACCAAGGCAAATGCCACATTTTAAACCACCAAGGCAAATATTCTTGCAGCATTTGCTTTCACCTTCTCCTCCTCGTCAAACAGTCAGCTTTCCTGGTGTTAGGGAGCTACATAAATGTGTTTACTCTTTTTCCTGCCTTCAGGTTCAGAGATGGTTCTCTCACTTTCTCAAGCAGGAAGATTCTTCCATTTTTCTTCCCAACTCAGTGCAGCTGACACCTTACGATCCACAGAGGGTCTATTCAAGAAAGCACTTCAGGCAGCACAACAGAATGTTTTAGGACAGAAATATATGTTCTGGTTCCATTTCAAGGAAAAGATCCCCTCTGACAATTCCAGAGAGCCTACAACTTGGGATTCTGTGCTTGTAGGACATCCCCAGTGGCTGCACAGGATTAGAAGGAGRTTGTTTCTCAGCTGCTTTATGCCATAATTGAGCTGAAGACCTTTATTTTTTTTTTTTTTTGTTTAAAGCCAGAGTACAGCTTACCAAAGAAGGGAAATTTGGACCTATGCAGGTGCAGCTTCCTCTCAAGGTTTAAGACTGTTGTTAGGATACCAAAAGACAATTTAATGATGCTTTTCTTTGTTACAAATCCGTGCTATTTGTYCTTCCCTGCTTCCTCCAAACTCATCTTTGTGCTTCTTCCTTTTTGTCTGTTTCCTGACTCTCAACCCTCAACCTCAGAATTCCARCAACTTTTAAAATGGAAGTTGTCTCTACATAGACTTTGGTACTCACACTGGGAGATGACTTATTTCTGTTTGCCAGTGGCTCTGAGTTAATCAGAGACAACATCTACTAATCCACAGAAGAAYATTTAACCTGGTATTTACTTTATGGATGCCTACATATTAATTGTACTGTGGTCATTCAAATCTACCACACTCTAAACAATGTCACAGTGAAAGTATTAACTGAATCCAATTTCAGTTCATCAATTCCAGTGAACTTTCTGGAGCAATACTCATCTTTAGTGAACACAGAGTAACTTAAGCTCTGCTATAAAAAGTTAGATTTGGGAAACACTCTTCAGTGACAAAAGCCTAGTAAAAGAGACTGATAAACTAAGGAATTGCAGAAGTTACACAGTTTCCAGGAATCACCTTTCCCTCATCTGTGTGCTGGAAACTAAGAATTCTCTATTGGGCTCTTTCAGACTTTACATATATTGAAAACAAGTTACACAATCAAACACTAATTATTTTCAATAGCCAGGATRGAAAGAAAACAAAAGGTCTAAGCAAAGAAATAGAAGGCTGGAACTTGAAATGAATGACTAAATACCACAGTTTCACATATATGAAATAGGAGGAAGAGTTAGGCCGACTAAGAGAATGACTAGAAATAGGAACAAGAGTTCTTCAACGGGACTGCGTAATTCCTCCTGCAGCTCAGATCCTTTCTGTTCAGTGTTCCAACAAGTTGATGAAGTCTATTCCTGACACTGACAATCAAGAGTGAATAGTCTTGATGTGAATGACAGTMTGTCACTCATTATGCCATGAATCTGGAACTTCAGTCTTCCACCCTTCCCTCCAAAGCCCAAGAGGCCAAGAACAYGAACTGAAAGCAAACTGCAGTTATCATGCTGGGTATGCTCTTCAGTTACAAGAGCCTATTATTGTCTAGCCTAAACCATGTATCAATATATAAGATGATCCAATCCTCAGCTTGAAAATTAAGGTAATTATGAGCGCTGATCCATGAAGTTCAAGTGGTAATGTTTCTTAAATATGGTCTGATAGTTTTCTTTCTCTAATCTATCAGCCCTACTATTAAGTGCATCTACCAGAATGGCCAAAGCACCTCGTTTGTGCTGGAAAAAATAACACTAAAAAGATCAACAAAAGATGGTYAAAAAAATAATTACTAATTTTCATTAAAATGCTTGCTTATTCATTTCTCAATGAGGAAGGTTTCTGCAGTCTACTTCTTTAACACATAGTTTTACTACACTTGCTCCTTCAGTTATGGGCCTAGACACTTGTTTTGCGCTTAAAAAAATACAAAACATTTTACTCCAACAAAATTTCTTCCTTTTCTGCCCAGCTACAGAATAAAAAGGGGGTCAAAAGAGCAGCAGATGTGGTCAAAGTTCCAAAAAATATCTTTTTTGAGAGTCCATCAGAAGTCTGATACCTCAGATATTAATCTAGACTAGGCAGGGACGTAGACTAAGAAGATGACAGCAGTCTGCCTCTCCACTAATAGATCAAACCTTTCACCTTCCAGGAATACAAGTTAACTAACTCAATCTTTGTGGATAAAGTTGTTGCATCAAACAGGTATGCTGGCATACGCTAGAGGACATCTCATAAGCAGAGATTTGTCAGCAAGCAACCTGGTACATTCCATCTTGAAGTACACCATAATGGAATGATTTTTTCACTCCGTAATGCCTTCAATTTGTACAGATATGGACGACTTCTGTTCTTCAGTGATAAACGTGTATTTTAACTGTATTTTAACTGGGTCCTCTCTCCTTTATTATTTATGTCCTGTCTCTTTTTAAACTTCCACACAACTGGTGGAGAATTCTTCATTTAYTGGCAGTTTCTCATTCTGAGTAATTTTCCTAAGTTTGATGGAGCACTAGATTTCCAAGAAAGAGGAAAATAATATCATGTTCCTTACCTGAATTTTGTCTTCTCTGAACAGGGATCTGCTGCTCTGTCAGGACCCACCCTGTGCTGATTGCATTCAGCAACTCTTTTTGTATTCTGGCTTCATGGGGTTGCTCAAAGTCTTTCTCATCAGAAGTTTTCTGGTTGGAGAGAGAAAGAATTGCAAATGTACTCTGCCTAGTTTTTCTTTTCTTGTGTCTCTATTCCAGCAGGGTGACTCAGAGTTTAAATCTGTTTATTTTTCCTTGCAATTTTACARTTTTGCACCTCTGTCAGTAGAGTCTGGAGAGACGTCTGTGGTTCCACCTACTCACCAGGCGAGAGGGYTCCCAAACAGGCTTCTCAGCCTTGGTGGAGATGGGGAAAACCAGCAGTTTTCCAAGTCTGATGCAGCAGGGGATTTCCATTCAGAGAAGACAAAACCAATGAAAGAAACTGATTTTTCAATGAACCCTTATTTTAAACTGTCCACAGCAGTTTCAGTACCATGCAGATTTTTTTCTGTCTTGCCTCAGAGTTCCTAGAAAACTCTTCCTGAGTGAGRGGTTTTCTACAGCTCTCAGCATTGTTAATATCTATTATTCTGAAAGTTTCAGAGAGAGATGTGTAATGTATTCTGGGGTTAACAGGAAACGTTGTATGTTAAAAAAGATCACTTATATGGCTGATTTGTTTCAAGAATAACTCAGCTGCTTAAGAGGATCTGAATGTTCTTGCTGTCAGAGAAAAGAAAAAGCAARAAGTATTTTTATTTGAAAGACCACCATGCTTGTCCACTCTAGAAATAAGCCTTTGAGRGAAACAACAACATAAAAAATCAGTATTTGAAAGACTGGCAGRGGTTGAAGGAACTAAATCTGCTGTTCCAAGCCTGAAAAATAAAAGCAGAACGTACAGATATGCTACCTTTTTACAATATTCACTACTTCCTGGAAAAGAGTTCTTTCATCAGTAGCGTAACTGACTTCTAGTCCTGTAACTCCAGATCTTGTAAGCAAGGGGGCTTGGTCTCTGCTCCCTAGAAAATAAAAGTAAAAAAACCCATTACAATTTAGAAGGAATTTCATTCTGTCAGTCAACAATACTGCTTTAGAATAAAACACACAACTGAAAAAGTATGAWACGCAACTTTTTAATAACATCACAATTAATTCCATGGACTTATTTTGTTCCTCTTGGGTGGAAAAATACTTTCTTTTCACTTTGTACAAATTCTCAGATACAAACAAATTTGATTCAAGAGAAATTCCACCACTTTGCAGGTACAAGAGTCCAGTTACTAGAAAATTACTTTTAATATAAAATATTAAAGGACTACATGACAGCTTACACACTTTTTGTGCAAAATGTAATTTTAACTGCTGTCTTAGAGTACTTTGCCAAATGTCTTACAGAAYGAAAATGCTATATAACAGTATAGTTCTTTTCTCAGCACACTGCTAAGTTACTGATAGAAATGGAAAAACATGAGCAACTGCTCACTTAGTGCACATTACGAGTGTCTACACTGATAATGTCTGAGTAATATTTAAATTTGTATGCATGCAGGATCTCAGCATTTGCCTTCCATATTAAGAAAACCTCTTTAAATGAATAATGCACAACACATACTCTGGTTTTTCTGTACAACAGATAGTATGATCTCTCTTAAGGTGATGTGGATTTCAAGAACTGGAATTTTTAAAAGACATTCTACTTTGACACATTCTTAAGATCTTGAGAATTAAGAAAAGTGTGCTTTAAGAAATAAATGTTAAAATGAGTACTGTGACTTACAAAGCAATAATAACACAAAAGGGGAAAAAAAAGATGTATCTCAATGTCAAGTAAATCCACAGGGAACTCAAAAAGTTCTAACCAAGAAAGTATTGACAGCACACATCAATTAAAGCAACGAATGTCACAATAACATTTAAACACATCATTTTATTTCGCTRACAAAACCAGATCAGAACCTTTGTTTTTTCAAAGTATCACTGGACCTTTTACAGAAAGCTTTTTCTTGACAAATTATCAGTGGCACACACCTAGGGAGCCATAGTGGCTGCACTGTGGAAAAATCTCACTTAGTAAGATAATGGAGATAAATTTTTTGAAGATMGTAACAAGCATATAATACCAGAATAAAGTTCACTGAGAATAATAAGAACTTAGCTTAACAGGATATAATAGCTACAATACTTTGAAAAATAAACTGGTAAAAGAAGAAGCTGTTGCCTTATTGCTAAATTTATTTTTGGTAGRTTTTTTGTCCACRCTTAAAATTTTAGACAGTATTTTGTGGTTTGATACATATTCACAATGCCAAAGAAACCCTGAAATAAAKAGGACTACTTTGGGGATGGGGWTTTTTTGAGTTTTTTTKGTTCRTTTGTTTTTTACTAGCCTAAACCAGTGGTACTCAACCTTTAACAGCTGGAGAGCCACTTCTTTATAAAATGGAGTTGTAGAGCACCATAAAAATCAAGTATCAACAGTGTGATTTCTTTTCCATCATGACACTTCAATGTGTGATGATGCTGCCTTAATGCCACCACACATTGATACATCACGACATGACACATCAGCATCCTCTCTCCCAGCAGCATTCTGTCTTCAATCCCTTCTGGCTGCTAGGAAGGAGTGGGGTGGAGGGGTGGAAGGGGCAAAAGGGCAAGTTTTTCCCCATTCTGCCCCACAGCTGCTGGGTGGGAGGTGATCTCTACTCTTACCTGTGGGGGGATCCCAGCAGCTCCTTTTCTTTCCCCCTATGGGAGGGGGAACTTCAGCGACTCCCACACTGCTGGTCCATTTGCTCAGTGCTCCCCGCGCTGCCTGATAGAGTGGAGCGCCGATCAGATGCCTACATTGCGAGAGCCGCCTGTAGGGCCATGAAGAGCCACATCCGGCTCTAGAGCCACAGGTTGAGTATCACTGGTCTAAACAAAGCCAAAAAGGTACAATAGAATAAGGGCCCCTGATTAGATCCTAAAAGGATCAGATAAAACCAAAAAATAACCCTTAAGTAAAATATAAAACATACTGTCTTGCTTTTAACATTTTCTACTTGTAGCTATCCAGCAACTYGAGTAGGAAACTAAAGGCGGGTTTTCCTCTTTACACTTTTAGAACGCTGCAGGAGCTTGTCCACAAGTAGGCAAATGTGGATATTTTGCACACGCATATGTTAGTTGTGGTTTACAGCCCATGCAATAGTTCTTTGGAAGATATAAGAAGGAAAACTCCRTATTTAATATGACCATTCAACAAGACAAAATTAAATGAGATACATAGTTACATCGATACTCTACTACATTTTGCTTGCTACTGTTTGATTACTAGCAAACAGCATTTTTGCGAAATATATTAAGAAAAAAAAATAGGAACCTTGGCTTGAGAGTGTCCTGTCTCTATCAATCACTATAGCACCAATGATTTCTTTTTTATCAGTATTTGGCAGTGCTGAGTCTGACGAGATGCAATAGAATAAAGCACAGATCGGATCAAACTCTGGGTCTGGTTCCAAATCTCGTCTTGTTCGAGCGTGTAATTCCATACTGATGAGGGTAAGGTGCTGGACCTAGCAACAAATAAACACTGTAAGTTAGTTTGTTCTGGAGGTTTCTTAAAAAGGATTAAGAGGAGATTATTAGTTCAAATTAGGACAGTGCAGACATTCATATGGTGGTATTACATTGTAACTACAAGGTCCCACAWGAAAATTAACAGAAGTGATTAAACATGCATCTCTGGATCTCACTTTTTCGCAAAAAGCAACATCTTAGGAAAAACAAAGATTCATCATTTAACAGATATTTATACTCAGTTTTGAAAATTCAGTATGTGTGTCTGAGTACTATATTCTTCTACAAAAGCAGAAAATAAGGAAAAAATAGATAATATTCAAGAATTGTAAATTCCTGTAGCATTTTCAAACAGCTTTATATTGAGCTGAGTTACATTTCTGAACTGATCAAGACTAAAGAATCACKCTCGGTCTTTCTTCTCCCTTCCCTCCCTCACCCAAAACAAGCAAGAACACTAAGTCTTACAGGAAGGTAGGGAGAATACCTAACTTTGCCTTCACTTGTATTAATGAACTTCCACACTATATTRCCAGAGCTTTTTGCAGAATGATTCACATTAAGAAAATGTTAATTCCTATACACTGTCATACAATAAGCAGAGTATTATTTAATACTGTTTCAACACTATGTTGCTGCTCTATTGTCTTGCATAATATTGCTCATAATGTGGRTTAAGGGAGAGTTGGATGGATTATGAATGAGAAATTAGAAGTATTTCTGTGTATGTAAGCTGCCCTGGGGGCAGCCTGATTTTCTCTAGATTTGCATCCTAAATCACTACAAACATCACTAAAGTGAAATTTTACTATCAAAGCTCTATCTCCATTTCCTCCATGATCACTGGTTTCTTGTGGCTTCTCCTGTCCTCTACTCAGTGCTGTCTCCCTGTCTCATCCATAAATTGGCCAACAGTGAATTCCAAGCCACACAATGAAGAAGTGTCTTCATGGTGTGAAGACTGTCTAGGAGCACATATACACAAATTGCTTGCCCAGTCAGCAGCCAAACACAGCAGTACTAAATTTACATTGCCTCCCTTTGTCCAGCACTTTTGATTCCTTTTCCCAGACCAAACACTCATTTACATTAAATATATAGAGAACTTCTTTGAGATAGGCACCATTTCGTTCAATGTAGTAGAAACTGGCCAACAGGTTCAAAAGGTAACAAGCAGAGATACCAGGAGGGCCTGACTGATTGCTGCCAGATGCTTTATTTCTTAAGGAAACAATCCATGAAAATTATGGCAGACTAGTTTTTCAAGTAATATTTTTATACAAAGCTTACTATTTCTTCCTTCTTTTCCCTTATTTTTACTTTTAAAGGGAGGTTCACCATCTTCTGAACCAAAATAGTGTGAAGTTTAGTTCAATACTATTTGAGACACTGGGACATCAARCTCAAACTTGTAGATCAACTACTTAAAAGGTGCAGACATCACACACTGATTAATTTTTAAGTCATGTAGGGACCCAGGAGAAAAAGATTTTTAACTTTACCAGTATCAGACTGGCCTGATAACTACAATTCTATAAAGTGACATGTAAGAGTAAAGTTACCTCATGCAAAGATTTTGCTTCCTGCAGATTTTCCACACTGACTTTAAAACCGTAAGTATTATTTAAAGATGGTCCTTCAATTTGGGAAGTCTCTTTCTTTGGAGCACCGAGGGCAGCGAACTGATTCTTATAAGGCAGGGAAGAAAAAAAGCACAGGATAATGAGAAAACCCAGGCTGCTAAACTCATATGAAACATTMAATAATATGCAATATTAAATACAAGTTTATCAATGAAAACACAAGTGCTACACTACGAATTACTAAAAAGTGCACAACTTCTTACAATCTCCTCATTTTATTTCTCAATATGCAAACAGTTGTATCTGTCCGCCTTTTAAAAGTAATTTTAATAAAAGCTCATAGCAAATCAAGAGGCTGTTTGAAATACTTACAAAACCTCTCAAACAACCAAGAACTTCCATTACCCTACCAAAAAAAACCCCCAGCTGGACACATACTGGCTTTCTTGGATGTTTGAATATATGGAAACCAGCAATTCTCTATTCTCTCTTGAGCAACAATCTGTCAAAAAACCTCTGTCCAGTCACCACTTTTATAGGGTATTACGGGTACATTAAGTACCCACTTGAAATAGGTGAATCCCAGTATATTGAGAAGAAAAAACTACTGGGTCACTCCAGTAGTGCACACAGCCCACCATTCTGTTTCCAACATGGAAAGCAGAAATGCTGTTTAGGGAGACCAAGTCCAATCCCTTTCTCCCCTGTTGGCACACCACAAACTGCCCTCTTTGTTTTCAGAAAATGCTAAGAATATTGTCTGAAAACTAATACACATAGAGACACATAAATATAAACAGGTCTATGTATACATACAAAAAAGGGAAATTACACTAGAACTTAAAAAGAATGTTGTACCTCAAAGAACARAACAACATCTTTACATGGTGTCTCTTTAGTGTTTCATTAGTGTCTCACTACCCTAGAGTAGAAATCTCCATCTCCAATTTACACCCACTCCCCCCAAATTAAACTCATAAATTTCTTCCTAGCTTTAAGTGTGTTCTATTCTACAACCATTGTACCCTACCATTTTAAATGTATTTTCAAGATCATAACAGCAAAAGGAGAAAACAACAAAGAAGTAAGAACAGAAATGTGTATATGTGACATAATAAAAATACATCTGTACACAAAATGTTAATTTACCTTCATTTGTGTGGTTAGAAGTACTCTTCGAAGACCATCAGTATTACTTCCCCTCTTATGGCTCAGTTTCTGAGCTTTTGGTTCTGTAAATATGTATGAGTGAAAGATACTTAGCCTCAATAGTACTGTCTATGCTTTGAACAACATGCAACAAAMAACAAAGGCAGTTCATTAACATTATAAACCAATACTACACATATAAGCAAATACAGTTTTATCCTCYGTCACATCCAAAGCACAACTACTACACTTTGGTATTTATGGRCATTTAGGAACACATTGTACAAGACCAGTAAGTTACAAAGGCTCACATCATTATAATCTTGAACACTGCAATCTTATTCACACTCTACATTGAGACTATTTTTACAAAACTACAAGCAATATAGTCAACAAAATGAAAAAATCCCCCAAATAAGCAATACTTCAAAGTTAAGCTTTTAACCAACATTTCAGAATTCAGATACTAGAGACTATTAGGAAGCAAACAGATTTTCTACTTCTAGACTTGTTTAACAATATTTACTTTAACAATAATGCACAAGACTTTTCCTTTCCAAAACTAGTTCTAAATATATTTAAATATGTTTTTCTTTTTATGTCATAATAAATATATTCAGATTTTTGTATGTGTGTATATTATTAGAATCCCTTAATGATTTACCTGCAGATAAGGGAGTAAAACCAAGAATTTCAGGTATTCCATCTTCGTTTTTTCTCTGCACAATGGGTGTACTATGTAGGCAAACGGATTCAGAATTTCCAGAATCTTCTGGATTAACTGGAAATGGAGATGTCTCAAAGGATGTCCTAATATCCTCTTGGGAGCACGGAGAATTTTGTGCACTTCCAACAGGTACTACATCATTTTCTTCCATGGAAGACAAAATAATATCCTGATTTTTCCACCCTGCATCCTCTAAACTGGACTGCTTGGGATCTGGAGACGCAACCTGCTGCCAAGGAGGGAGCACTGGAGAATCTGGTGAACTGTAATTGACATAATAATCTTCCCCCTCCTCCTCCTCCTCCTCTTCCACCTTATCATGTTCTTGTGCTGAAGTAGTGTGTGTCTTGCTTTCACATGAAATTTTATTAGAGTCTATGTCATTTTTAGTATTTACAAAAGTTCCTAYAGTGCTTATAGACTYATCACAGGTTTCCTTGGTTTGTGTYTTTGTATTTTCTGCCACAGAGGCAGGAGAMTTCTTGGTAGGCACAATAGGTCTTTCATCTTCCAGGCTAGACAAATTAAAATCTTTAGCTACTTTTATTACTTCTATAGATTTCTCTTCAGACAATACTRCAGAGCTGAAACTCTCATCTGCCTTTGCCAGCTCAGCAGGATGATTCTTAGGCAATTTCTTGAAATGTTCATACTCTTCTTTGGCATGAAGCCATATCTGAACTTGCTGTTGGCTTGGAGCACACTTGCATGGCATTATGACTATTTTTTTGTCTTCACTAGTTTTATGGCTATTACTTTCTCTTTTATTAACAGTAGAGTGACCATAATGAAGAGGAGATCCTGGTCTAGGACTTTCYGTCATTGCTGAAAACGCAGTCTTCCAAAGTCGCAGACCTTCTAGTGAGAAGTCCCCCTCAAACTCAAGCAGATCATTTGGAAGTCTGGTTTCYACTGTGAGAAGCCGTCCTCCAATCTCCCTGTGAAGAAAAGTATTTTGAATTACTGTTTTACTGTGAACCGCACTGCAGGCAGTCCACGAGAGGACAGAAAAGCAGAGTACTACTAACTAGTTTTCTCAATATGCAATTCCTGTGGGCAGTATTTTTGTTTTACAAACCATTAAGGCACATTCCCACTCACTACAACAAAATCATGCAAGAAAAGCCCCAAAGTATCATGAAAGAAAATGGGTATTTGGACTGGAAGCACGGTAATTTTCATCTTCAAAAGTCTCTATATCAGAAGGGATCTTTCATGCATCCGTGCCACATAACAGCATAAAACTGTTTACAGGAATAAACTGAATTTAATATAATCACAATCATACATAGACAGAAATGCCACAGTACCTTGGCTTTTCTGGAGCATCTGAAGGGTTGCTGCAGAATGGTTCCTGATAAACCGTTTCTGCGAGGTCGTGATCCAGCAAAGTTGCCATGATTTCTTCACGACTGGGTGGGGACATGAGAGGCTTAAGAATATGAGCAGTACGAGGTGTAAAACTTCCGTTCTTTGATTGTGAGGGAGAACTGGTTGATCTTGGTGAACTATCTGGAGTTGGAGTTAATGCCTCATTGTTTCTTGAAACATGTAATTCTAAATCCTCAGAAGCTGCATCCATAAGTTCACCATCAGGTGATGACAACAAGGATGTAAAAGAGGTATTAACTGAATCAAGTGGTTGACAGGGGTCAAAAGTGGTTTCTTTTCTAATGTGGCTTTGAATCCAGTCTGAGCAGGTTGGCTGAGAAAGGTTAAGAAATCTCTCTTTATTTACTGCATTTCTATTCAACTTGAATTTTTCATTTAAACAGATTTCAGTCTCCTGCGTACAAGAGGTATCAATAAAACTAGATCTAGAAGTAGAATGAACGTTTTTCCTCCACTGACTGTGGCAGTGGTTCTCATTATTATCTAGCGAGGTTTTCTCGAAAAGCTCAGGGCTCAGGGAACCAGTCCGCATCCATTTATTTGTGCTTGAAGAATGTTGCTTTTCTTCCTCAGATTTTTGGTCATTATGACATAGAAAGTCATTTTCTGCTGTTTGCCCAGAACCAAGATCTTGAACTGCATCACTCAAGAATTTCTGGGGTAGATTTTGATCTGCTGGGACAAACTGGCTTGCAGAATAAAAACTGCAAAATCCACTTTGCCCTATAGTATTAATATCAAAGTTATAATTGTGGTCTGGAGATAAGCTGTCTTCAAGTGAGTAGCAGCTTTCAAGACCAGGGTCTGAAAAAAAAATGGGGCTGTCATCAGATACAGAATGATCAATACGACTAGTAATTGGCTGGCTTGAAGACTCCTTTTTTGAAAGTTTTGCTGTTTTTTCTTTAGGTTTTGTGCTCCTGGGAGCACGAGATTTTCTTGATGATGTGACTGACCGTGACCTTTTGATGGCTTTATTCTGTTCCAGAGGGCATGGTATGYCCTTGTTCAGCTGTGTTTTATCTGGCAACTGCTCCTTTGCAACACTGGCATTCTGAGCTTTCTGTTGTCTCTTCTGGAGCAACTCTTTYAAAACAGCCAGGCCAGACTGTCCTTCACCAAATGCTGATGGGGCCACTATACTCCTGTTTTTATACTGGGAGATGGGTTTTGGTTGYGTGGTTGTTTCTGACAGAAGCCTTTGTTTTGCAGTTTCAGGTTTAAAATGTGACATATCCAAAATAAATCCTCTCTGATTTTGATCACAATTTAACTGTTTCACTGGACTCTTCAAAGACGTTACAAAACAGTTTTTAGGCAATTGAAGTGGCCCAGGGTTTTCCTCAGATGGCTTAAGAATAGAAGAACAAGGATCAGGATGCTTGGATGCCTCTGGTAAACAAAAAATCTGTTGTTGGYTATTGTCTTTACAATGCAAATAGTTAGTGGTATGTAATTGATCCATCTTTGCTGTATCCAGAGAGTCACAGGTTTCGTTTAATTTCCCAGTTGGTGGCAAATATCTGATTTGCAAATTTTTTATCTCTTCTGCTTTTGCAGAAGTCTTATCTTTAGGGATGTGTGCATTCTGTGTTATGTGAGTTGAGTGATTAGATGGATCAAATATGTTTTGAATGAAAGCAGAATCCTTCATTCTAAATATGGCACTCTGAGTCCTGGACCTCTGAGAGCTCATTTTTGGTACTTCCCTWCCAGATGCCACAGGAGTAGATATTAAAGATGAATGAGGGTCTTCCCGTGGAGCAGGCAAACACTGTGCATCTACAGGTTTATCAATTTCCATCAACGAGTGAAAGCAGCCTGATGAATTACCTTGTGCATCAGCTGAAGGGAGCTGTGCTGASGACAGATATCCAGCTGAATAGCCAGGAAGAGGACTGTCTTTATGCTTGTGAAGTGGCTGAGAACAGAGAGAGTTGTAAGAAATCTCAGGCAGATCTTGATGCTTCAGCACAAACTTGACTTCTGCAGCAGAACAATCGCTTCCTTTTTCATCTTTAAATACAACACGCTTTCTTGAGGACACTTTTTCAGCTGTTTTTTGTTTTGTTCTCAGTTTCTTCCTTCCATCATCTGGTGTTTTATCGGCCTGAATAATCTTTTTCTTTTTCTTGGTAGATACAGCGGGGCTAGCAAATTTCTTTTTASATTTCTTAACCTGAGTTTTTGCTCGACTAGTTTTCCCTACACTAGTATTAACAGTCTTGCTGTTGTAGATATTGGGCCCCCTACTAAATAAAGCTTCTCTGTCCAGGTTGCTCAAAATTTCTTCTGCTTTTGGGTCAGTGGGAGACCAGCAGCGAGGTGGAGATGTGTTTACTGGGCTTGTGCTTCTCTCAGAAAGAAAACCTAACTTAGACATAACATCACTATAGTTATAGTCACAGTCTTCAGCTTCAGCACTGTAGGAGGGCGAAGGAGGAGAAAGAATTGCATGAGTCCTTTTTCTGAAAGATAAAGTTCTTTTAATATTTGTACTACCTGTTTTTTGTGGTTTTCCAGCTTTTTTCTTGGCTGACTTATGTTTTGCTTTCCTTTTGTGACTTTTCTTTGGTGTTAGTGGATAAATAGGATATTTGGTTGCAGGAGAGTCAGGAACTTTTGGCCAAAAGTCCTTTAAAGGTGCGAGCTTTTTATATAAATTCATCTTTTCCTCTGTGAGTACTACTCTTTCCTCACTAGAATCTACTTTCCCCAATTTAACAAGCATATTTTTTCTCCCTCTAAATCTATTGATGATAATATATTTAATAATAACAGGTGGCAATTTTTTAGAAAGTTTTCTACGCTTTCGAGACTTCTGAGACCCATCCAAACTTTCAACACTTTCTATTGGTTGAGGTAGATTAATTTTTGAGTTGTGTGCGACAAAGCTCGATTCACTGTCTTCAGTCTCATAATTTACCTTCCGTTTCGCTCGGAGCGTGTATTTATTCCCACACAGTCCAAATGACTGCTCAGTTTCAAGAGATCCATCTGCAAACTGGCAGTCAGTGTAATTAGCAGTACTTGTAGGCATTTTGTTTTCAAAAGCCTCAAGAGGAACTTGAACTAAGTCACTAGGTAAAGCACTGTCCTTATCAGGAATGTTGCTACAAGCATTACCTTGTGTATAGCAGCTTTCCTTCACTGATGCAACATYATTGACACTTGCAGGCTCCTGATGATTGATAAAACTATGCTTCTTTTTATTCAGTTTCATCCTGGACTGTTTGTTGCCTTGTTGCAATTTGTATGTCACGGGAGCTAACTTCTGTGGTCGACTGAGACAATTAGAAAGAACAACACTAGGAAAGAACATATAATGTGCTGCTTGTTGACTGAGGCTTGGCTTTTCTGCCTTGTGCTCCTGAAATTCTTCATACCTAATTTTAAGCTTATTAAGGCCACCTTCATCAGTGTTATTTTCAAGTGAATGTACCACAGTTCGACTGCCTCCTGAACAAGATACCAATTCACAATTTTCTGTAGCTGTTGCTGGAAAAAAACTATTTATACTTGCACTGCTGGATTTTTCATTTACTTCAGAGGACATTTTACCTTTGGAGTGGCTCAAATCAGAAAAGTTATATAAGTTTTTATTCAACATGCTGTCACCAATATGGCGGCCCACATGCATAAAAGAGACATCCTTTTCAGCCTTTCTAATGCTAATGTATTTCCTACTAGGTATTGGTCTGTTCACTGATGAAATATCATCTTCATAGTCATAAATATTATTTCCACATGAAGGAACTGGGAGAGTATCTTTCTTGTTACTCTCTTTGTGAGAGTTTTCTGCATGGGTACTATTGCTGAATGGAGTTGGGTACTTTGCTGAGTAAGTGCTTTCTTTTGTAAGAGAATGGACTGACAGTTCAGGTCTTGTTTCTGTGTTTGGTTGTGAGAGGTCTTCTACAAAATCTTCATTATTCAAAACATGGTTAGAAAGGGCACTTGTGTGTTTACACTGAAAAGTAATCTTAGCAGAAGATGGGGGTTCTAGTGTAGCAGCATCTTTGTGAAAGATTGAGGTCTTTACAGACATTTTGCTTGTTGCAATGACGGAGGAGTGAGTTCGAGAACTTTCATTATTCAAAGGATTGTCTGAAATGGAAGACAAGCAATTTTATTCTAGTTTTCCTGTAAAAAAATAACCTAATGCATTAAAATTTTTAATAGGATTTTCATTAAAGTCTTCCCATCTAAATAAGAAACAAAACTCCTGCAAATCACATTACATTTGTAATCATGGCAACTAGAGACCTTTACTACGTGTGTTGTTTTATCAAAATCACATCATCAGCACATTTGTCTCAGGCACTTTGTCARTTTTTCTTAAATGACAGACTTGCATACAGTTGTCAAAGATTTCATGCTGACTTACTGAAAAGAACGCTTCTACAAACACTTTCAAATGACTAAATACAAACAGATGGATTTCTAGAAAAGGCTGTACACTGATTTTTTCCTGGGAAGTATACTCATTGGCTCTAAAAAACAAAAAACTTATTTAGATGACCTTGCCCCTGCAGGAAAGTCATTGCACAGAATGCTGAAGTACTAYCTTACAACATGGCAAGGGCTTTGTATGAACTGTGCTGTGCACGAAATAGAGGTAGTTTCCCGCACTTTTATRAAGCAGAGCAATACCCATTCGGGTGTTCATGCAAGAAGTGTGCACCAGTTAGTCAGATCCTGGATTCACATCCATGTATTAACATTCCCYCACAAATCTGAGACCAGCAGCTGCTGTAATAACTTTTCCTGTGCAGACTCATCACCTGGTGTCTGTGGTGATTTTGATCTCTTTAGGTGATACTTTCACCTCAACTATGGACAGGGAGGTGGTAACAAATTAACAACTGTGTGCTTGCTCATAACTCTGATGGACTAGAAGTAATTTGACAGAGGTTATACCACTGMAAAAAGGCAGCTACCACAGAGCACCTGGCACACATAAGTTTGTTCATGTGTCCACCTCTTCAGGTGAAATGYTGAAGGAGGATAGGAGTAATGAAACATGCTGTACAACCTGGAAGCCTGTGCTGTACACTGACGTACCAGACTGGGGATCCTCAGGGCCTCTACTGTAAGCCTCAACCAATTTGAGAATTATCTTAGATTCATGCTGCCTTACACTTAGCAATTTATTGCTGGCTGAGAAAAATAAAAGGAAGTCCCAATCTGTTYCTAATAATATTTTCCAATGCATACAGAGCGTCCTTAATCTGTGAAACACAGCTGGGAGATACTGCCTATTATTCTTTGAGAGTAGGAGTCCACAGAAAGAATGAGGATGATTAACTGAAAACTCAGAAAATGGCAGTTTGGYGGTGTCAACAAACACTTGGAAAATACCTGGCTATTCAGATATAAAAACTGCAAAAATAGTTGTCAGTCAGAGATTATGACACAGATTCATGTGTGGATAAGCATTTTCTGATAAAGAAAATGACCTGGACTGAGATCTGTTTCGAATTTACTGTATCTCCGATTATATCAAATCAATGTAAAAGTTCACAGCAATAAAATTTATAAGCTGATGTTCTGCATGTGACATTTCACATACTTAAAATATGSTAAGATCTAAACACTTATTTAAGACACAGTCTCATTAGCCAGTAGAATCTTTTAGTACAGCAAATTAGAAAGTATGTCAAATAAGGAAATTAGAATTCTGTATTTTACAAAAGCAAATCATATTAATAATATGCCAAATCATGTATTTACCCTACCATTCTACCTATAATAGCAAAGGAAAAAGCACACTTTAAACACTGAACACAAAASAATAGCTGTGGTTGTCTATATAGTACAATCATATAGCTCACTTTCTCAACTGAACATTATAATGTGAAAATACGCAAATTTTCTAATGAAACAAATAATATAATTTATATATTTGCCTAACCTCAAAGTGTGCATTCTGTTGACTAATGTTATTTGATCAGAGACAGCATGTTATAAAGATTGCAAAAGATCTCTACAATTTTTTTAACAGATTTGAAACGCTGTTACTTCTGCATCAGCTTTGCCACTGCATAGTTTTAACTCATGCAATCCCTGGAGGAGAGCATGCAATCTGCTGAATGAAACATAGGCCCAAACAAAGGCTCGCTATATTTTAGCATGTGTGGCAAATACTTGCAAGAWTCATCTAAATTTACACAGTAATACATTTACTATTTACAATAATCCTAGAAAAATAAATAATCCTACACAATCATTACTTTTAATAACATAGTAACTGAAAAATATCCCTTGCAAAGAGGTTTTTTTTGTTAATTAAACAATGTCCTTTTTTGATCATTGATACAATAGAAATAAACAATTCACAGAGAGCATTGAGATTAAAATACAGTTGTTTTTTTTAAGGAAGGTATTAAGGGCCTGCTTTTGCAATCTGTTGAGAACATTTCATTCTGATTGAAACAAGGACTGAATTTGGTCAGCACTTTTGAGAATTAGCAATTTGATGTGAAAATGAACTGTGACAACTTCTRAAGCTTATTTTCTATTTACTTACCACCATTTTCATCTGCAGTTCCATCCAACTGAGGTATTGAGAGATTAGCTAGGAGCATACTGTTACCACTCCACTCCATTTCTTCCTCTGAAGATGAATCCTCTTCTGTTGAGCTTYGATGCATATTTTTGCCAGCTGACCTGGAGGAAAGTGAAGGAACTAACTGATGCACAATACTTCTATTAGAAAACAGGAGCAACAGGGATCAATGGGATATGGTGTTTTATGGTTGTGTAATTYGGGGGAGCAAAGGGAAACAAACAAGAATTTTGATACATTTCTCACTGAGAAATTCAAAATATTATTTAATGTCACTATTTTAAGAGGCAACAGTGGTAGTTAATTTTAAACACAGGATTCACTAACTTGAGCAGATACAGAGAAGGCATTTAGATGTGTAATTTTAGTCCAGTTTTACTGAGATTTCAGTGCTTCAAAGTGCTTGAAATTTGAAGACTAAACCAACTACRCAAAATTATTTCASTTTAGCTGTTAGCAAAAAGATGTTTACTTTTTTGTGGGTTTTTTTGGTTAAGAAATCTTTACTGTATTATAATTATTATCTCTCTCAGCAAGCTTAACTAAATCATAACCAACAAAACTATGTTTCATTCCATCCCTCACTGAATATTCTGAAGTAGCTTTTGTTAATACTTAAGCTGCTTTTACTAAGTTAACTGTTCTACACTGCCATGTTTACAGTCATAAATTTACTGGGGAAAAAAAAAGGAAGGAAATCTACGAAGAAAAGCTTGTATGAATTGTTCATGTTTTTAATGTGGCATGGCTTTATATGGGTGTGGGGGTAGGAAGAATAGCATAGAAAACCACAAGAAACCAAATCCACCAGTATATTATAACTCTACAGGAACTTAGGAATTTGATTTCTTCTTCTTTAAAATAAAGTGTGAGATGGACAAAATTCTTAACAGAAGTAACACAAACTCTGTGGCTACAAGAAAGAAATCCAGATACATATTAAGGAACTAAGATTAAGCGTTTTTAATTTGTTGTTTGTTTAATATTGAGTAATACTTTAAAAGATATAAACACAAATGTTTTTAAGTTACAGGCAGGAAAACCCACAATAACYTAAATACAGTCTACTTTTGCAGAACTCTTTTATGACCAGAGATAAACCAGCATGAATTATATGTATGGTAATACCCCACCCATCTGAATGTCAGCAGTGAGCTAATTTAGATCAGGTCAGATWTATAAGTTAAGAAACAACAGACTCAAATGTAACCACATAATTTCCACTCAGYTCTGGAAGCATGACTTGAGAATCGAGTAAACAAGCACAGCTAGGTACACAGTCTCCATTGATCTAAGTGAGTTTAGTTGCCCCTCTTCTGTGTTCCAGAAACATTGAAAAGTACACCACAAAGCATTCAGCTCCACATGTAAATTAATGGCAAACTGGGRATATTTCTTCCAACCTGAATTATGCTGTAATTCCAGGTAAATCATTRTCAACTTTAGTAAACCAAATCAGACTGGAGATGATTTTTGCAGGTAATCCAGATTTCTCCTCATTCAAGCCATCAGTCTGGATTCCAGGAAAATTTGTGTAACACACATGATACCACCATAAATTAACTAGTCCAGGTCTTGAAAGGCATTTTTACTCCTGATGGGCTTTTTTCTCCAAATTAAACTCAGTAGGGTGTGGTTACTCCTCATTAGCTCAACAGATTTTCTGATAATGGAAGATTGATAAATACCCAGTAACAGAAAAGTGATCGTATGGATACAGTAGGAGGCATTAGAAAGCCATACAGATGGAGTGAGCAGTATAAAGTCAGACTCAAACTTGTTCTTTACACATGAGCAGAATCATGCAGGAGACAAAGATTCCCACGCTTGTTTGTGAAGTCAGTCCAAATTCTRTAGAGATCTCAGTGAAAGAGAACTTGCAATTCCCTCGGAACACAAGCTGACTCCCTGTGGAAGCACATGCTGTGTACATTTTCCCTAGTGCTTTCTGTCTGGGATTAAGGTGCAGGCATATATGAGCACGATATTATTGAGACAGCTCATCAAGTCTCTTGAGTTTTTAAATAAGATTCCTTACTGCATGAAAGCAGTTAATTGCTTCAGGATCCTACCTGACTCCTGAAATTGTACATCAAGCCTGTACAGAGCTGTGTCTGAGCTAATGAATTCTGCAAGATACAGATTMACACAGCAACTACAACTAAACTGAAGTTTAATGTTAACCGTTTTCAATTGAAATTTCAATTTCAATTTTCAGAYTACTATGAGGGAAAAAAAACATAGAAAACGAAAGGCTAAATAGGAAAACTAGATTTAGAGRTCAATTATCTCTCAAACCAGACTAATGAACTAACTTTTGATTTTGTTACAACTTTTATGTGTCTTCAGGAAATAAAAGAAATATTTCTGTATCTCTCTGGTTCTCTGAAACATAGTATAATTATGACTTCTGATGTAGAAAAGAAGGCCAAATATCAAAATGTTATGTCTGTGAAGTTTCTCGTATTTCAAACAGAATTACAAATATCAAAAGGTGTGCCCAAAGCAGGGGTCAAGAGCAACTGGATATAGATGTTTTCAATGCCTGTCAGTGCAAACTGTACTAAAGGTCATTACAACCTGAGAAGGTGTTCCAAGAATGCTGGCCTTAAAAATATTGAAACTGCTGACCTTTAGCAGTCGAGCTGTGTGAGCAACATTCAGATTTTGTTTTAAGCTTTGAGCATGGAAACAAATAGGTGTTTTTTTCCTCAGGTCTCTTGGTTAATCTTCATGTGAATACTTTTTAAATATTGATTTTAGTAAAAGATGTACAAGAGACACCTTAACATTTGTACTACATCCAAGGTGTGATCTTACAAGCAAGTTACCACCAAATGTGTTCTTGTATTTGGACTTGCAGAACAAAAAGCCTACTGAATTTTTCCTCAAACAGCAAACTAGAAGCTTATGTATGGCCAAAGCTAAACACTTAATCTTTATTTCCAGATAACACTGATGATAAAACATCATCGTCTAAACTACTGCATTCCATCCCAAGATCTGCAAAGATTTTTCCAATGTTATCACCAGAGACCCCTCCACATCTCACTGGGCTAATGGCATTCTTAAAAACAAGGTGGGAGGGAGGAAAGATCTGACAGAAAGAAAATATATTAAGAAAAGAAAATCACATATATACCTTCTTTTTGGCCCAGGCTCTTCCATGTTACTGTCCCACCTCTGGGACATTAGCAAGCTAAGTTCCATTTCTTCTTTCTCACACTGTGGCTCGTTTTCTTCATCATCACTGTTCTGAGAATTTCGCCAGCTTCCAAGAGAACGATGGTGAGAGAGTGTTTTTTGATGTCCCATCTGATATCCATCATTCTCCAATCCAGCCAACAGATCAATCATGGCCTCATCAGCACTACTGCCCACTGTAGAAAAAGCCCATACAAGTAGAATCTATATTTTGTTCTACTTGTAAAGAACTAGTTACAGTCTATCAGTAAAAAAACAAAACCAACCAAACCAAACAAAGAAAGTCCCTCTCTTTTTAAAAATCTATTAGTCTGTTATTGTCTAAGGCAAGGCAGGCTACAGAAACAGAGCCCTTTTCATATCTTATTTTTTCAAATGTTATGATTGCTCCATTCTAGCTCTGTATATAAAACTTTGACAAACTTTATTTCTGCCCTMCTCTACTGATTGAACAAGTTTTAGTGGTGTGCTTCTCTCTCTCCACTTTCCTATTACCTCCTCTCATCCAGTGAAGCTTCACTCTCCCCTTTAATTCCAGCATGAGTGCCAGCTTCTGAAGCATCAAYGCCTTCTCTTGCTCAATAGCTGCATTAGCTTTTTTAGGCACTTCTCTCTGTAYCACTTGAAGACTTTCAATCACAGAATCTTGTGAAAAGGGATGCTGATTTTGATCAACGATTCCTCCTTCTCTTCTTTACTATAATGCTTAATTTTAGCTCCCTTTTGATGTCACAATAAGCTATTCCCTTCCAAGGCTTCTATAAACACTGAAAGTTTACCTGATTTCACTCCTCTCTTAATTTTTGYTTCTTTTATTTGACTCAAACTTATAGTAATTCATGCACTCCCATTCTCATTTTTTTCTGTTTCTTAAAAATCCTTCCAAGTCACTAATTTTTCTCATTYTCTTCCTACTTACCTATCATCTGACCTCATAAACAATTTATGATCTCCAGTCTACTSTAGCATCTTTGCTACTTCTCTCCCCTTCTCTGGCAGAAGAACTACAATCCCTACTTTCTTTCCTCAGGGAAGAAATACAGTCTCCAATTTCTTTCCTTGGGAAACATTTTATGATTACAATGATCTTGAGAATTATATAAAATAGATCTCAACATCTGTGAGAAAGGCATTTTTCATATTTTGCAAAGGCTTCACAAGACACCATGCAATCCTTTATAGGCAAAACCATCCCCTTTTCCTGAGTTCTGAACTAACCCACTTTTAATTATACTTTCTGTTCTTGGTCCCTTTGCCCTTTCTGAGGCGCATCATTAAACTCCAACCTTTACTTCATGTTAATATGACCCTTGGTGTGTAATTCACAGTGAACAGAAGTCATACAGTTCACAGTCCATGTGGCACTACAATGCTACATAGGAACAGGATAGACGGGTGCAGGCTATGAAAGAGAGTAAGAGACCCAAATATGCAGCATGTTACTCATAGTCACACAAGACACCAGCAATTGGTACCTGCATGACAAGAAGGGAGAAGGGAAAAAAACTCCTTGAGTAAACTAACTAATTCCTCTCATGGCTAGTAACCTAAGGGAACAAAAAGACTGTGGAAYAATAAAATAGCCTGGAAGAAAAGACATTCCAATCATACTCACTAAAAACTGCAGTCTGATTTAGTCTTTGAGACAAAGGCTGAAAGCTCTGACTGTTCTCCACAATGTTTAAAATTGCTTCTTCATTAATAAGTGCTTCCTCTTCTTTATCAGTTTGCATACTGCTGGAGTCTTTAAAAGAAAAAAAAAATAGAGGAAGAACAAAACGTCAGGATCAGAGACATCAATACGTTATGAAAGCATGCCACTTTAGAATGGATTTTACTGTCCAAGTATATTTCCATTATTTGTTATGGCAATTTTAGAAAGGCTTACTCTAGCAATAATAAAAATAAAAGCAAAACTACTCTTTGGTTTTTCATAATTAACAATAAACTTCCTTCTGCTTACTTCTACTAATAGTATAAACAGCCAAACCATGACAGAGATTTATGCCTAAACAATTAGGACATTAAAAAAAAACTCACCTTTGCTCATCTTTTTATCGTCATGCACTTCTACCATATTAGCTGGTGTACACGGAATGGCTTCAGGAGAAAGTACCTCAGAATGTAGTGTTAACTCAGCAGAGAACTCCTCTGATCCATTACTGTAGTCCAATGATCCTGACAACGTTCTAGTTAATTGAAAAGCAAGTTTTAAATACATATTTAAGGTTTGCATAGAACAYTATACTTTATGACAAATGGCTAAACACTTACACAGAGAAGTCATTTTGCTTGAGAATTTCTTTAAGTCTCTTCTGAAAAAATTTTTCACTCTCTGTTGCTGGCACAAATCCACGGTCTTTAAAATTTGAAAAATATTTGTTATTCAGTTTTACTTTGACCTCTCAACATAGAGAGCAGTTAAAATTACTGATTTTATTAGGAAAAGGCTCAAAGTAGAAGTGCCTGCTAATTTTCAGCACCAAATCTGAGRGCTGATTTTCCAAGTGTACTAAAAACTTTAAAATACTTGACACACTCCCACTGATCTCATTTGCAACTGTTATCAACAGCATTTACAAATCATGATGCAATTACACCAAGGTGAGCATCCAAGAAAAATCAGTGAATAATTTCAAAAAGTCTGGCTTATGCAGCCTGAATACCAGTACACAGAAACACAGGAARAAAGTCAATCAGAAAGCAATCTGCCTTAGCCAGGAACCTGCCTCTTCCCTTCTTGCAATCCTCTGGCTTACTTGCCAAATATCATTCATATTTTAAAAGAAATATATCCTAGGTTCTGCAGAGAAAGCCTGTTAATTATGAAATTACGTTGCAGACCACAGTCTTCCCTGTATAATGAATTTTACATAAAAATCCAGGGATTTATCTATCCTATTAGAATTTTAATCTAATATCACCTTAGCTATAATTCCACAGAAATTAAAAGGGACTGCCCTTTTGCATAAATGAYAATGGAAAGCTTCAAGATAAAGAGATTTAGTTTTGTCAGTATTTAAATGTTTTCCATGACAAAGCATGCAATCTTAACTGCCATTATCATTCATTCTGTCTAGAATRTTTTGCTGATAGCTGAATCATGATGCTGTTAGGCAAGGTTATGCATCTTGCTTTCAAAATTGGAAAACATATACTGGACTATCAGTAAGCCYGGGTACATCTAAAAACCCCTGAAACTTGGTACACCAATTTAAATTCTGTCCTTTTGCTTGCTTCTCATACAAAGTTTTGGATTAACAACTGCACAATTTTTTTTTTTTTTTACCTTGTGACTCAGGTGGCTTAATCTGAGAAGATTCACATTTCTGTCTCCGTCGCAGCTTTTCATCCTCCCATATAGCTTGCAAACCAGGGTTCTTGCCAATCTGGGCTGAAATACGCAGTAATACATGAAGGGAAGTCTGTTAATGTGACAAAGCATTCTTTCCCCAAATTGGATTCTGGCACTTTTCATCATCTCTTTTGGCATTCTAGCCTGTTATTTTTTAATTGCCATTCTTGCCTTACTCTAGGTTTTGGCACTATGAAAAGTTAAGGTGCAACCTAATTTGTTTTCTAGAACTCCTATTTGTAATCCAAATCTTTGGCTTTTTCTGGTCTTTCCACTAAGCATGTGTGTGTATGTATATATATATGTGTATGTACATGCACACATCTGATGCTGATATTTCCATTACTATTCTTCCTATAGGTCTGAAACCTTCTGTTATGCATTAATAAAAATCTCTTTATACTGCTCTGACAATATATTTTTATAACCTTTTTTCTTTCAGACTTAATGGATTTTTTTTAAACTTTATGAATTTGTAGATCAACAATTCACTAATAATGAAATCTGGATTGTGATTTAACTAAGCTGAGCTTTAAAAGAAGAGTGAACTATGACAAAATAGTTTCTGTTTTAAAACCATTTCAAATGGAAAGTTATTAACATTTTACCTTCAATATCCAGTTGATTCAAAATGTCAGCAGCTACTGCATCCACCTCCAATTCACAAGTACTTTGTGGCTCAACACCTTTCAGCATTAAAGAGCTGTGACAAAATAAATATCACAGGTTAATTTTATCAATGCACTGACTTTGAAACATGCATCATCATTATTTTTTAACTGGATAATACCTAAAAGTATTCAGAGGCAACAGAAATGAGTAACTGAATGAAGAATTATCAGCTCCCATCCTCACCTGCAAGTCCTTAAACTAATGATCAAATCTAATTAGATAAGGATTCTGTATCTTCAACATAAAGGGTTTAGCTATTTCTTTTGATAGAAGAGAAGGAGCTGGTAAACAACTCAAAGTAGTAAAGCAATTACAATAATGTTCTCCTCCAATACAAGATTAAATGTTCTATAGAACTCAGCCAATAGTACTAAGTGTGCAGGCATGATCACATGCCCAGAAAACACAGGGGCAATTAATTTTTCTCTCTCACAGTTCGGAGCAATGCTGAACACTTTAACACTCACAATTAGTCTTTCTGGGGCTTTTTCCTTGTTTAGCCTGGTGAATGAAAGTATTAACAACCCAAACGCATGATGAACTAAGGATAACTGCCTTGATGAAGACCTGTTTGGTTTGGTGCTTTTTCTCACCTAAACAAATGYGTGCAACATAGCAGGAAAATACACAAAATAACCAGTATTTCCCATTCTACCGGATCAACACACATTTCYTCAGCAGCTACAATGCTCTTTTTACCAGGTGAGAAGACAGCATGATAAAGTCAGAATATGTCTAGTCTCCCATCTGTACTTAGATGAAAATATGAACTACTTCATGGAATTAATGGTTGTAGTGCCTTGGAAGATATTCAGAAGTGGCCTGTTTGACAAAGATTGCACCATACAACAGATTAATCACCTGCCTCACATCACGTGCATCAGTTTTGCAAAGAAAAGTAGTGGTTTATGTAATGCCAAAATCATGATTTGAGAATATCTTTATTAGAACAACGTTAGAGAAGAAGACTTAGCAAGTCCCAGGCAAAGCTTTTCACAGCATCTATGTTTCATTTTGTAAAAAGGAATGTAGAGAGAATTGTTCACAAGATAAAACTTGTAATACAGTTATATGACAGATAGGGTTAAGTGAGGTGGTGTAGAAGCAATCTAGCTGCACGAGACCAGAAATTTACTCTCTGAAAAAGTGAGATAAATCAGGATTGCACAACACTGAGTTGTCATAGCTAGGCTACTTGGGATACTCACACCAGTTAATTTTAAATTGCCTTTTATATCCACACACCATGCCGAAAAAACTGCAGTACAAATCCATTTTACCTTTGTATAAAAGGCTCCAAATACATTATTGTGAGAACAGAGAGAATGGACCTTTTTTGAAGAAAGTAATAGTTTGTTCGCACTATCCACTGAGATAAAACCGATAGTTCAGGATGAAATTTGTGCTCAAAGAAAGTTCCAACGTTTGGTTTCTCAGATGCTGAGGCAATGAACTAAAGCTACAGTCAACACATATTTTAAAAGGTGCCCACTACATACAGCTAGGAAGATCAAAGCCTTCTAAAACCTTGAAGAATAATCAACAAGGTCAGTATCTTAATTCACCAATATTAATGACAACCTAAGGATGTAAGTTCTGTAACGACCACATCTGAGCGTATTTGTAATGTTAAAGTGAGCACAGGAGACAAAAATTAACTCTATAGAGAATCTGAAAGGTGTTACTCAATTGCACTGATAAGAACTCTAAAATTTGACAACACAATTTTCCATATGCTGTTCAAGGAAGAAAACRTGTCCTTGCTTTCAAGATGTTCAAATGTGTGCACATTATATTAAAAAGTCAAATAACTAAATAAAAACATGCACAGGCTGACAAGCGAGAAAAGCAATTATGACAGCCACAAACCTAGCAAAAATCGGTAATATTACATATCTGCTAGACTGCAAAAGTGTTATTTGTCAGATCTCTCTACTTCCATACAAACTGGTGCCTAATAGTAAATCTAGGATTTAGAAAAAGTGTTTCTCARAAGTATTCTACCAATCATTCTTCTTTTAACACATCATGTCCAAGTGGCAGACTTGACTGGCAGATTACTCCAGGTCTRATGTTTACCAGAAAGTTTCCTCAATGGAACTCATAGAAGTGTTTCATCATTTATTACCAGCTGCCTGAGGAGGATAATAAAATGTGTCTCATATCCAGAACTCCTGATGTCAAAAACTGTTGGACAGCACTTCCAGTTTCACCAGACTGCTGCCCACTTCGGGATAGGCTTTGCACTTTCCAGTGCGATAACATTGGCAATTGTACCTAAAAGCCTTGCAACGTCAGGGACTCCTGGGCACTAGAGATTTTGGACATTTGTCTACTTGATAACAGAATCACTCTAGAATTATATTAAAAGAAGTGTCTCTGGCTTAATACAGTGCACTAATCATAGCAGCGAGTCAAAAATTTGGAGATTTGCCGGGAGCAAGACAAGACATGGCTGGGTTAAATGCTGTTCTTGAGAAGTAGAGCAGAAGCAAGGTGCTCTCTAGCACTGAAAAGGGAGTTCAGTCWCCAAAAAACTGGCACAGCTCTCAAACATTTTCTGAGATAAGGAACCATCACTAGCATTTACTCATGTAAAATGCTACTCATGTTACATATGTGRCTTCAATCTTGCATATTACCTTCCAGGTATCCAAAATCATATTTCAGCCAAATGACACACTGTATTCCAAAGTAAAAAAATGCCCAATCGCTGGTACTGCTTGGTTAAACATGAAAACTTGTTAAGTGCCACTTACAGCAAGGACTTGATAGATACATTCTGGACTATCTCTAAAATGTGTTCTTAATGGACACAAAGAATAATGAGTCCAAACAGACATCCCAGTCACTAAAAWTACAAAACAGGCCTAGAAATTTTGTGGTCTCAAACAACATTTGACTGTCTTTGCCATTTTTGCTTGTTCTTAACTGAATAACTAATAACTTAAGAACATGGCTGAAAGGTAGGGAAAGATTTATGTGATCTTTATAGCTGACATAAAGGATGAGCAAAGAACTTAAAAGTTCTGTGATATATGGAAGAAACTCCAAAGCTACGGAAAAAAGCAGTGGTGAAATACAGTAAGTAAATAATTTTTGTTAACAATTCATAAAACAGTTAAATATCTCAACTTGAACTGAATAGAACTTGAAGAGGACTAGATAATAGAGTGAGGGGGACTGTGCTRGTATTGTACATAAAACTAAAAATGAATACAGCCGTTGATATGGAAATTAAGTATGTYGGGAATACAGAACATACTTTGTTAAAGTAAGACAAAAACAAAGGAAGAAAGGCAGCTTTACAGCTATGGAGTAAAGCTGTAGGCAACAAAAATAGAAACAGTTGAGTCATAATCATTTTAGGAAACAATTACAGGGGCTTCCTTGGATAGATATCTCATACTATSTGGGTCAGATTTACCCTCAGTAAGGTTCATCACGACATTTACAGATCCATTAAATCAACCTAGAAGCAAATTTTTAGAATTTGAAAGGAAATTAAGTAGGAAGATAATCTGGATGCAGTACGGGTTTTATTACAAAAACACTGTTTTAAGTTGATGACTCCCATAAATTTTTAACAGACATTTTAATAGGCAAATAATTTTATGTAGATGCAGAACAGAGTAAAATTAGGACTGGAAAAGCTTAGGTTTGTTGCTTTGCTGTGGGCATGTACATGTTACAGCATGGAGAAGACAGTCATGCCAGAAGACCTTTAATAAAAAATTAATTTTCTAGGCAAAAGAATGTTTAACACAGTATCAAATGGGAAACAACTTCATCTGGAAGAATCATAAATGAGTTCCTAATTTATTAAWGCATTTTAAGAGCTAACTAAATGTGAAATTCCTCTTGGTTATATAAAAAGGACAGTGTTGATACAAAATGTATAGACCTGAATATAAACCAGTTGCTGTGACTGAGTTTACTTCACATCTCATTAATACTTTYGGCAGAAAATGCAGCAGTGTAGTAATGAAATACACTGATAAGGCAAACCATTAGACATGCTGGATATATAACTAGATTACAATATCAGAAAACAAAAGCAGGATAATTCAGAAGTAGAATAATAGAAACAGGATGAAATTTAAAAATGGGATGACAGATCCTATAGAAACTTAAAAAATAGAAGATTCTCAATTAGAAAATAGAAAGAAGAGAAATAATAACTCCTAAAATTCTCACAAACCAAAGTGGCACGATAAATGAAACTGTAAAGTGTATCAGGAACTACGAGTATCACTGCATATGGTGGAAAGATAATTTGTGTGGTATATTATGTAGTATTCAGGCTCTACATCCAAGAAATAATTCCTGTTGGCAGAAGGACAGCGAGCAAGTGCTAGAAATGCACAGTCTTGTATTGTCCCCATTACTGTTAACGTCCCGCTTCTGGAGCTTGCGTGAGTGCTGGAGAAGGACTGGCATGAGTGAGGTGCTGCATTCTTGGCTGTACACACSGAAGAATGGAAAGAGGAGGAAAGAAGATCTGTGGTTACAGCCATGGRGATGCATCCTTGGCTTCTGCCCTGTGGGGCTCAACCCTCTCTATTTTTGACAACCAGGTACTACTTTGCCTTCTTTTTATCTGCCTTCCCCAGATCTGTGTAAAGTAACATCAGAGAATCCTRGCCTAATTTATGGTCCAGCCTTCAAAGTTAAAGTAAACTGGCTTACAGAACCAAGCCAAATAAAGGATGAAATAGACTGGGAATGAAATATGCAGCCAAAAAGGRAAAAAAAACAGCCCAACAACAACTGCACATAAAGAGAACAGAAGTAAAATAGCAATACAACAATCAGGTGAGCATTGTTGCAAAACGTTGCACTAGAAGTAGTAGAATCAGATGCTACCTAATATAAGCTCAAGTTTTTGCACACTAGAAAAATCTGAAGTATGGTTTAAGGTATGCACTTTCTACTGGAGAAGCAACATAGTACATAACACTAGCAGGAAGTGTGGCTTATTGAGCCCAACAAGCTCTTCAGAGAATAACGACAGGAACCACCCAAAGACTGAGCTCAGACTACTAAATGACAGAAGGACCTGCCAAACGTTAGCAAATAGCTTTAAGAATGAACTTACTGTAGGTGAACRATACAAATCAAAGTAGCTTCAGACACGATTTCTCTCCCCAACTCTGGCCAAAAACATCCCAAAATTACACAAATATTCCATTTTCTTATAGAAGTAAAACAATTACAAATTACAAACTGTAGACTAGGAAATGCCTAGAAAAAGGAAAAGGATGGGAGACAGACAGGAAAATCCTAAGGTAACATTATTACGTAGTTACCATTTAAATGGACAAACTGAAATCCTCTGATAACACACTATTCACAGAATCATAGAGCCATTAAGACTGGAGAAGTCCTATAAGATCATCAAGTCCAACTGCTAATTTAGCAGCGCTAAACCACGTCCTCCAAACATCACATCCATGCATTTTTCGAACACTTCCAGGAGATTCCACCACTTYCTGGGCAGCCTATTCCAATGTCTGACCATCCTTACAGTGAAGAAACTAATACTCAATCTAAACCTCCCCTGGCACAGCTTCAGGCCATTTTATTTTGTCCTCCCACTTGTCACCTGGGGGAAAAAAGACTGACCCTCATATGGCTACACTCCCAGGTGGTTGTYGAGGGTGATATGGTCACCCCTGAGCCTCCTTTTCTCCAGGTTAAACAACCCCAGGTTCCCTCAGCAGCTTCTCATCAACCTCATGCTCCAGACCCTTCACCAGCTTCACTGCCCTTCTCTGGACTTGTTCCAGCACCTCAATGTCCTTTTGCATAGTGAGGAGCCCAAAATCAAACACAGGGKTTGAGATGTGGCCTCACCAATGAGGTCACGTTGGTTAAGGATGATAACAAAAACAATCTGTGAAGTGATGTGTAACTATTCTCTGTAGCTATTCAGCTTGCTTAGCTCTTCATCAAAGTCATCCTTCTAAAAGATCAAAAAGTTGATTTTGCCCATTATTTCCCAGTTTGATTTTTATAACCATATATCACAAAATGTTAGGTGACCAAAACTATACAAAGAAACAAAATAATGATAATTTGTGTCACATTATCACCCTTTTTTTTTAAACTGTGTAAAACCTATAAAGGTCCTTTAAATGAGAGCCTGGAACTCTGTATTACAGCAAGTTGATATATRCATAAGAAAATACAGCATACAAAAGAAAAACCTGGGATGCTGACCTTGGTATTTCATCTTCTTCCCACTCAATGAAAGATACGTTGCTTGAATTTTGCAAATGAGTTCTATGATGTTTGCTTCCACCTGATGTATCACCTAGGGGAAAAAGTAGAATGAGAAATTAATTAATTTATGTGGCAATATCTTTTACAAATATCATTGTAACTGCACTTATTACTTAATATGACCAGTCCACCTGCCCCTAAAGAATAAATAGCACTGCATGATATCATCTTCATACAYAAACGATCTAATTTTCTTTCTAACACGTAGACACATAGAGAAACGTATTTCCAACACACTGACATTATTAGAATTACAACTGTTGCATTCTAGACATATMTTTACCTAAATTCAATCTTCTCCTATTTGTGACCATTTCAAAATAAATCATACACAGTCCAATGTAAACCTGAGAATTTCCTGGGTCCACAGTTCAAATCCCAATTGAAATCAGAAGCCAAAGAAAACACTAAATTCTACTTCACACTTTTCCTCTTTCTTATTTGTGAACTGAAAGGGAATATGCAATATATTTCAGAGGCAGTGGTAGCAGCAATAAGTGGAAACCTGCAAGGAAGGCAGATGTTGTCTGACCTAAAAACGAAAACATTGTAAGTTTGCTCAGAGGTCTCTTGTAAGGAAGTGTGCTCCAAAGTCATGCTGGTAAAGGTGCCTCTGAAGAATTGCTACCTCCCTTGAGTCTCCACCTGAACCSTAAGTCTTCAGAGAACAGAAACACAATATACACAATATGGCRCAAGAAAGAAAAGGCCCAGGAATGGAGTTGGAGGGAGGTAGAATGGGAGAAGAATGAAAATCACTCAGTCTCCCACTTCTCTGTGAATGATGAGCTTGAACCTTGAATTTTCTCAGCTATGTTAGTGTCAGACACTAGCAGTTTTCTGGTATTAAATTTACCTTACAGCCATAGCAAACACTTCTGCATTTGTAAAAGATACACCAATTAAACAACTCAATTGTCAGAGGTCTTCAGATCCAGCTCAAACCTCGCACAGCTTACTGTCTGTGCTGTTCAAAAGTGATGACTTGTCCTTGGGCAACTAATCCAGGAAGAAACACAGCCATGTTTTCACAGAGTGGTACATCAGCTAATTCTCTGTACTTAAATGCAAGCTGACTATACACAGAAACATCTCTTGTTATTTCTCATCTGCAATTTGATTAAGTTGATGAAATGGGACTGTGTAGTTTTATATTTTGAAGGAAAATATATCTCACAGCAGCTAGGCAAGATMTAGGCCAACTGGTAAAACAGATACTATTACTCAAAAAAATTACTTGCATTTCAAATACCACACCACAGCAGTTTCTGTGCATTATTCCCTTTCTTATTCCCCATGAACCCTATTCTCATGTACTTCTAAAAATTGAAGCTCAAATTCCTGTATCAGTTTGTTTCGTCAGTAAAGTTAATCAATCATAGGGATAGGGATTTAAGGACACTCAATATTCCCCTTTTCTTGATATGAAGATCTTTAAAGACAGTAGCAATGACACATCAAGGTCTTTCAGAGTCATATTACAGAAGCAGATTCAGCCACTGAAAATAAAAGTTTTGCAATAGTTACAGAGGCATGTGGTGCATGAATGATTAGGCAGCCTTCTTCACAGCCCATAAAGACAAGTCCTGAGAAAATGAACTGCTGCATCTTCTGGACACAGGCTGATGAAGGCAGAATATTCCTGCTACTACAAATTTGTGTGCTGACCTCTGAGCCTCCAAAAAAGGTCTACTTATATCAGTGAGAAAACCACCACTGAAAACAGGCTCCTGAGGCTTTTGGTTTACATTGACAAACAAATACATTACTTGCCAGACTCATTTTTGTATCACTATCTGCAAGGAAAGTAAGGTAAACGATTGCTGCACATCTTTTGGCAAAGGCTTTTACAGCGGTCTAAGAGACACTGTTTGGCCAGGCCTGCATGATACAGCTACATCTGACAGAAAGGAAGGCACGCTCCCCCAGCACAGATGCTGAGGAACAAGCACGTAAAGTGTGGCAGTTGAAGCAGAGGCTGTGCCTTCTACACCACTCCAAGAGCCTGAGCTCAGAGAGGGGTGCTGTACAAGGACASGCCTGTTGAAGCAGAGCCTCTGTAAGGTTGCACCAGGGATAAGCCATTTGTTGTTCAGCTGCTGTGCCAGGAGCAGCAGACAGTGATCCTGTGMCTGGGGACTCCAACAGACTGAGGCAGGCTACTGATGCATGCGTGATGTGGAGCCATGCAAAGCAGMATGAAACTTCCTAGAAGCACTGCAGCTGGCATCTGATCAAGCCAGACAAGGTAGTCTGTCATTTTTTTCCTTTTATTCTATTGGGTTCTTCCCTAAAAGAATAGTTAAGTCCACTGGTCTGAGCTCATGGTCCTCTTTCACCCCCTAGTTCCCTTTCAAGACTTAGGTCTCTCATCCTTAAATAAATTATGAAGGAGAATATAAATAGYTTATGTTTTTCATCTATCATCTGAAAGAGAGAAAAAAAAGAACTATGAAAAAAGAATGGAAACAATTGTTTGATATAATCACACTGCATCTTTCCAGAAGGCTGATTTGAATATTTGGAAGACTAAAAGTACCTGACTATACTTCCTCAGGAYTGAAAATCCTGAAGATACTCTGTCYATGGCTGAGCTTTTGCCATCCTACAGTTCTGACACCCRCAAAAAGATTGGCCTATTGTTGAGCATGAAGAAAGTATTTTCCTTTAAACGAGAATTAGTTCTAAAACCCCATGGGCTACTCTATTGCTATCTGAATATACATGCATAAAAATAGCAAAAAAGTTCAAGTMATGATTGGCATTTTTACAGAAAGATATTTTACCATTCCTTTCAACTTTTGCTTTAGCTGTAGGAACAATTATGATTTAAGCAAACAATACTTATTTTAYAAAATACTGAGTACCAGAGGTATCATGCTTTTCCTATTGTTATCTCTCCTTTATAATGAAGCATTTAGGTAATGTTAGGGATATTCTCACCAAACAATTTTTACGTCATTCAAAATGCCACACTATTTTTTTTAAATACTTCCTTTGCTCACACACAAATCAAATTTCACCTTAGAGCAAATGACTTTAGTAGAAACACAAGCATTTTAATTAAGAACAWCTATTGCCATCATAGCAAAATTGTTAGCCATAATTTTGTATACACTACTGCAACAAAAAATGTATTTAGATTGATATAAGAAGCAAAACTGTTAAAAAAAAGCAACAGTATTATTATGCTATCTTTCATGTCAGTTCTTCAACTAAATAWCAACAATTTTTCATCTTCTAGAAAAGAGGTGTGGTCATCTTGTGAAATGGTCACAGCAGCACTACTGAATGTGTTTCTTGATATATAGCATCTCATTTCAGGAAGCAGGCTCTTCCTCAATCCCCATAAAAAAGGGCATAAAAAATAAAAATAAAAAAAGAGCTACATATGGATTTTGTTTCCACACAGAAAGCAAACTTCATGGAAACAACATGATACACATTCAGCCAAACTACAGCAAAAGCATGACAGCTAGTGACACCTTGTTCAAAATAGTAGTTTTTAATCTTCAAAACAATTATTTGGTCTTAAGAAATAAACACCTTACTTTTTCTCCTTGCCTTCCTGAATTTGACAGCAGCCAGGTTTATTAAATTCATTCCATATAAATTGTAGTCTATAAAGAGTTGGAGGAGGTAGGGAATATGGGCTTCATGAGGCTGGTAAGATTTGTTCATTATGGCTCCACCTTGCAGAAGCTCACAAACTCTAAAATAAAAGACAAATTAGGACATAAAAAAAATTATTTCAGTTCAACAATATTGATATTTGACTTTATAAAAATAGAAAATACTTGGAGTTCTAAAATTTTGCCTTAGTTGCATTTTTAACTGTTTTTGCAATAACATATAAACAAAAATTATCTCTGCTAATAAAGATACAGTATTTCTGTTAGTTACAAAGAAGCGTTAAATCCTTCATCTTAAAAAACAAGAAATTCTCTGAAAAAAACATTCTATAATAKTCTATTTCTGCAAGTGATCCAAAAGCCATTATAGCCACAGAAGTCTTTCAACAGAACAACTGTAGCAGCTGTTTGCCAATCACCAGTATTAAGTTTGAAAGTCTCTCTAGTTCTCCTTGACATATATATATATGACAGATACCATATATATGATACATGTAATATATATCAAATACATGACATATGTGATATCCTTCATRGTTTTAAACCTACATACTGTACTGTATGTAGAGAAGCAGCATTTTAAAACTTCCTAGAAGGACAAGTCCTCTCTTTTATATAGCCACACATTAAAAAAATAATTGCAAGTATCTGGATAATTAGAAATTGGTACAGTAARTTTATCTCAAATTAATAGTATACATCTACATAACAAAGAGAAGCACTAAGCATTTCTAAATGCAACAAACTGGAATTTAAAAAAAAGTTCTATACAGAAAAAAACAAAGGAATAATTCAAGTGAAGTGTCAGTCCTTATTTGGATAGGAGCAATTCAAACATGAGAAGCTCCAAATTTTCAAACAACTGTCATGTCATATATTCATATAATTACATTAAGACAGAAATTTTAAATCATCCAAAATTTCACTTGCCTAGAAGAAAATCAAACAATCCTGATCATTTATYAGACCTTTTAAAAAAAGTTACAGTATGTAACAGCACACACTCAAGGGATTTCARTTTATGCTTGAGAAATAATTTCTCCTTATTTATTCCTGAATTTACTGCAACTACAGAATGATTGAAATCAATGGCACTTTCATTTAACAGAATGAGAAATAGACAACATGTCTAACAACAAAAGCTCTTCAGTTTTCCAAGTAAATCTGAAATTWAGTAATTGTTGCTGGAATTAAAACCTACCAAAATTTACTTCATAATAGACGAAAAGATGCCATAGGAAAGATGGCTACATTGTTTTCCTTAAGAGTTACATGAAAACCTGACACCAATTCAGGTGTTCAAGAATTACAGTTAACACAAAACAACTAAAGGTAAGTGTATTTTGGTAYTGCTTTCCTAACATGCTACTGCTTTAAAAAGGTTATTGGTGTGTTTAAAACTAGCAATTTTTAAAGTGCTTTGAAAACCATGGGACAGTAATTTTGGAGATTTTATTCTGTTAAGTTATTGGTGAACRATGTTTCAAACCTGACTTTTTAATTCGAAATATAAGGAAATCAGCCAGAACTTTACCTTTTTACCATTGCAGGATTGTAAAGATAAATCTTCATAAACGGTCTCTCCTTTTCATGGTAACCATAAAACGGCCTAGGGAGAAAGAAATAAAACCAAGTTAGCCAGTTATGCTGTGGCATTTATTCAATGACATTTTACTCAAAGTGAATAAAGAGTATTAAATAAGCATGTCTGTCTACYCAGGGAAAGATGAAGATGTATTTTAGTTAGGTCTTCCCCATTAGCCTCTTACGCAAGCAAACAAAATACCTAAAACATTATTTTATGCTGCTTTGAAACAATGAGCATCTGACTTTCACTAATGACTGAAGTTCCAAGGCAAGAGGTGAAAAAGAGGCAGTTTCTCCTAATTTCCACCTATTCTTTTCTCACTGATTCAAGTGAAGATGGTAATCAACAGTTTACTCTGCCCAGCTTTCACTATGGAGATGAACAGCCATTGCATAATTTACAGTTCTCACAAAAAGAACAAAATCAAGAAATTTGGCAGGTGACCTTCTTTGTTACTGTAAAAACATCAGAAAGTTCYGACTGAAAATAAAAACAAGTTATTGCAGCCACTTTATTAGTAGTAAAAACTGGGAACAGAAATATTATCTTCCTACATTTAACAATTAGAATATATTTCAGAAATGCATGAAAAAAGSAAATAAAACTTAGTGCTGCACAACACTGAAAATCAGCGTTTACATTGTTTTRAAGATGAAAAATTGAACACATGTATCTAGACTACCTGTGCTTCTCCAGGAAATTTTCCTATTATTCACTATGATTTGACTTATTTTTCAGCCCTTGGTTATGCAAGTTAAATAAGAATTAACTAATAGAATCCTTAAAATGTTAACATTTAATAATAGCATATAGCTCAGCAGCAACAGAAAGCTACACCAAATAAAACACAATGGTCATTTTGATAGATTAGTAAATGTATGTCTAAGAGCCTCCACTTCCTGGCCTGTGCTGCTGGAAGAATCAGATTGATTAACATGACCTGAACTGTCTGTGGGGGGGCCATTTTAGATGAATAAAAAAATAAAATAAAATAAAATAAAATAAAATAAAATAAAATAAAATAAAATAAAATAAAATAAAATAAAATAAAATAAAATAAAGAATCAGGCTCCTGCCTAGTCTTGGGCAACCTAGCATAATCCACAGAGGTAGAAAATGCTGCATGGAAGGTATGAGCAGAGACAGAAAAAACCAAAAAGAACAGATTTTGAAAAAATATACACACTAGGATAAAATTCAAGAAAATGGTTATGTAAAGCAGGTTTCTTGGGAAAAACTGTTARCTATGTTAAAGGCAATGCAAGTGAGAAGAGTTATGTAGAATTTGTAAAGCCCTGTAAGAAGATATATGTGAGTGGGGAATGGAAAATAATTAGTTAGCACTACGCAGGACAACTGCAAACAACATTCTGAAACAACCAACCAAAACTCCTAACAAGTCATACTTACATTCCAGATACTAATGACACTTTAAAAACATGTTGAACAGTAGAAGATGGATTGCCTAAAGCCACATTGAGTGCTCTGTCGATGCTGAACGCCACTTGACGAAGGTAGTGTTCTGGATGCTGTCCAAAACCATCGTATGGTACATAGAGGTAAGGAAAGACACCATGTAAGTGGAGACAAGTCTTCTGACCTAAAAATAAAAGATAAACATTTATTTTCTAATGACCACAACTTTTTCTTCTTCTAAGTCACTTCCTCTGAATTTTTTCATGTTACTTTCATTTTCTGCAGACAGGATAAATTCATGAAACCAGTGCAGGTGTGTTTCAAACAAAAGGTACTAATGCAGAGCAGTTCTCACACTTGATTCATAGACAAAACGAACACAGAAAAGATGTGATTACATGACATACATGATTATGCCTGTGCAACAACAGAATTCACTTCTAATTATTTTCTTTGTACTAACAACACAACATCTCTCTAATAACCCTGCATACTGAGTCAGTGCTGGATAATGGTTTCTCACCCATTGTGAAAGTATTTCAGTATCAATCACACAACCTCACAGAAATTAAGAATAACAGAACACCTATGAGGTCATTGAATAGTTCGGTTATTAAGTCATAAGTTGGGATGTGGAAAAAAAGGGATGATTTTCAATTTTTAAAGTCTGTGGATTCCTGAGAWTTCTATTGTATATGCAGATCTCTAGACTTCCAACACGCTTCCTTCTCAGCATTAGCTTCCATGAGTCGGCAATAAGTGCAGAACAAAAGGACACACCATGAAAACCTTGGTGCTACACCAGTTGGAGTTTCTCATTCAGACAAGGCAGTACACTGACACCGACTGGGATCTCCCAAACCTACCATGTTTTTGGGGAGACTAGTCTCAATTACAATACGGGTTGTCTGTTCTTCTCTCACCACAATACAACAAAGCATGCATGCACCACCCTTTCAGCCCCCAAAATCATACATAACTTCTCACTGGCCAATGAAAACCTTTCACAGAAAAATACTGTGAGCACATGTATGATTAACCCACCACCACAATGACAGGCAGCACATATGCTTTTGCATTTTGTTTGTATGAACTTTGTGCATGAGGACAGCAAAACAGGCTGTGCTTTCACCATCCAGGAGATGAACRTTACAAACAGGCAGCACAACTTCCTTCACCAGTCCACAAGACCAATGAAAAGATTTCCAAACGTCCATTCTTTCAAACTGAGGTTGTTTCTCAGTAGGTGGAGCTTGTCTGAAGTATTTACACTCAATCATATACCAGTGGCCACCCAGTGAAGACAGCTTAAGTCCACTGAAGCACAGCAAGAACAAGAGCTTCAGGCTGAGGACTGCCTGCAAATCTTTTACACCTGTGAAAAGAATGCCTACACATCCCAGTAACAGCAAAGCTTTTTTGCCTCTTTTTTGTTTTTCACTGGAGTCAGATGTATTGTTCTTCAAATTATGTTCCAAAGTGGAAGAGACTGCTCAAAAAATGGTACAAGTCCATTTTCCACAGTGAATTTTATTCTTCTTGCAAGACAACTCCATCAAGTCTCYTCACCAATGCTGAAATACAATCTATATATGCATTCATAATGCTGAAGTCATCATCTATGAATTTGCCCATGTCTGAAATATTTCAGAGGAATAAAATCCTTATTTATGGATCATGTGTTTCAAAKAACAATATACTAAGAGAAGAGGAAAACTAAAGAAAAAGAAATGAAGAACTACAGGTTTGTTTGTTTGCTTGTTTTTAATGGCAAAATAAAGGATAGTAAGATTTGCGCAGTGGTAGCAAACCATTTATTTTCTTTACCAAGTCACCAACAAATCTGAGTGTATACTATGGTTGTACTTAGACTGATTTTGAAGTAAAGGATTCCCCCATTCAAATATAATTAACGGAAAATTAACAGTTATTTAAAATTCTACAGTTTCTCTATTCAAGTTCGTTTGGGTGGTTTTCTGAAGGATGTGAGTTTGTTTTTTTTATTTTTTTTTTTGTTGCTAGGCTTGAAAGGAGGGGGTTGTTGGTGGGATTCTTTCATGTATGCCAGGATCATATTCAGGGGGAAATTCAAACCAGCTCATAAAATAATTTGTGTGAATGCCCACTGAGGCTCCAAAAACCAAGCGAACAAACCAACTCACCCTAAATTTGATACTGGAATACAAACTGAATTTCTGTATATACAAATATATATACAGGTCTATCCCTCCAAGAATTTTATAAATTCAGGTGTTTGCTTCCTACAGCTTGTCAGTCACAATCAGTCTGCACTTACACCTTTTATGTGCACTACTAGTTATGAACTCCTTTCAACACTATGAACGTTTTCATATTTTAAAAAATACTTCCACTTTAATGGTTGTCCAAGTGTTCTGAGTTACAGTTCATTTATGTCCCCCTAGAACACGAAATTGCAAAGCRGCAGAATAAACAGAAGAGTGACGCAGTCTAAACTTACTATACTTCCATTCAGATTCCTTTCAAGTTAAGCAGCTATTTAACAGTTCTTGCTGAACTGAAAATGGAATTTTATTGTTGAATAAAAAAGAGAACACATACAAAGAAAGTCTCCTACTTCCTTCTGTTCCCTTCCTCTATCCTTTATATGAAAAAACCCTATGAAAAACACTATAGCTTTCAATTGAGCAGAGTCGAATTACCACTTAACTCCAGGGAAATCTTACAGAACACACACACACTGAGCTGCTTTTCATTTTTGATTCTGCCAAGAAAGCAAACAAGTTACTGCTGATCTAGGACTCCTATCAGGCTAGCAGCTGTCAAGTTACATTGGTTTACACAGCTACTTACTCTGATCCTTAATAGTATTGATTTATCGTGATATTTGGTTATACTGCTACTTTTACTTAAAATTGACACYATTACAAGTCTGACCCTGCTACTATTAAGAACAGTAATTTACTTCCACCATTTAGGTAAAATCATCAAAGTGCACCAAATATCATGGTATCGAGTTTGAAGCCCAGACTTCAATAATAGCAACCATGGTTTGCACTAAGCCATCACAAATTCCAGTGGATTCTTTCCAACAGAGCCACAAGGAGAAAAAAGATCTACCCACTGAGRATTTCAGGCCACCAATTTACATGAATTAAAAACTTGGCTTGAGAAAAGGTTAAGTAATTTTTCAATTTTTAGATTTTTAAATTTTAAATATATTCATCTTACGTTCCTTTTTTCTTTTCAGAGATACAGATAAATAAATTTGTACCACTAAAACAATACAGACTGCTACAGCGCCCACTTACAGTGACCAGATTATGTTACTTTCATATCTATTCAGAAGATTCTTCCCATCTGTAGAATCAATAGAAGTGGTGCTCAACAGCAGATTTGGCATATGACTGCTCTCCTCAGAATTTCTGGATACAAAATTGGCTACTGAAGGGAGACGCCACTAAAATGTTTYATTCTGTGGCCTCTTCATGGACCAGTGGCTGAATTATCTGCAGAGCAAGCATTGAGTATGACTCAAAGAGACTGCTAACTAAATGTGCAGACACTTACAAGTAAAGCTGAGGCTTAATCAGGAGTCTTCGTAAGGTGTTGAATGAAGCGGTAAATGAAGGAACACAAAAATTGCCGCTGCAACATACAAAAATGGCAATACACAAAACCTTGAGATATTGAGATACTCAACTAGCACACAGACTATTTTCTCTGAAAATAAGACACTGCCAACTAAATGTCAATATGGATGAATAGCCCTAATAATAACGAATCAATACTTCAAAAATAATATAAACACAGTATCTTCGAACAGTATAGAAAGAAAGCTCACCTGCCAAACCCATACTTATAAAAACAAGCGGTATAAATGTTACTGAAGTATTAACATATAGCATTTTGCGTACTTGAAACCCATGAGAGAGATTTTAAGAAAGCCAGTGTGGTACATCTTCTGGAAGACAATTGCCATATACACTACTATGAGGAACACATACCAAGCATAATCCTTGAATTATTCCATCATTTTTACTATTACAAGTAAAATCTATAGAAACCCTAAGACAGAAAACTTTGATATTATCAGAAGAGAACTGRTACCAATTTGATACTGGAATGCAAAGATGTTCGGTAACTACCTARCAAGATATGAGAACTGATGTCTTCTGAATGCTCAGCCATGCCAGATGATCTGATACGGATRAAACTGAGATGCAATCTACACAGAATGGCTGAAGTCAGAAGAAACCTCTGAAAGTCATCTTGTCCAGCCCCTTGCCCAAGCTTATGAACACCTAATTTCACAGTACAAGTTGGAGAAGCTGAGGGTTATTAGTCAAGTTCCCAGAGAAGTGCTTTTCCCTCATTTGCAAACACCSACTTTGATTTAAACTTCTAGAAACTTCTTTCCACTAAGATCAAATTGGACAAATTTCTGTTCAAAAGCAAATGTGAAAATCATTAACAAGGAAACTTATTTTATTGTCCAGTTCAGGAATAAAGTTTTCATGCAAGATAGACAAGGAGCACCTTAGGACTCATAGCAGCTAGCACATGAAAATTTGTGTAGATACTCAAGGAGAAAACGCAAGTCCACTTGTTTTAAATGGAATTCCACACATACATGACTACCTACTGGCTCATATTCCATCAAGGGGAGAGCTTCTTCAGATACTGCCTCCATTTATTTCCTCCAGAAGACTTACAACCTCATGGTAGAACTATCTGAACAAAACATGTAGATGATCACAGAAGGCAATCAGGTTGATCAAGCATGATTCACCTGGAGTGAATCCATTCTGACTAATTTCCACTAATGAAGGAGAACATGTTCTACAGTTGTGATACAGCTCAACTAACTTTTCATAAATGGKACTGAAACCTGTGGAGCTCCTATTCTGTAATTCTGAATTTAGGAACTGGCTACAGAACCCTCACAAACTGAACTCAATACTGGAAACATTTTGCATAGATGTTTTCTACAGTATTTAGAAAACAAAAACTAAATCAAAATCTAGATAAATATKACTTCAGAGAACAATTCAATGACGGTCTACAGGCAGACATATTTTGCTGTGATATTTCCGCTACACAKTAAGATGATCCCATTGTAAGAAGCYAAGCAAAGCCATAGGGAACAATGGCGTGGGAGTAAAATGGAGACTATAGCAGCATTTAAAAGCATGATAAAAACCTTAGATTTYAGGAAATTCAGGCTGGGAATGAATAAAGAGATTCAGAACATGGAAAACAAATGGCTTTTTATACACTTGCAATTGACTAGAAGTACTTTAAGTGCAGTTTTGTCAAGTGGGAGGACTAATTAAGCATGGACAAGTATTAGAAGAAGAATAYACACAAACACATCAAGCATGTCACTACAGGATACAGAAAAGACCAGAAAATTGTAAGTGATTTCTTTCCTTTAACAGCAACAGTAAAGCAAAACCAAAAAACAAGACACCTCCATCTTAAAACAAAAATCAGTATTTTTAACTGTTGAACTACTTACATTCAAAAACACTTGAAAAACAAACTGTGAATAGTGATGCCTATAGAGAATTAGAAAATTAACAACCCTCTTGTAACAAAAATTCTRAAAATAAAAATTTGTACATGGGCTAATTATTAGGATTCAATTTCCAATAATTTCTTCATACAATAAAAGTTCCTATGCCATAGGCAATCTCACCCTTTTTCCAGGAATGGGCTTCAGAGAACACCACTGAGTTGTAACAGGAGTACTTAACCTACCCTGCTAGGTAGGTGCAATGTGGGCATCCTGTGCACAATTTAGATGTGCTTTAAGTCTAAGCTGTGTCACTCTCTGGGGTGGGCTTATCAAGCCCGTGATCACTGAACACCATCAGAACYGAACTACTGGAAAGGGACAGGACTCAGTTACTTTCAAGTGTAAAACACCCTGTGAAACTACAAGCCACCATTCCTTCCCTCTGACATAAAGAAAATTAATATATGGACTGGTAAAGTACGGTAATGCTTTGATGAAGACAAACCCCTTTCCTAACAAAACCTGGGAAGATCTTTCCCTCTTAAAACCCTTGCTAAATCATTCAGAAATTTACTAAGAACATTATTTAACTTTTTTAATCTCGGAGGGTTCTTCAGTAGTATCTTACACTAATGTAACTTCTTCAGTGATTAATGAAACTTTCARTCAGAGTCATGAAACAAGTCAGATTTTTCACAAGGGCTGGGAAGAAAGGGAAAACTACATACATTGCAGTCCTGGATACCTGAGAATACTGGGTGTCAGAGAAACATTAATAATGAAATAAGGCCTCAGAGCATCAAGATGTCCTCAAAATATAATCAAGAACAGAGAACAAAGACTTTATTTCACATATTAGATAGTTGTGTCAAGGTTTTCAGTTTTTCCCTAGGATGTGAGAAAACACTCATTTCAGTAATACCTGTAAATGGGACCAAAAATGKTTTTTATTACCTTTCCAAATGGAGGGTTTAGTTATTTCTAATTCTTTAGCCAGTAACCATTCTTTAAAACATGTAATAGCTCTACTCTTGTGAATGAAAAAAAAGAAAGGTTAACCACTAGGAAAATGAGGCCTTTGACTCATTGCAATCAGATAGCWCCTCACCCTTGATGCAGGGATCCTTAGTGAGGGAGAAGGGCTGTCTAATTTAAAATTTAAAGTTAGAAATCCCTGTACTAGATGCGCTTTGACAGATTACTCATTCAAGGAGTTGGGCAATATCAGTAACTATTTCTAGAATGAGTGTCAAAATTCACTATGAAGCCAGCTAAAATGAAATAAAACACATAAAGGAGGCAAATGCAACTGGCCTCAGCTACAGATTCCAGGGATCACACCCGGTTCTTGGCATTCACAGGCTGGCAACATAGTACAAGCTGCTATTCTGGTAAGAAATGCAACCACATAAAAGCAACACAGGCAGACCATGTGAGACCACACTGACCAAAGCATAACTGAATAGAAAAGAGTGCATTTACTAATCTCAGGTAAACTGATGAGGTATACTTCACCACATCCTGGAAAAGATGAAACAAGTCAGTAGTAAAACGGGGGAGCGGAGTAGTCACACAGCCTTTGTTTTCACTTCCCTCAACAACCGTTCATTAAAGACTGACACTGCCACACAAGTTCTGTTAGCTATCTTACTGGTCTTTCTTGGTGCAAGTAACACAAGCCAYATTCAAACGGAAAATGGTGCACAGATATTCAAGGAAAAGGTTTTGGTGGTTGGTAACTGAATTTGAACTTTCACCTCTGTGTGAGACTCATCTGCCTATTCAAATACTGTGATGTGTGTGCATTGCTCCAGCCACAATTCATCTCCTTTTCCTGTGCCAGACAAAACCAACTGAAACATTTTTGTTCAACATTTTGTATTTTTCTGTCAGAGTTAGTTAGAGAAAAAGTGTAATTTTGTGAAAAATTATTAGTTACTCTAAACTGCAGGCAAAAAAAGCCCTGCCTTGTGGTAACGTTAACAATGTTTTCATCAGTATTATCTTTCACAGATACTTTTCAGAAATGTTGACAATAAATTCCTGAACACCAAGCTTGTGTAACCCCCCCCAAAATTACACACTGTAAACACACACTCATGAGTCAGATTAGTTTATGTTAACATATAGATGACATCACATTCTGTTTGTTTTCTCTCCCTCTATTGTTAAAACAGCATTAAATAATTCTATAAATATTTCTTGAAAATTGTCTTAATACAAATACAAAAACAAAGAAATCTCACTTTCAGGTAACTGTCATTTCAGCCCATTCTTCGAAGTGATGAAAGCTAGAGCCTGTGTTCCACAAATACAAGCACTGCTCTTAGACTCCCATAAGAAAACTTGCAACACTCAGTACTCCTTATCACACAYACCCTATTATTTCATTAAAGACATTCTTAACATCTTTTGTATATCCCAGGTCTATAGTTTTTGGACAAGCAGCAACTTACTAGGAAGTACTTCCTTACTACAGACACCTTCCAAATTTCTGTGTAAGCTTTCGAAATCACTACATGGTGTAGGACAGTAATAGCAGGGGACAGAATCTCATTACCCAGGAAATAAACTGTGCTCTTAATTTCTTACTAACTCTGTGTTCAGGTTATGTGGCAAGCAGTTGGCAGAGGAGAGGCTGCAGTGGGAAAAGGCCAGAGGCTGCCCTGTGTGGGACAAAGCCAGATCTAACAGACAAACTGCAGAGCRMRGCTGAGTCCCTCAGCCAAGCTGRGGATACTTCTGGGAAAACACAGGAAAAGGAACACCAAAGTCAACAGAAAAGCAGAGGAGGAAMATCTCCATGGAACAGCACATATTCCTTGCAGCCCATGGAGGATGCCACAGTGGAGCAGAAGGATATTCCTGAAGGAACTGAAGCCTGTGGAGAGCCCACATGAGTGCAGAGGGAAGATGTAATGAGGAAGAAGGCACAGAGACATCATTATGCACTGGATGCAACCCTCCTGCCATTCTCCATGTGAGCTTGTATGGCAGGGGTAGGGTACGTGAGAAATAAAGCTGAGCCTGAGGGAAGGGGGAGGAAAGGCATGCCATTTTGAGTTTTTCTCACTACCTGAATCAGTTTTAGTTGGCAATAAATTAGCTATTTTTTCCCAGAGTTTGTTTTGCACGCAATGGTAACTGGTAAGCAATGTCCCTGTTGTTATCTCAACCTATTGTTTTACTCTTTCTCATTTTCCTATTTTACCCCCCTGCATTACCAGACAGGGAGCAGTGGGTTGCACAAGCAAGCAACTGGGTGGGAATTTTGCTGTTGGCCAAGTCAGGCCCAGCATGTAAYACTTATCAGAAATGATCCTCTGGACATCAACTTCTAAAATATACTAACTATCTCAGGTAGTAAAGGTAACAAAGTAAAGCAAGTCTTAGTTTTAGTCTACCCACTACCTCGTGATCTCTAACTGCACCAGAAAACTTCAGAGCATGTTATAGCTGCAAGGCTCTGCTTTCAGCCTTTACTCAGAAGTTTCAGCCCACCTAATTTAATTTAAGAAATACAATATACAGCCTCAATCACCGAAATAACAAACACTTTCAATGCAGTATTAATATATTCAACCACAAGCATTCCTAAAAGAAATTAGCCTTATTACCATAGCTTACATTAAATGATGTAATGTTATAAACATCATCCGTCTGTTGTATTAATACATAATTAAACAACGTGGGAGACCGTACTACCCTTTACAACAAACCTACTCAAAAACATATTAGTGAAAGATATGGCTGTTCACAAGGCTTCCAAAAAAGGTTGTGTACGAAGGTGCACAAYGTTCATGACATTTCCATGTGGGGGAGAAAGAGAAGCTACAGCAAGCAGACAGGATGATAAAATGCTCTAATCTATTGAAGCTTTTAAAACTGAGATTGCACATACCTCAAATCCTTATTCAATATTTTTCCTAAAGATTCTCATGAGAGGATCTTTCAAGCTGCTACACAAGGAAAACAATTTTCATCTGATGACAGCAGCATTTGGCTTGCCATGACGCCATCCCTAGCCAAACTCAATTCTATAACACAGTTAAGAGAGGGAGCAGTTCCACACATGACTTGGAGAAACTGCAGTCTTGGAAACTGGTGGTCTGAATCCTGATTTGTCTATCAGAATTRTAATTCCTATGCAATTTTATCATTTGTATCACATGCAAAAATCTTAACCACCATCTTTTCTTTCATATTTTTGACCTTCACTCCAATTTAGCAGTTGCTCAATAATTACACTTATCATCAACAGTAACTCGAGAGGTACTCTTCAAGTGCAGAAACAACAGTTTTAAACAGAGGAAACAACAGCAGCATTTTGAAAAAAAAATCAGGTTACAGTATTTTCCAGTATTTTAACATTTTTTTACTTCACACTAAAGAGAATGGTAGATGGAAATCACACTACAGTAATGCTCTATTTTATTATGCCTGTCARTATATTAGATAGCCTACTTCCTTTTCAAAAGACATGGGAGGGTAGGAGTTGTATACAAGAAAAGAAGTCCTTGAAACCAAATGTAAATGAAATTAACTCATTTTAGKCTTTACTTACAGTATTTCAAAAGAATCTATATTTCAGCTTTTTGACTTCTACTGCAAATATAGTCCTCAGGTGTCTGCCACACCCTTAACTGTGGGTACTAACAAGTAGGATCTTTACTGACTCATTTCCAGGTGAACAACGACCTCAGCATCCACTAAAGCTTGACTGAASTCTAGATGATAAATGCAGGCACAACATCTGCCATTCTTTAGACATTATCCTTTTATGTCTTCTTTTATATTTTACAAAATATGTAAATCAATGCTCTTTCAGTAATACAGCTGGTGTTACTATTTTATTCTACACATTTTACAATACTATTAAGTATCTTACTTCCTATTTCAGGTTTTTTTTCTGACATACTACTTTCTTTCCTCATCCTGATTTAGGTATCCATCCCTCTCTTTTCATCTTCTGTAAAGCCTGGTGTCTTTTGGCAGCACTTGAAGGGCTTCATTGCTATTTGCCTGCTCTAGCCTTTGTTTGTGCAAAGAAAGCCCAGACTTTGTAGCATTCTTATCTTACGCTTGTTACCATCATTAATTGATAACATACACACTGTTCTACTTCTTCACATGATTACAACTACAAAGTCTTTTTCTGTTTCACTGCTACAGCAAAAAAAAATTAAACATCTTTACAGAAAGCATGTATCTAAAGACTGCCTTGGACAGATGATTTCATGTGGTTGTCTTGTATTTACCCAATAACCTTGAGAGTAGCTGTAAAGACTGCAGACTGGATGCTTCACTTGCCAAAGCAATACATTTATAGAAACATCTGCATTCTTTCAGAAATATTTTGAWGTGTTAATCAGAAGTATCTGTCAAAGGTGTAGTGTCATGCAGTACAAATATTCCTATTTTACACTGTCATYTCAGTGGCTACTATACTTTAAATTGCTAAATTTTGTGCAAAACACAACTAACTAGTGACTGTCTTTCTGCACTGTAATGAAAAGGTCTCCCTCAAAAAAATAATTCGCTTCACATTTTAAAYGAATGCCACAAATGTGCTGAAGGACTGCTTAATATCATTGCTTTGTTCAGATCTGAATTCTCTCTTTCCACCATTTATCTCTTTCCCCAAATCCATGAGAGCAGTGATACATAGGCAGTGTCACAGAGTCAAAGAACCGATTAGGTTTGAAAAGACCTCCTAGATCAAGTCMMMRCTATGAYCAAACACCACTGGTGGCAGCTAGACCATGGCACTGAGTGCCATATCCAGTCTTTCCTTAAACAGAAAACAAACAAAAAACCAAACAGAACTGCCTAAAAACCATGAAAACAACACAACCTAACAAAAAAAATGCATGGAGAGAGGGAGCAAAAAGATAAGCAGGGAGATTTAAAAAAACACAGTGGGAGGTGTTGGTGTGGGGGGAGAACAGGGCCAATCTACTGACAGAAATATTAGTAAGTGCCAGAACAAAGTGCTAGTAGTTTAGGCTTTGGCTCCTCACATACATTATTAAAGCRTGTTTGTACAACTGATAGTGACTCTCTCACAAAACCTTAGCTTCACGTGATACCGAGAAAAGACCTGGAATCTGCAAGTCAGAACAACATGCTGAATGATTTACTTGCATAATGCACAGCTCATTTGACATAGTAGTTAGAAATTTATGCCAATAAAGCAGACACCAATGCATATAGAAAGATTCATCATTGAGGCAGATGAATATCAGTGTAGTAAACAGACAGCATTCCCACCTTTCCCTCAGAATCTTTATTGTGATGCTAAGTAAGACATAAGTTATAAAGGCAGAGGGAGCCATTCTTTGAGACAGTTAAAATGGTTTAGAAAATGGTTAAGTAGCKCTATGCTGAATTAAATCATTAAGCACCATAATGTTATAGAAACTTAAACCATAATACTTTCTGTAGAAACCCCACAAAAGTTAAAAAAAATTAAAATACAGTATTTTCCTTTTGTAATCTCAGTTCTTCATGCACAAGTTACTATCATTGCCACAGYTCTGACTTGCAGAAAACTTCAGAAAAAATTATAAACACATCAATATTATAAGAACAAAACCCTCTCGAAGTGAATGTTTTATTTGGATTAAGTTTTTGACCATGGATGATAAAAAAGATAATGCCTATTCACTGAACAATTGGTTAAAGAGTCACTAAGCACTTTGTGCTAATTGTTAGGAAAAATGAGAAAATACAGTATTTTATCACATTACTGGAAATCATYGTAATGCTTCCACACAAGGGAGAAGACTTCTGGTATATTTTCATTCTTTTTATGACTGCAACCCTGGTGTTCTTTTAACAAAATATTTACATGCAACACCGATAGACAGGGACTCCAGAACTCCTACARCAGATGAAGAAAACATGAGATGGGAAGGAAACTAGTTAAAATTTGACATCTCTGAAGGTTRAAGATGTTCTTGTTCATTGCAAGGGGGTTAGACTAAACTACTTTTAAAGGTGCCTTCCAAACCAAACCATTCTATGGTTCTTGGAAGGTCAAAAATAATTTTGAATGGTTTTTCTGACCAGCAGACGCTACTTGACAGACTTTGCTGATCTAGATTAACATCTAAAATAATTTRTTCCTTGTCTCAGGAAACAGAAAGACCAAAAGTCTGCATCAAAATTTCTGTTGGTATTTCCAAGGCTCTATAAGGTTCTTCTTGTTTGTYGCTTAAGTGTAGCTCTCATTCCAGGCTAAGCCTCCAATGATTTACCACTCTTTGATAAACAATATAAAGAAGTAAGCCAATTCTGAATAATGAAAAAGTTTGAGATGCATAAAAGGAAAATGTGTTGCAGATGAAAGCATCAATTTACTGAAGTTCAAGGTTGCTACTAAGTCACAAAAGTCCTATAGAAAACTGCAATATATTACCAGAACACACAGAAGTAAGAAACCATGTCAYCTGCACACATCAACTTCAGCAAGCACATCAAAAGGTCAAATTATGAATGGAGCTGGTTGCAAATAGTACAGCTGAAGTRCTAAAGATTTACTTCTCATACCAGCACATGAAAAACTACATTATAAAAGTACATGGATTCATCTGAGTTAAAGTACTTTCTTACTGRTCTCTTTTTTTCCTTAAATTTAAAAGTCAAATGGATTTAAATATTATCTATGAGTTAGTATTGTTAGAGTTTTAAGTTACTATCTTTTAAAGTAAACTTTAAAAATATATTTTACAGCATCATTTGAACCAAGCATATTTAACTGTCCATTTAGATCTTTGAGTTCTCAGATTACAGTGATTCGAAGGGAAAACACGCCAATGTTTAGCTACTAACTTCTTTCCCCCATCCATTTTTAATCCTAACAATACTTAGGAAGAAGTGTTAYAACACACAATTTTGCAAGCCTGGAATATTAAAACTTGCTATACATGTTCCATCATTTTTGTCCTTTTATTTCTCTAAGAAAGGTAAGGGAAAGGAAAAAAAGCAAAATACAGCATAAGGAAACAAACAAAAAAAAACCTAATCCCAAAATCTCCTTTGCACTTCAAGCATTTCAATACAAAAATATCTTCCAGGTGTTTATACAGGGAGAAATAATAGTGAGAGATCATCCTTTAGAAAAAGCAATTTGGCTGTACRGTAGAGACAAAATCCGATGAAAGAAAAGCTGTCTACGTCATCTGGTCTTGTTTGGCTCTCCATTTCTGTTTTGAGACTGAACAGGACTCTGGAAATCTGCACTAGGAACTGCRCTGGAACACTCACCTGGCCAAAAACTCATCCTGCAAAATGACTGCCCTTTCAACACATATCAGCTCCCCAAGTTTGCCGTAACTGCGTAACTTACAGCGCCAGCACACAGAGACATAAAAACACACAGGGCAGCTTTGCACAGTTCTTGCTTCATACAGTATCAATATCAGCTAAGAGACAGCATAAGCAGCAATCTAAACTAGAACCTAACTGTTAGCTGCTTTAAAAGTAAAGGGAAAAAATCCTGCACTGCCACATTCTTACAAGTGGGAAGGAATGGTTGATACACCCACATATCTTTTATATTGTGCCCCTTCCASAGAGAGATAAAAACCAGTTATTTTCTGCAAATACAAGAAAATAGTTAACTGACTTCTCCAATGTATTTAAGCAAACAACATCTCTAAGTGTTTCTCCCTCTAAAGCAAGCTGGACAGACAGTATTTTACAGTATTTTTGGCAAATTAGACTGAGAAGACAAGTAACTTCCAAAAACTATTAAACCAAAAAGGATATGTCCTACATTTTCAAGACATAGATGATATTATTCTTATCACTTATAAATCACGTAAGATTACTTGAGTTTTACATGGAAAAAAGAACTAATTAATCCAGAGTGTAAAGCAAATTAAGTATCTCTAAAATTAGAGCAATATTATTATAACTGTATTACAGTTAGGACAGTGGCTGTTGAATAACAAAAGTCACACTTCTGCCCTTTTTCACATTTAAAAAAAAAAAAAGTGAGGGTGAGGGTGAGGGTGTGGGGGCGGTGTTTTTCACAATCAAGAAATGTACCAGTAAAGCTTTATGTACTCTGCAGTTATTTGCTGGACAACATAAATTATACAGAATGAAAAACCAATGTAAAATCATGTGGTCACWATGTAAGGCTATGGGATCTCAGTACACCAAAATGAACAAAATCAGGTTTGAAATGCACTGTTTTAAGACAGAATTACTGAATAGCTACTGGTCAAAATACAGCTGTATTCCCAAACGGATTAAAACAATTAAAAGGACTGAAAACATGACAGTGTCATAAAGCAATAAACTGTCTTTCCACCACAAGTGAACCAATGCCAGTTTTGGTAATATCACTTACAAATAAAGATCTATGTAATGAAAACAAATATGCATGAAAGTTCACAAAGAAATCATAGCAGAAGAAACTGGCTCAGCACTGGAGATTCAAACAAATCTGCACRAAGTTCTGTGTCAGAATCATGATTTATCAAATCACTTAGAGCAGAACAAAAGCAATCTCACTGGAATACACCCAATACCGGAATCAAGACACACCCACCACAACCTGCACTTAGGCATGCAAAAGAATGCAAATATATTTAAATATTCAGTACGAAGTAAGACTACTGTTAAGAAAACTTTTAAAAAAAAGTACTGATGATAGAAATCAACRCTGTGGTCTGCCATGTGACCAGGTTTATATTACTGCTCCAGAGAAGTTTGAGGTTAACCAACTAATAATTAACATCTGCACTCAACTGGAAGATATATAGCTCTAGGGATGTGTGTTACAAAACAGGCTATTTTCTACAGTACCTTTATTCTAGTTTTAAAAAATGCCTTGAAGTCCAATTTGTAGCTCATTGCTTGTATAAAAATTGWGCAGACAAGCCCCCTGTGTACACTATAAACATGCATAAAAAGCCTTTCCTTTCTCTAATGGAAACATATATAATAAGGGACTGTCTAACTTCAAAGGAAACTAATACACACAAAATTATTTTGGAAACTTTCCTAGTCCCAAGTAAATTATTTCAGCAAAAGTACTATCACTGCAGAAATAAGCAGACACAAGACAATATACGCATAAAATTACTACTATTCATGTAGTTATCACACCATGTTTTAACAACATGGTCTGTCCTGTTACCTGCCTGTATTTCAAAGCCCTTGAATCCTGTCTGTATGTGTGAGGCTCTGTATTTGCAGTTCCCTATCTTGACTCATTTCACTACGTCTACTTCAACCCAAAACTTGTATTATATACTTGTGGTATCATTGGTTCCATAAAGAGGCTTCTGTACTGCTGTTCCCTGAAGAGAGGGAAGAAAACAGAAAAGTAATTTATTTTCATGTGTCTAATTGCCAGAAGAACAGACCTATTATGATGGATCTTTTTTCTTGGCAGAGACCTACCTTTTCTTTTAAGCATGAGATTGAGCCAGTCTAGTGAGTTAAGCATCATATTGTTTCAAAGAGGACCAGCAGCAGATTGGACCYCTTGAACAGGTAATTCATCCTACTTTAAGGCAGCAGTTTTACAGAAAACTCTCCAGTGAAAAGTTTTTACAGAAACACTCTCCAGTGTCTCAGAGGCACAAACAGCTACTTCCAGAAACAGCAAGAAAGCAGAAAAGCTATTTCCTGCCATGTAAATTTGGAATGACATTTTACAGGYGGCATGTTATACGCATTCAGATTCGAAAGAGTTGGGGGAAATTTCAAGCTGTCACCATCAGATGCATTTTCTAACAAACTTCCAATATTTTCTACCATGACCTAAAAGTTTTCTTACTTTTTACCTATTAGTTACCAGATAATATTAAATTAGGTGTCTTCCTATTACCATCCAAGCTGAAACTTTACTGCAGTATGTAACACAAAACAGAAAAGCACAAAAACCCCATAAAAGCACAGAGAATCACAACTTTGTAATATTTGTGAAATTTTAAATTAAATTATTCATTTCACTGYCTTTCTCAAGTAGAGGAATGGTCAACGGATATCAACCCCTCATGTCTTGTTAACAGCATGTTCTGCTTAAAGCATCAAAGCCATAGTGATGTTAAATCAGAAATATCAAATCCAACTTAGATTGCCAAGCAAATAATACTGATTCTACGCTATTAAGCTTTACAGAGAAATACGGTGCAGAGCACTTGACAGTTTGCCACCAAAGAATATAAAGTCCTCTCAYTAAGCCCATAGCTACACTGGCCAAAAAGCAGTGATCTTCTGAAAAACACTTTCTTCCTTTCTTACTTCTCCTTTTAAAAACTGGGTTTCAACGAGGACAATATTCACTCAAGCCATATATACTTTGTGATGGACATAAATGAATAATACTGAATTCAGTGAAGGACATCTAACCTTCAACAAAAGGAGCCCTCTGTCTAGAAGATACTCAGTCCTTCTGTGACTGCTGAGGGTACCGGACTGTGATGATGTAGCAGCTCCTTGTACAACAATTATCTCTCCATTCTACTTGAAAATTCTCCAGTGACTCATTCTGACTTGTATTTCATCGACATGGGCTGTGTAAAGTACGACTGAGTAAGAAATCTCTGAGGGCATGGGATGAGCTTCTTTTAGCGGATGGGTCCGACTATTTGGAAACCTTTGTTTCCAATACAATCCTGACCCATATTTTGCAATGAGCTCTCACACTCTCAGAAAGAGACAAGAGCAATGGCAGTGCCAGGAAGGTCTCCCAATGCCGTAAATCAAATCCATACCATCGAAATACTTGTATTGCCCTAAAGAAATCAATCTGTCTAGAAATAAAGATAACTATTTCAAAGAATATTATAATCATCAGTACACTTGAAGCTGAAACACTATCAGGAACAAAAATACGATTGCTTTAGGAAAGAAGAGCAGAGGATTCTATTTCACGCAGTACAGAAGCAAGCCACATCTCGCCTAATGCTGTGSTCTCCTGAAGCTGCTTTTTACAGTGCTACTTTTTATATACTAAAACCAGGTTTGAATAAAAACAGATTGGGCTTGCCAAACTATACTTGTGTTTATTAAAATAGTGGCTTTATTATGCTTGCCCAATCACACTTGCCCAATCTTCCAGTAGATCCAACCAGATGAAGCACTACGTGAAAAGGTGTCTCATGTRTCATTTATGTCCTTCTGGAGAAGAGTTTCTTCACACAAAGGAAGCAAGGAAACAGCATATGCCAAAATGCAATAAGCATCAGAAATATTTAACAATAATGGATAAATAGTAAAGCCCAATCATTCCATAAACCCAAACACTGCCTTTGCAACTGGCCAAAATGGTGCTATACACAGYTTATCTTGTTTGAAAGGGAGAAAGAATAAAGAAGCAAATAAATTCTAGGCACATCACATTTATTTTATAAGTTATGCATTCACTACAGGATTCTCTCTTAGAACCACAAAGAGCAGACAGCAGGTAGAAGCCACTTGCCCTTTATGCCTTGAGCTACAACGCGTGAGAGCACTCAGTACTGGCATCTTGTCTTAGGTCACAAGCAGTCAGAAGAATCCAATTCTGCACATGCTGAATTATTAAACAGACACATTTCTAAGGACAAGCACATCTCAAAAACTGGTTTATCATGCTGAAATTTACTCAAATTATGCATTTAACAGCTGCTTTTGGAAGACAACAAAGGCCTCTGCTCTATGACACTAATGTCCCTCTCCCATAGTAAGAAAACAGCAGAGAGAGATCTTGATTATCCATGGACCCATTTCACAGAAACGTTACATTTGGTTTCTGATTCCATTGTGGTAGTGACACCAGCTGAAGACACCAGCTGAAGACACTATAACGGATTGCTCAAATGCTTTGAAAGCACAGGCAAGATGTTTTGCCTGTCATCCCTGGAAGCAYGAGCACATGCACAAGTTACAGCAGGTTGAACCAGCACATAAATTTACAGCATATCAGCTGCTCCTGCTATGACAGTTTGCATAGCTGTTACTACAGGGTAACACCATTAAAGTGGTGCTGCAAAGCTAGTAAGCTCTCTCATGAGCTCCAAGATAGAGAAAGCACAATCCTACCCACAGATTTTATCCAAACCGCCAGTATTTGGGATCAGGAGTTTACATACAGCTCCAATCTACACTGGCCAGTAAGCTCTGAAATAACACAAGGAGCCTAATGGCAARCCCTTCTTTTTTGCTCACCTGTAGCTAGTACTCCACATTGCTAAGACTGAACTACAAGCAATACTTTCCAACCAGAAGSAACCCTGCACTGACACAGCACTGAATCACATTGGTGCAGTGTATTGATATTTAATCTACTTTTTTTTTTTTTTWAAGTTATGGGGGTTTTTATTAAGTTAAGTTACTTTTTCAATTTGCTTGTATTCCAGGACATTACAGATCTGATTATTCAATGACTCACATGACAAAAGCAGCCATTCTAGAAAGACCTATATCTAGATTTAGGAGGTGACTACCACTTTYTTCTAACAGGCAGCTCAGAAACCTTTAAACTCCTCTCTAAAATTCTTCATTGCTTATATATTTGTTCAAATTTGACTAGCCTAAATTTCAGGTATTTGGCGTTTTTGTCGTTTTCTTACTAAACTAGAACTTCTCATCACTTCTTCACAAGCTCCTGACAGTGTTTAATAAAAATGTATCTTAATATCCTCTAGAGGAGGAAAGAAATYGTTTGAGCTCTCTTCTAAGCCCCCTATATTTTTCCTACATTATTTAAAATACATTGGCACAGAGTCACACTGCTTAGGACATCTGTATTACAAATGCTACCTTCAACCTCTTTGGCATTCTGTTGTAACCAAAAATTACACTAGCCCTTTCAGCATCATACCAATATTCATTCAGCCGCTTGTCAGCAACGACCTGAAATTCTTTTCACAGTCCCTATTTTCTATACCATGGATCTTGCTTATATTCTTTATTCTCACATACAACACTGCACTGTCTCTACCACTTCACCCAATTCCTTGTCTTTTGACATTACACTGCTTTTGTCAATGTAATGAACAATGTAATGTCTATGAACATTACACATTACTTATACAAACTTATCATATGGACAAATTGCACTAAAATAGTTTATTATAAGTAAGTATTATAATCAGTAGCTTCTCATGCGAAGTATTTATGCTCCTTAAAGAGATAAAACGCCCAAAGCTATTACACTTTTCTAAAGACAAAACTCCAGCTCTTACCCTGAAACTACAAGTAATTCAAAACAAATGAAAGCATATGATACCAGGTGATACAGTTATCAAAAAACTTGTACCGTGAATTTTACACTGCAGTGAGTATTAAAATAAAAAATTTTCAAGCAGCTTTCCTTTGTCTTCTACTCTCAATAAATTACTTTTACTACAGTTAGAAGGAATATTGTTGTTCAACAGGCCAGAAAGAGCCAATATGCTTGTTACTTCATGGCAAACAGCTAAGGAACAATAAATTAAACAAGCAGTACAAGAACAAAAACATAAAATGCATCAATAAGAATACCAAAAATGTGCAAAAGCATGCAAGAGTATCTTTACCATAGAGCTGAAAACAAGACACATTGTATATTAAAAACACAGTAACATTTCTAAGTACATACATTTTATCTATATATATTTACTAGTTAGAGCATGTGGGTGTTTCTGTTCAATTAAGGAACAGGCCAGTTGAAATTGTCTGCATTATAAAATTTAACTTGTGGGACTAAAAAAGCTCTGTCATATCAGATTTATTTTAGTTTTTCCTTTTCACTTGCGTTGCAGTATTCCTAGTTTAAAATCCTTTGGTACTCATTTCGACCACCAAAGCTGACAATTTAAATCTTCTGAAGGGATACTCTGCATGCTAAGTGAGCTGTTRAATGCTGACAATCAAATGCAACCTAATCTGAACTATGCAAATTTTACTAAGTGTTGGCTGTTTGCCTTTGTTCCATGATTGAAGATTTAATCACTTACTTAATACAGATCTCTCCTGAAATTCAGTTCTTGGGAAGTCAGTAATGCTTCATCATGAGCAACTAGAGTGCATCTCTGTCAACTGTGCTGAGATTCTCCCTTATTTCACCTGGATGGAATCRTGCTCCTTTATCCAAATAGTTAGCTACTACCCTTCCATTTTTAGGGAATCACAGATTATATGTCAGCATGTGGTGGCTGGGCCCTGCCTGGATGCCAGCTGCCCGCCAAAGTCACTCTGTTACTCCTATCCTCACCTAGACAGGGGAGAGAGAATTTAACAAAAAACCCAGGAGTTAAGAACAGGAAGACATCACTCAACGACTACCATCACAGGCAAAACAGACTTAACTTGGTGAAATTAATTGAATTTATTACCAATCAAATCAGAGTATGATAGTGAGAAATGAAAACTTCCCCATCCCCGCCTTCTTTGTGGGCTTAACTTCAGTCACAATTTTTTCTACCTGCTCCCCCGCAGAAGCACAGGGGGACAGGGAATGGGGGCTCCAGAGTTGTTTCACATACTCCACTCCTCTCTTTTCTGGCTGCCATTTTCTTCTGGGCAATAGGGTTGGGTTTTTTTTCTTCTTAAAATAATTATCCCAGAGGCTTTATTACCATTACTGATGGTCTTGACAATGGCAAGCCCAGGTCCATTTTGGTGCTGGCTGACCTTGGCTCTATTGGACATACAGGAAGCTTCTGGCTGCTTCTCATAGAATTCACCCCAGTAAYCAAAACGTTGCTGTGCAAATGCAATACACAGTCATATTCATTAATTCCATTTGGGAAAGATCAATTAATGTAAACTAAAATACAATCAGCCCAGTCTTGAGCCTTAAATCGCTGAAAYAAGTGGTGGGCAGTCTCTCACAAAAATGGCTCAACCTCAGCAACTAAATACCTCAAAACTAGYTGAACTTTTTGATAGCACCTTATTAGAAGGCAACACTCATAAAACCAAACTGTTTCCATTTAAGTAACTTTCTAACAAACTCATTCCTTTTAAAATAACTTTTTTTTTTTTTACTTTCAAACTTAATCCTTAAAATTTATACTGAAGTTTATGTTTTCTTTCTCTTAAATGGTTTTAAATGCTAAGGAAACCATGTCCAAAAGGAAAATATTTGAAAAAAAACAAACCATGGACATGGAAAAGTAAGTGACCCAGAATTACAGAGTTTTTCTAAATACATCTTATGACAAAGAACATCTCTCTCAAGTAGGTGCAGAACAAATATCTTAAATTAGGTTAAATTGATAAATATATAGCATATTCCTTCAGAACTGAGAAAGAGCTTCATTAATAAATACCACACAGAAACGACTTAGTGTATTCTTTCTTTTAATTGAAGACAATGGTATGAGATAAAATATTTCAACAAAACAAAGAAGAATAAAATCTGAAATACAAGGTAGCTGGATAAACCCATTTTTACTGCAAGTATATTAAATGCAATTCTTCTGTGACATAACAGACTGGCAGAGAACYGTTGTCATTGGAAAGCACCTTTGGACACCACCCAGACCAACCTCCCTGCTCAAAGCAGAGTCTTCTAAAGCAGGTGGTCTGTGACAATGTCTAGTACTTTAGTTAAGGGTTTTTTCCTCCATTTGACTCCAGTTTCTACCCAAATGTATTTTAACAAATGTTTAAGCCATCCAATCACAATCACAGTTGGCCTTAAGCCCAACAAATAATGAAATGAAAGAAAAACAGTGGGATGATTTTTTTTCTTCAAGTAAATAAATTTAATTAATTATCATGTGTATGAAGTATTCTGATTTGACATTAATAATATCTTAAGTTTTACAAAATTTGTTTCAGAAAAGAGATTCTAAATCTGAAAGTTTGCTGCTGCTCAGTTTAATATCCATGTATGTAGGCTCTTTTACTCATTTTAACTATTAGCTTGTCTGGGCTCTATGTTTTTCAGAATGCAAGTAACATGCACATAAATATGGYATTACCTTCTAGAGCTCAATGAACAGTCAAACAGTAAAATACTCTGGCAATCTGGACCACCACTATTGGCACTCAGATTCGCACAGTTTTAAGAAGGGTTAGTGCACACCTCAGAGCGATTGTTTCAAACTCTCTGACAGCTCAAGCACACAACATTTTATTACATAGACTTAGTTTTGCTGTTTAATGTTTCCTTGGAACTCGACCTAAATAACTGGTTCTCATTTGAAAACAAAGTTAGGATGACAAATCACAAAACAAGGGTTCCCAAGATGCTTTCTTTTACATCCCCTGGAATTGCTATTATTTAAAGAAGTCTGACTTTGCAAAAAATTGTGCTTAGATTGAAGATGGCAAGGAATAGCATGTATTATACAAAACTGTATGAAATTCCACTACCAGAACTTTACTGATTCAGGTTTTAAAAAATTATGTCTAATTACCATGTTTAGAAGAAGGTATCAAAATACCTACGCAAGTTAAATATAAAAATTTCAAATCTTACTGTATTAAGCCTTTGAGTTGAATGGATCATCAAAAGCAACAGGAATGTTTAAAGAACACAAAGAACTTGCACTTCCAATGCACTGAGAAAATCATCATCATTGTCCAGTTGCATCAAAGTAAATCCTCAGTTTTGATCTGTAATCTGTTTAAAAGCTGCATATTTCAGTAATAGGATGGAGGCCATCTACATTTAAGACACCCAGAGGACTTAATTAAGCTCCTCAGTAGAACCTGGTAACTGTAATAGCAACACCCAAACCAAATACAGACATCTCCCTGCATTAATGAAAGGTCCACATGGACTAAGGATTTTCACAAAAAAGAAGGGCTAGTAGAGACATGAATAGAACAAAACAAAAAGCATGCTGCAGAGTTTTAGGACTAAATGTTAGCTAAAAGAAGGAGCAACWTGGAGGGGACAGAAATCTAAGGACACTTTACACTTAGTAAGTAAACAGGATAAAGTCTCCTTACCACACTAACAGATGAAACTTGCACATAACACTAAAAATTAGCTATGAAAATTAATTTTAGGTATTTTTAATATAATTTTTGATGAAACTATGAAGCCTTCAAAACCAGTTCATTCTATACTAGTATATTTTCTGTAGTGGATTTATTGCTTTTTACCCAAGAGCTTAGAGAAACAAGTATTTATTATTAGGTCTTTATTACAGCTGGTGGCAGAATACACATATGGTAGTCTCAAACCGTTGTTTTCCCATGCTACAATTACTGAAATGGTAGAAGCTAGCCATAAAAGAAAACGAAGAGAACTAGAAGCTACTGAACATAKTTTTCTTTTCATTGCCAGAGAAGTAATAGACTTCATCTCTTTGAAAACAGYTTTTGCTTTATTCACATGTGTTTAGATGCCCTAGCGGCTGCTCATCCCATGGAGAACAAAAAGATTAGCAAACAAATCTGAAAGCCTAGGTTAACCTCTGTGAAACACCATTCATTGACTCTGCATCTTCAGCATCCTTTGTTCAGCCATGTACCTCTGGTAGTATGTTCCACTWCTCATGTCGAGATCCTCCAAGAGCATTTACCAGCACATACTGTCAGCTTACATGCCCCTTGAGAATAACTGCAGCCAGAGGACTGGAGGACTACAAGCCCCAAAAATAATTTTAGCTGCATAGTCAAAAGAAGCTTGAGTAAGAAATGTGCTTGAATGCCAATCTGATTCTACCTGAAGTCAGTAAGCGTGATCAAATCTGAAAGCACACGTAGGTTGTTAAAGCAGACTACATGATACACTTTTGCAGAAGTACCAAAGCAACACTACTGCTAATTGCTTACTGAAAACACACCTTAAATAAGCACTTCAGAGTCTTCCTCAGAAGCAATTATTTACATTTCCAAAATTTGAAAAGAAAGACCATGTTCCTGAAGCCATGCAGTAACACACTAATGATCTTGTAYGAGGAGACAGATGAAGAAGTTTGTACAAGTTCAGAAGTACCCTGAGAAATCACAGCTCCAATTTTTTTATCCCTGAGGTCTGTACGACAGTTATTGCTGGAGTTAACTCACAGTCCATAAAGATTACTKATTAGTAAAATGGTTTTAGGCAGTTGAAGTATAAAGTTGCCATCATTTCTTCCTCCTTTARAAAAGAAGTTAAACATTTCTCAGGATGAAACCTTTTGTAAAGCAATGAGAGCACTACTTAACTAGAGGCTCCAGTACAAACCACCAGAAGACCTTGAAACACAAAAAACATAGGTAAAGCTCTTTGTTTTTCTTCTTGGCTTTGGCCAGAAAAAATAATTTGTTGCTTTCACTGGGGCATTTCTGCACTGTCCTGCTCTAAAATTAATGTTCAAAACTTTTTAATTACATGTAGCATAAACAGATTTTAATTTCTTCAGGAAAAAAACTTCCAGAAAAAAAACCCTATGATTCCAACTCTTTGATGACAAAGGCAGATATCCAAATAAGAATCATTTCAACCCCTGCCTGTAGAAAAATTGKTCCTCTGCCTTTACTGTTGCTATTCATAGCTCTCTAAGCAGCTACTAGTCCTGACCAGATGACTGTAACAAATTCGAACACTTCTGGCAGAGGCATGTTTATTATTTTCCAATATGACTGCCTGCCAAATTTCTTTGTCCAGTTTTTTTTTTTTTTCTTTTTTTTCTTTTAAGAAAGAAACTATGTGAGCCAAACTATGTCAGGGACTATCCCCCAAGCAGTTCTTTCAGAAAGTGGAAGTGCACTATCACATATGCAGACTTGCACTGGAATATGGTTCAAAAACACTAGAAGACACAGCACAGTCAAAACTTAAATCTTCAGAGAAAATGCTTTGCTATGAGTCTTGAAAATAATTTACCAGTACAGAATACTCAAAATCTTTCTTAGCACCTGATAAAAAAGCATAAACTTTAATGAAATGAGCCATCTTGAATTTCCCTCAAAATACAACCTTTTAATATAACCTTCTGTTTAGTGTTTAATATGTGTATTCTACAATGTCTTGTTTCGAGTCTGTTGCTCATTAGCTTGCTGTACAGATCTGCACATAATATTGTGACATAAAGGCACATATCTTATGAGGAATTCTTAGAACCACTAGTGTACATCATTATCTTAAATTACTGTCTTGTGATTAAAATACCTAGCGGTACGAAAAGGAGGATGAATTCCACTTCAAATCCATCATGACCTTGTACAAAAGTCATTTCAATCTCTCAGTCTTGATTCTACCACCGTAATAACCAAATTAATAATTGATTAAATATTTTAAAGCACAAAGTCACTAACCACATACATGGCATTCAGAGAGTAAAGCAGTCATGCAATTTATATATGTGATAAACACTCAAAAACACTCTTTGCAGGAGTGGAATTAAAGAAAAGCAAAATATCTTCACAAAGATTACTCTCAGTTTTCAATCTGAACATAATCCTGRAAAGCCAACTTGAAGGAAATATTATCTTGCAAGAGTTTAATCCAATTGAAAATAACTCTGCTATGTAAATGTACAAAGTAATGACCAAGCAACAGAGATACTGCTTAAATGGGCATTGGTTTGATATMAGAAATATTTTGATTTATCCTGCTATTATCAAGTTTTTCAGTCTTGGCATATAAAATTCTTTAGGTTTAGGATGTGAACTGGGAAGCTGYGGGGAAGACAAAAACCTTAAGTTATGACTGCATGAAAAATAACAATCACTTCCAAATTACAGCCACAAAGAATTAAAAACTTAACTTCATACACAGATCACAATCGAGACTGTGGGTTCTTCCGTGTTCTCTTCTATGAATAAGTAATTACCCTTGTAATTACGCATCAAAAAAAGTCCCCAGGACTCCTATTGCTGGTTCTAAATAAAAATATTTGTAGCACATTTCTATTAAAAACCAAATAAACAAATAACCCTGTAAGAATGGACTTCCTAGAGACAGCCAGAAATATATTGATTTTACAGGAAYTGTGATTCTTATATACTTTCAAAAAATCATGTCTTGATGTTATGTAACCATATCAGTCAGATCATCTACTGACAAATTTCCTTGCACCCAACTGATGAATTGTCCACTGAAATTTTGGTGTCTCGTGTATTAAGAAAATGTCTTAAAATAAAGAAAGATGTAATACATGATTTCTTACAACAATGGTGTGCTAAGAAAAAGTCTTTAAATGCGATGTTTTGGACACATTAATTCTGTTATTGTGGCTGCCACTGTTCAATAGCTGGGGATCAAGAACTCAACTAACAATTACAGAACATAAATATTTGTCTCCCCAATGAAAAAGATGCAAGCCATTTCTAAATAGATATTAATATATAGATATCATAATCATCCTAATCTACCGCATTTTTTTTCTCCTTTCACTTACTGGAAATTCTGAGTCTTAATTCAATCCAAAATTTATTTTGTATCACTTTATTTATTTGGAAAAGACCACTCCATTTTCATGACATTCTTTACTAGCAGTAGAAAACATGTGTTGGCCTTTTTTTTTTTAACATATTTTTCAAGTGCTTGAGCAAATTCTAATATAAAACTACAATACTATCCCTCTTTGGAGTAAAGCCTTTTGTCTATGAATAGGCCTATGCAGAAATACCTCTAWGCCTCATGAGAGGTGATCTTTAGAAGCCTTTCTAAAGCTAGATACTTCAACATACAGCTTGGCAATGASAGACAATGATGTCCAGTTGCAACTGAGATTATTTTAAAATGTGACTGAAATTCCTGAGTAGTTAAAGGGCTTTTCACCCTACTGTGCAACTACAAAAATGGTCAAAGAGCAACAATTTCAGCTGCTGTGCTCAACAGTCACTACAGATGTGACCTGTGCTTTGTGACTTCAGAGCTAAACTTGAACTAACTCATAAAAGCAGAAATTACCTCAGGTCAGATTTACTTMTGAGTTAGGGATGAGTGTACACAGAAGCTATTTGCCAGAAAAACAAATAATTCATGCAGTTGGCACCTTGTCCTTTCACATGGCTAGCCTCCAGTGTCAACTCAGAGATTTCCTTGTTCTAAATGCTAGCAGCTACTAGAACATAGGTYGATTAAAAAAAATCCACTTTATTCCTTGTAAAATATATAATGCATCATGGCCATGAATTCTACTGGTCAACTGAAAACTAACAAAAAATAAGAGAATCCAGACCCAACAGGTTAAAAAAGCCTGCTGTAATATTTTCTTTCATACAGTATTTTTTTTTTACTATATTATACAGAACTGAGAGGACATAAGACCTACAAGGAAAAAGAAAACATTATACTTCAAAAAGTAACTTATTAGTATTCAAACAGTAGTAACTACTAGGACTTGATTGCTTGTTCCTTGGCTGGAACACTGGAAAGAATTTCTGGGATTGCAATTAAGGTTTACTGCRACTATGAAAAGCACAACCTGCCTTCCCTTTCACCAGTACTGTAAGTTTCACAGAAAGAACAAAATGGCAGTGAGAGATTTTGGGAGACACCAGTGACAATAATATTATTTAAGAATATTTATAAAACCAACACCAAAAAAAAAAAAAAAAAAAAAAGGAGAGCTCTGAAAAGCTGTA
>NW_026623255.1:2250551-2265833 GCF_030028575.1 Malurus melanocephalus
TTCCTATAGATGACACTATCATCCTTAACTACAAATTTCAGGCTCAAGCTGATTTTTAAGCAATGTTTTCCCGTTGAAATTTGGAAATTTTGTTTTCCCATTGACATTTTAATTTTCCCTAAAAAAAACCATACTGACAAATGAAAGATACACTTCTTAGTATAATGACATGGGACTAGTCTTATATCCAATCATGTTGTTATTGACTCAAAGACTTAGTGGACAGATTTCCCTGTCACACATTCCTTTTCTACTCTTCTGAAAACTCCAAGAAAATTTAAAAGACATCAATACAATAGTTGCAGAATTTTCAAAATATTACTTACATGCAAGAAAAAAGTGAAAAATGATTCGTATCTAATTTAAACATCTAAAATTTKGTTCAAAACTGTATCATAACATTTCTAACTGCTATATCAGGTTCTACTCCGTCAAGAACACTACGGTTCTGGGTATGTACCTAAATACACTTTAGAGATATTGAGGAGTTAGGATTATATTCAGAGTAGCAGAATATATCTAATTCCATTACATTTAGTTGCATTACAGAATGGCTGGTATCTGTAACAGATCATTTCACATTTGAAGAAATTAAGAAACCATTTTAATATGTTTAGATGAAAAGAAGTTGAGATTCCTTCATGAATGCAGATGAAATGGACTTCTAATTCCCCAAGCTTTACTTTTTTTTCTTCGTATGTGTCTCTTCCTGTGGTCCTCACGAGTATGCCACCTCTAGTACTAGAAGTATTCTGATTTATTGTTCTGATGAACTCAAACAGCGCACTTCTGTARAACTGTGGTGTGTGCAGTAATTCGGAACACAGCCAGTAGAAAATCATCTGCCTTCCTTTAGTTACTCATTAAAGCATCAAAATGCAGCTCACAAAACACTCTGAAGCTGTAAGTTATTTTCAGCTCTAGAACAGCTGAAACCTCAATTATGCTGTGCTAACAATGAACCCAATTACTTGAGGACAACAGACTCACTACCTCCATTAAAAAAAAAAMCAATACCGCAAACGCCCCCCACAAAAGCCTCCTCAGCTCAGCAAACAKACTGAATAAGTCCTTTCCCTTCTCTTGCTTCTACCCTACAGTGCTGTGACTTCCTAGTGTAAGAGCACTAACAAATAACCACAACTGACCATTTATTTGTTGCAACTCAAGCCAAATAAAATCAGAAGGCTTAAGAAAACAACACTTATGCAACACGATGGTTACTATAACAAATTCTTTGACCAAGAAACTCTTCTTCAATATTGCACACCATAAAACATTTTAAATCATTAACTAAATACAGACAAAAGAAAATGCAAGCCATTGGATTGGAAACTCAWCAAGTTACGTGATGCAGAGATTCAGCTGTATGATAAAGTTTTAAGTTTCAACTAATGGCTTTTGCAAAGCAGCTGTAAAAACAGACAAGTTACGTACTACTCGGTTTTAAACATTGCATGTGCTTCTCCTGACCCTTGTGTATCAAATTATGTATCTTCAGACAATAAAAACACTACAATGCAATCTTAAGTCACCAGRTTTTCTCATAAAGCAGCTTCTTACTCAAGTTTCTCTGTCCAACTCCACTTTGATCTACTGTTATTTCTCCACCACCATTTAATCTCCACAACTTTATTGCCAAATGCATAAATATCAGCCTCTCAGCATTACATAGTTAAAATACCAGGTCCCTGGCCACTAGGATACTACAAGTAAAAAATGCAGTCAGTCARCCTTTAAAAACTAGAATTGCAACATTCACTGTAATTAAAAGGCTTACTGTGAGTCAGATGGCCACAGAAGCCAAATTATTAATAAACTTAAAACACTGCATTACTAGTGGTTTCCATAAGATCACAACATTCTGAAAAAGCCAAAGACTAACTTGGAAAGAACCASATATTGCTACGGTTTTCTTAGAATAAATCAAGCTAACACAACCCAAGTGTGATTTTTATGGAAGTAACTGAGYAACATGACAAACACACAAGCTACAAGAAGCCCACCTGCACTAAAGAAGAGATGATCAGGTTGAAGAAGTGTGTTGTTTGTCACAGCATTTGGGTTTTGTTCTGGTTTCTAAACCTACCACATATGCACCTAACATTAAGCAGGCCCACCTATCTTTCTCTGCCAGTAAGAGATGCATTTTCTTGTGAATGCATCACAGCAGAATCCAGCTTGAAGTCTGGCTGGTTTTAGTTTGTTTCTGCTGTTACACTAGGAAGATGAACACAAGATACTGTTTTATTTACATTTGCATATCCCTTAAGCTAAAAACAATAYAAATTTTTATGAAAGTAGCAATACAAAAGATGTTCACAAACTGCATAGTGCTCATGAGAATACTGTAGTTTTTTGCTACATTCTACACCGCTTGGACAGTTCTCAGTCAGGGGACCTTGTTTTTCTCTCTTCTCCCACTGCACAGAGCAATAAACCTCAGGCAACACCTCATCTACTTCCAGCCACAAATCAGGAGATAAGAAATTCCAGGGGACAAATCAGCCCCATGAGCCAAAGCAAGCAAAACCAAAAGGGAGCAGACTTAGATAACTGGTCCCTGTTATTGCAACTCCAACATCAATATTTTCCAGAGCTCTGGCTCTCAGTACTCTCCTTCCTCCAACCTCCCCCACCTCCCCAGCTCACCTCACATGCTCTACATATTCCTTTCTAATCCCAGTTTCCTTTCAACACATCCCACCCTCCTCCTGTTTTTCCATTCAGGAAATACCTCCTACAAAATTCCACTTCAAAATAATGACTAACAGTACTACCATGCCATCTGTTTTCATAACATATCACTCTTTCTACACCTTTTAATGTTCCGTTTACACAGAATGTAACTTTTTTGGAGTGAGAAGTACCCTACTATTATCTGCATACCACCTAAAAGAACTGGTTTCTGTTCTTACATCTTTCATCTTTAATATAGCAGTGGTTAAAAATGACTATTTATTTCCTTGATTCGGTTTCCAGCCACTAGCATAGGAATGCATATTCACCAACGACTGACATGCTGGCACAATCTGTAAATGCTTAGCAGTACTTYATTCTGTTCTTCCCATCAATCTGAAAGTGGGGGGGAAGGGAGGGCTGATAGGGGTTTTTTGTGGGGTTTTTTTTAGCTTTTCTTATTGGGGTTGTTTTGGGGGTTTTTAATGCATCAGACTGAAACCAGGAAATTATGCTGTAAAGATACTAAACAAATCTCTGCATGGAAATTGCGGGTTTACAAACACACACCTCAGTGCACAATTCCTCAAGAACTGTACATCAAAAAAAAAACCATCACCAACAAAAAAAACACAACCCAAAAGAACAGAAAAAAAACTAGAAAAAAAAATTACCTGAATTATCATGGCATAAATGTACAGCATATGCTACTCTTCTGAAGGAAAGAAAACATGGGACAATTTAAAACCGTATATCCAATACACAACACCTTTTTCGTCACATGATGGCTTATATTCAGTTATTTTACGTAATTCTCATGTTTTCCATCAGGTAAAACCTACCATCAAAACCCAGAAAATCCAGATCCAGGATTTATTACTTTTACACAGTCATACCATACCCAAGGTATCTACATAGATACATTTATAACATTTATAAAATGCTACAAAACAAACTTTACTGTGATCAGAATTGAGATGAAGTGTGTCTACTTTCACCTCAGAGGATGGCAYGTTAAGAAAAGTTTGAAGGGACAACAAGACACATTGGAGATCTCTAAAAATAATTTGACTGTTACGCAGCAGGGAGAGAAATGAAACTTAAGTGTGGAGAAGCAGTCTTGCAATAATGGATCAGAGAGGCCATTCRTTTGTGGTGTACTCTAGAGCTCAAAACTCAGGTCAATGTTGTTTAATATCTTCATTAAGGACCTGGATATTGAACAGGTGTACCTCAGCAAGTTTGCAGATAATAAAATCTGGAGGTGTGCCTTATGCACCAGAGGGTTGTGCTGACATTCATAACAGGCTGAAGAAATGGGTAGAAGAATTTCACRGAGCCCTACAAAGAGAAATTAAAAGGGGAGGAATAACTCCATACATCACTAGGGGCTRGAGGCAGACAGTCTGGAAAACAGTTCTGATGGAAAGGACCCTGGGGTGCTGAATGAACATAAGTGAGCAGCCACAAAGAAAGCCAAAACTGTCCTGAGCAGCATTATGAAGAATAACACCAGCAGGTTGAGAGACATGATGCCTCTCCTGTACTCAGCACTGGTGAAATGCATCCTGGAGTACTAGCTTCAGGTCTGGATTTTCCAACACTAGACATGGACATACCRGAGTCTGACCATGAAGATAATCAAGGGCTGGGAACATTGGACATACAAGGGAAGGCTGAGTAAGCCAGGATTTTATAGCCTCAGCAAGAGAAGGATTGGGTGGGAAGGATCTTACCAATGTGTATAAATACCAGACAGGAAGCACTAAAGAGGAGTGAGTCTGACACCTCAGTGGTATCAAATGAATGGACAAGAGGCAATAAGCAAAAACTGAAAGACAAGAAATGTAAAAAAAGTCTGGTGCTTTTCTTTGTTTGGTTGGTTCAGTTTGTTGTGAGTGTGGTCAAATACTGGAAGTTACTTAGATTGCRGCATTTTCATTCTTGAAGGTGGTTTAGACAGTCTTGATTTGCACATCAGGTGTTTGGACTAACTAGACAATCTCTAGATGTCCCTTCCAATAAGAACATTAATCTGAGGGGGAAAACAAACTTCTGCTGTAAGAAGTAGATAAACAGATAACCCATGGCAGAACTGGGTTGTTTTTACTGTTACTAGGTATTAGTATTGTTTTTACTGTTACTAGGTATTTAGGTTTAACAGTAAAGATGGTTAAGTGTCGGTTCCACAAAGCTAATTCAAAGAGCTAAAAAATTAAAATATTTGATACTGTAGATTCATTTTACCTCAGCATAAGAATATGCCTATAATCTCTTCTGATTTMCTACAGACAGCAAAATAGGTTTCACTGCTTACAAATGTGAATGCCACAAATTCATTTACTTAATGGTCAGTGGGTGCAGACATACAAGAATATAAAGAATGATTCATTCGCAATAAAAGTATTTTGTAACAGCTTAAATATATAACTTTTCAAAATAAAATAGAAAAGTTTTTGTATCAAGGACTCCATAAAAGAGCCTCTTCATCTGGATAATAAGTATAATAGGGGTGGCAGCAATAAAAATTAGCTCATTATTGATCTGAAGGCAGTACCTGCCAACATGAGAGCTGAATCAGTTTCCAATTCCCACTGCTTAATAAGATCTGTGCTATGCAGAAACCCACCTAGGTAGTTTCAAACACAAAATGAAAGACTCATTATCCATCYCATTATACAAAACTCAGAAAACTTCTATTGCAAACCTCTCCTGAGGAGTACTGTCAGGTATTATGGATTAGGTGCAACATTCCACAGTCCTTTCAATACTCATACTGAGCACCGCATGTTGATATTGCACCTAAAATAGGACATACAATTTTTCTGTAGTAAACACTGCTTTAGTCAGCAAACAGCACAGAGGCACAACCTGAATGTAATAAGCAAGGCTGCTGGTACTTTTTCTCTAATTTTTTAGGAAAAGAACATGTCACTGAGGGACAAACACAGCTTAACAATGGTCTCTATACTGAATATTCTCTCTTTTCTTCTTCTTTCCAAATCTAAATCAGTTTCTATTAACAACCACAAGTTTCCATTAACAACCACAAATCCTTCCAAGTAACTTTCAGAGCTGTAGGGTAATCAGCTTAAAGTCAGCTACTTGGCAACCTTTCCACACTATTTGGATGCAACTGTGCTTACCTKGACACACAAACAGGCTGTACGAAGCACCTGGATACTCACTGCTAACAAGAGTAATCTCAGTAATCACAGAATGGCTGAGGTTAGAAGGGACCTCTGGAAGTCACCTGGACCAAACACCCTGTCCAACCAGGGTCACCYAGAGCTGGCTGCCCAGGATCACATCCCGAGAACTTTCAGGTGTCTCCAAGAATAATGACTCCCCCACCTGAGAATCAGAGAAGGCATGAACATGTACACCAAGGTAACATGACATGAACCCATAAACATGCAGTCAACATGACAGACTGCAAATATATGAGTCAGGGAAGAGTTATCTGAGATGGCTGTCTGCATACTGATCACAGTAAAGTTGGAATATACAGACATCAAATGGCTCCCTGAGCCACATGGCTCAGCCCAGACAGCAAATGTGAAGTTTTATTTAAATGCCCTGTCAAAAACCACAYAAACTTCTGCACACCTTTAACTTCTCTGTAATAAAAGAAGCTCTTGAAAGAAAAGAGCCTTAACAAACATGCATGAATGAAGCCTATGCAAGAACTGACATTTTGGAGAGTTTTGGTACACTTATCTGGTATTTGTTTAGATTCTTGTTAACTGTATCACTGGCAGAAAAATGCAACCTGTCTCCAAGCTCACATACTTGATTATACCACTGGATTCTTAATAATTATTTGTTTCACCAGAATACATGGAGGTATTGTGAATAACAGTGCAATTAAGTGTAAGTACACAGATTTCACAGCAGATCTCCACAATCAATCCCTGGACCTTGTTAACCAAGCCTAGGCCTTAACGTTATAATTGCTACCACAACCATAACTTTGGTCAACATATTAAAGAACACTGTTTTACTGTTCACATTAATTTATTACTGAGCAGTGTAGTAGCACAGAAATAACACTACTTGTAGACAGCAGCTTCTTCACTGTACTATCAGTTCTGCTATTTATTTGATGTGGCACWCTAAGTAAATACATCCTTCTCTTTACACAGATATACCTTGCTGTCTGTGAAGAASATGCTCCTAAAATATGAGATAATTCAATACAGTGGAACAATTTTCTCCACGCATTAAATGTGATATAGAGGAGACATACACAGGTTYTTAAAAAATGCATACAACTGCAACATGTAGGGACAGTACATATGACATGGCAGACAGAGAGGAAAAGGCAAAGAAGCAAGTTCATCAGCTGTCACCTCAACATCCAATGATGAGATGAGGAGGCTGAGATATTGGCTTTGCAATAGTTGGAGATAAACAGTATTTTCAAAGGGCAGTAAAAGAAGAAAAAAAAAATTGACTGACAATTGTACTGAGATTTTGATCAGCAGGTCTCTTGTAACMTAAGACTGAATCTCCAGTGATCCTGTCTGGTCATTATAAAAAATTCCAGCTGCTTCATTTGTGAGGCAGWACATAGACTATAAATCTTTCAGGTTGAGTGTTTATACTGCCTCTTTCCAAATGGTTATATATTCACAGACATCATTCATCTTTCTCAGAGGTCCACTGCACACAGAGGTCAATCAAGTCAACCAAGGGTAAAGGACAAAACTAAAGTAACGACAACAGTTAGTAGTAGAGGGTTTATTGATGATTACTAAATCATCAATACTTGAACTCTGATTATGACAGACTGAGAAGAAATGGATAGCATGGTATTGCCACACCTGTTTTCTTCTTTCAGAGATTTATCTTGTCTACTCAGACTGCAAAAATTACTAAGCARGAGCTGTTTCTAACTGACTGTTTACACATCATCTCATCCTGCCAACCTCAGTTGTGATATGCATGTGCTTCTCTGGTAAAAATAAGAGCGACAACTATTTTCAGACCAGTGTGCTATTTTGAGGAGGTTCGTTTTACACACTGAAAAAGAATATATTCCAACAAGCAGCCAAAAAGCACCCTTAAGAAGTATGTAACAGAACTGGAAATTGTAGCTGAGAAAGATAAGCTCTTGGTCTACTTCCAGGGACACTAATCATAAAAACCAATCCCAGATTCAATACAGAGGCAGCTRCCTTGTGGGACACTTGAAGTCTGCAGCTGATTTGAGTTTTAAGCATGTAGGGTCAGTTACACATGTATTTTTTTCAACTGAATTACAGCACAAATATATTCAGTGACTAGATCAAGAGGTACTCTACAATAGCAAGTACAATACTGGTTACAAACCCAATACCTGGATTCTATTTAGAACATCCATTTTGTCACAGTATTTTAAAGTTTATTTAAGAAACGGTTTTAGCAAGTTGTATATACACAAGTATGAAATTGGCTATTTAACAATTTTCATAGCAGTGGAGTAGTATCCCAGTTTATTCAGCCAGCCTCTCATTGCTCAAACAACTCCACAGGCAATCTATACAAAGTATGCAACAAATGCCTTTAAAAAAAACCAACAAAAAAACACCCCACCACCAAAAAAATCCAGAAGGTTCTTAAAAAAAACTCCAACCAAACACAASAAACCCACCAAACTCCCAAACCCTGACAATTTAGAAAACACATCCTTTTAAGACATGAGGCAATTTTTCAAATAGTTCTTCAGAAGTATGAGAAGCCTGTCAGCRCAAGATGCAGAAATGTTATGATGGAAGTGAAGCTACAATGTACAACACAAAATATCCTTTAGGCCATGCTGCAGCCCACAGAACAACCCCTTCTCAAGAGTTGTATGCTGGTATTTTTTGGGAAAGGGTGTGAAGTGGTAAAGCAAAGGCACCAGCCTCACCACAATGACTATATCCTCTTTCGTGTCCTCTCACTGTGAAGCCACTGAAGAAAATAGAAGAGTATTAGCAAGAAGTAGTACCCACTTCTGGGAAATGGAATTTGGGAAGGATCAGCAACTGCAATGACACTCAGATGTGAATGCTGAACTAAGGAATGAGGGAACTGTGAATAAGGAATGCTGAACAGGGAATGAGCACTGTGGGACACAGTGTCTGAAATGGTTGCGAAAATGAGGAGAGGAAAAGCTCATCATGAACTGAGTCTAGAAAGCAGCAAGATCTTGCAACGACTTCAATCCTTCTCGAATGACCAACAACAGAGGACAACAACAGAAAGACAGACACTGGATGAGATCAGATATACAGCCTAGCCAGGTCAGAGAAGGGGGAGATGGGAGGGGGAAGAACAGAAGAAAGAAGATAAGCAGGTCCCTTCACTGAGTCATACCAGAGCTACTGCTGCTGGAAGGGAGCCAGATTTTAGCTGGAGCTTTTGCCTCTGCTTTTCTTTCCCCCTTTCACAAAACCAAGAAGTGAAGGCACCTAACTTAGATGTCTACCTGAAATACATTCACATTTTGCTGATTGTAAGCCCTACTCTATGTTACATTTAGCCTCAGAAAAACTTGTAATCAAAAGCATGCAGTGCACTCTAAAAACATCCTTTTCTTTGGCTGAGTTTTTGTGCTGCTCTGAGTAAGATTCTTTCTTGGATCAGTGATTTCATAATGTAAAATACAAAACCCCTCCAAACAAGACAAATACATAAAGTGGCAGTTGAGAACAGCATTTATACTACTCCTCAAATTACACATTGCTTTTACCTAGGTAAATTCCTAATCTGCCTTCTCCAAAGGCCCTCCTGTCAACTGAATGTAATTTCACAGCCTAACAACTTTCAAAAGCAGTTTTAAATGTACACCTGTTTTTGTAAAATATATCACATATCAGCTTCAAATCACATCCACATCAAAACTAATATTTCAGTTATCTGTTTGACAAGATTCATTATCAAACATCAACAGGTATCTCCTATATGGTTCGTGAGTAGTGTTCTCAGCTACTTGTGCTCAGTCTTGTTAAGTGCTTTAGGTTGATAATTCAGCAATCTCAGCTTGCTTAGTAATGTCTCTCCTAAAAGAGACATTCGTTCATCTAGTCTTCCTGATTTCTGTATGGATGGATTTACAGCTTGGCTCTGTCTTTCTGCAGTTGAATAAACACCTGACAGAAACACTCAACTGAGAATTCACATACATATTCTGAAGTGGTCAGTGAAATCCAAGAGTTTGAAATGGCCAAGAGTGAGTAGGAAACAAATCCAAGCTTTGATACCCCCATACACCATAAGAGATCTCACAGTAAACAAATCTTCACAGTACAAGCCAAAAAGAAATAACATGGAATAGYAATCTCCTTCGGAGGTCACCTAAATTTAATGCAAGCTTGGAATGTGGCTTAGGGTGACTTACAAAGCTGATTAGCAAACAGAGAACTAAAGTCCACTGACTTTTTCAGAGAAATAAAAATAATATAGACACAGCATCCGGTTACTGGTATGATTCCATAGAGCTCCATCATCAGCCCACTTCTCTTCAAGATCTTCATAAATGACTTAGACACAGAACTTGAAGCAATACTAATTAAGTTTGCGGTGACACTAAATTGGGAGGAGCTGCTGACTCCCTCAAGGGCAGAGGCCCTGCAGAGAGAGAGACCTTGACAAATCAGTGAGATGGGCAACCACCARCCATAGGAGGTTTGACAAGGTCAAGTGTCAGACTCTGCACTGGGGATAGGGTAACCCTGGTTTTGTGTATAGACCAGAGAACAAGAGGCTGGAAAGCAGCACTGTGGAAAGGGACCTGGGGTCCTGGTTGATGGCAAACTGGACGTGAGTCATTAAGCTATTAAAGGGCATCAAAAGGAGGGCCATGGGGATGGTGAAGGGCCTTGAGAGGAAGCCACATGAGGGGCAGCTGAGGTTGCTTTGTCTATTCAGCCTGGAGGAGTCTGAGAGAAGACCTCACTGCAGTCTGCAACTTCCTTGCAAAGGAGGTACAGGTACAGATCTCTTCACTGTTGCAACCAGTGACAGGACTCGAGGAACTGGCATGAAGCTATGTCGGGGGACGTTTAGGTTTGATATCAGGAAAAAGATTTTCTTGACACTGGAACAGGCTCCTCAGGGAAGTGGTCACAGCACTAAGCCCGACAGAGTACAGGAAGAATTTGGACAATGCTCTCAAGCCCATAATGTGACTCCTGGGGTGTCCTCCACAGGACCAGGAGTTGGACTTGATCATCCTGATGGGTCCCTCCCAACTCAGCATATTCCATGGTCTGATGATCAAGAACTACGGCATAACCTCTTCCCAAACAAAGCAATTAACACACATGACTTTTATGATTACAGGTATGTCTTACTTTAAATGTATCCGTTTAGAAGCTATAAATTAAGGTAGTTAGGTGGTTGCAAAAATCTTAACAAGATTCAGATTAGCAACAGGAATGAAAATTCCAGAAATGACAATTCAACTAACAACAATACATTAWCAGAAAAATTAATTTTCACTATGATTTCATGCTAAACAGGCCTTGCAATTTTTCAAGGTTTTTTTCTATTTTTACAAAAAGCATTTACAAAAGTATTAGGTAGCAGACAATACTGCCTGAGAAGAGAATGAGATTGTTTCACACTTGAGCACTACCTAGTGAATTAAAACCTATTGTTTTTATGTATAAGCAGCAACATTATGAGACTCCCTTAGAGATACAAATACTGGTGTATCAGATAACATCTATGCTCTTATACAATAAAGCATGAATTCAATATTGCTTTCATTGTATCACCACCATGGCAGTGTTGCAGCATTTCTGAAATTATACTTTTGTCCACATCACTATGTCAACAGATGTGTCAGTCTGTTTAAAGCAACAAATAGCTAATATTGAATGAAATGGCTAACCATCTCACTTCACCATTTGCTACTGTAATTAGAATTTTACTCTTTATTTCACAAAATAACAGAATACATCAGGCGGATCTTTGGACTTCAACAAAATTTTGATTTCCTCTTAGAGCATCTTTCAAGCTCTTATTATGGAAAGATGCAGGACATCAAGACAGGATTTGCATAGCCCTGCCAAATACAACAAGATTTCTTCCTCGAAAGACATAAAGAAGTTGTCAAATGTTATTGCCAACACAGTCTGTTCTAAGAGCTGATSCTTCCATTACTTTTTAATTAAAAGTCTGGTTTTTACCTCCCCCGACCACAAATCRCTTTCATTTTATAGATTGTACCAGTAAACCTTTACAAATTAATTGTTGGGTACGGATTCCATAAAAGCCTTCAAAGGTAAGAACGCTGGCAGTCCTTGTCACTCACACACCTCACTGAGTGCAGTACCTACACMAGATGGGGCAGAAAGCACTGGTGGGTGCCTTCAGGACCACTGTCCATAGCTGCTAGTGGACACAAGGGTACAGCATTGCCAGACGTTTGACTTTCTGAAGATTTGCATAAACCACTGCCACATACCAATCAACCCCCCTTCACTCAGCAGGTGGAATTCAGAGTCTGTTCTGAACCTGACTCCCAATTAGCTGCACAGCTTGGGCACACAGCTATAAACACAGTAAGATTCGTGCAAAGYTAATCATGCCGGAGGTGAAGCAGCCTATACAGCCATAATGGGTTGCTACCAWGAAGGCAGCAAGGCAACGGAGCCCTTTCCTGGAGGCAAGGCACACACATTAAACCCAATGAGAAAGGGTCATTCCCACCCAGACCAACTCAAGTGAAGCACCACACTGCCTGTAAGCCAAACAATAAGGACATCCCATAGTCTTAGTGTGCTAGAAGTTGTTTTTACTATTCCTTTTTCCTCAAAGAAAATGTCAGTGTAGATTAAGTGATTACACTTAGTTTTAAATTTCAGCTCCTAGAAATAACCTGAGAATCACTGTCAGAGTACTTTTGACAATGGCTGCTTAGGTCCAACACCTCTGAAGAGACAGAATTACATTTGTCTCCTGTTTTAAAAGGAAAAAAAAACATGCAGAGGTGCAATAAGAAGATCATGAATCTTATTAGCAAATGTTACTAGAAGTACAAAACAGAAAAAAAAAGCATTAAAAAGGAAATAAATAGGATAGACAAGTCACACTGCCTTTGCAGACTCCAGTGAATTGTCTTCTCTAACGAAGAAAATTAGAAACACTTCTATTATGCAAACTGACATTGAAGTTTATGGTTGGGGAAGCCAGGGATTTCCTTCTGTATTCCTAATAGCTGGACAACTAAACTACTTCACTGTTTACTTTATGATGCCACATTCATGATATGGCATAGCCTAAACATTTTCTTAAAAGAAAATAAGCCTTAATGAGTTAACCACACGCATACACAAAAATCCTGCTACCTGCCAACAACCTCAGGCTCTACATTTTTTAATAATGAAATAGTTACTTGTGCCATTACATAAACATTATTACATAATATCTCCTTTGTATGCAAAATTAGAGCTATAATAAAATAGGTCCCACTATTTCACTATTGTATCTATTAATTTCACTCATCCACTTAATAATTTGGAGCTATAGTTGCATCAGAGCACAACAGCTTTAATATGTCACGTTCCTCTGTGCTTAAACAGAGAAGACAGTTTATTCTGAATTAAAAAACAAGAAACAAGCCAACAAAAAATACAACAAAAAAAATCTGYTCCTACTATAACTAGATGAAGGGAAAGACACCTCTGCCGCGCTTTTTTATTATGTGYTTTCTTGCCTAAGATTTAATGTATGTACCAATACATAATTTGTAACATGCCAGTCAATAAAATATGCAGAATTCCCTAAATTCCCAAGGTCAGCATTACACAGCGTAAGTGTAAAGAAATCACAAGCAATGATGCTTAGTATGTCTAATATCTAAAAAAAMAGGGTTTTTTCCAACTCAATATTTAACGTATGGCCAACTACAATATATATTTAAATCATTTTCCTAAGTAATGAATTTGTTAGAAATTTGTTCTAAGAACATATTTGTTTGTACTGGTCAGGAAAAACACGGTATTGGTCAGAAACACGTTTGAGACGTGGGACAGCTGTAAGCACAAGGCCAAACGGCGAAGAGGCAGTGAAGAAGTGGCATGTGACATTCGGGAGTCTCGGGGGGCAACATGTGGCCGGCACTCCGGACGCTCCTCTCTGCAGTGCAGCACCGGTGCCTCCGACCGCGACACGAGCCCCCACTTCCGAAGTGCCGCACAAGTCTCACTTGTGACCGCGCTCCGCGCCGTCCCCTTGTCCGCTCGCCCTTCGGCAGGAACAGCTCCCGGGAAGGGCAGGAGAGCGGCGGTGGGCACCGGGAGCGAGGGCGGACGGGCCGGCCCCGGTGTTTGCACAGCTGCGCCGCTCTCCCGGGGCAGCCCCGCACAAAGCCCCGGCGGCCCCGCAGCCGCCGCCGCCACCGGGCGGGCGCGGCGCGCCACTCGGGGCAGGTCCCCGCTCCTCTCCGCTGCCCTGCTGTCCCCGCGGCCGCCGCTGGCAGGTGAGACGCGCCGCAGCGGCGGCGCCGGGCGCGGAGGGGGGAGCGCGACCCAGCCACAAAGAGCGGGAGCTGCCGCTGCCTCCGCCGCGGGGTGGGCGGCGGCACGGCCGGCGCCAGCACGACCCGCGGCACCGCAGCGGGGGGACGTCCCCGCCCGCCCGTCGGTGGCGRCGGCGGGGGTCATCCCTTACCTGCAGGGGTGGCGCCGAAGACTCTTACGACGGGCACCCGCTTGGCCGGGGCCTCTCGGAAGCGGGACTGGCAGGGGTCCAGGCCGGGCAGCGGGCTGCCCATGTAGTAGTCGGCAGTCACGATCCGCACTGAGAACATGTTTGTTGGCCGCCGCCGCCGAGGCACCAGCACAGCACCGAGCGAGCGAGCGCGGAGCGAGCGCGGAGCCCGCACGGCTCCCCCCGCCCGCCGCTGCCGCCGCAGCGAGCGCGCGCGCGCGCGAGCACAACACCCCGCCGCTGCCGCTCCTCGCCCGCCCGCCGGAGCGCGCGCACGCCCGGCGGGAGCGGGCGCAGCCTCGCGCGCGCCTTGTCTGTGTCGGCTCCCCCCGCCGCCGCCGCCTGATACCGCCGCTCKGGGCGCGTGCGCGGCGGCGCGCCCAGCGCGCGCTCCTATAGCCCGTGCGGCCGCGCGCCCCTCAGGGCCAGCGCGGGCTCGTTCCCCGCGGACGCCCCGGCGGCGACGGCGGCGCCCCGGTCCTGGGCTGCAGCTGCTGTTGCCATGATGATGTCGTCACGGACGCAACCATTGAAGGAACGCGGGGGGGGTGTGGATGGGCCATGTGTTAGGGGGAAAGGGGACACAACCAGCGGGGGTGGTGTCCCTCACTCCTCGACACACACGCGCGCTCCCCCTCCCGTCGTCTTTCGGGTGGGCTCAGRCGGGGCGCGAGCGCGCGGGGAACCGGGGGAAAATCTTTCTATCGCTTCCCCTGATGGCGAGGGAGGGAGGCAGAGAGGGAGAGAGGGACGGCCTCGGTGATTCGGCGATCGGCCGCGCGGGCTGGGGGTGAGGCTGCGAAATTCCGAGCCGCGGATGGGGCGGGAGAGGCAGCGCTGCCGGGACACGACGGGGTTAAGCTGGGTCGGCCGCCATTTTGGACGGGGAGGTGAGTCTCCGCACGCTGCAGGGGCCAG
>NW_026623255.1:2266098-2444759 GCF_030028575.1 Malurus melanocephalus
GGCGGGGCGGGGTGGGGCCGGGCCGGGCGCGCTGCGGCGGAGCGACAGGGGCGGGGTCGCGTCCCCGCGTCCCTGCGGGCGGCTCGGACCCGCCGTGGTCGCGTCCCCGTGCTYTCCCTGCCCCTACTCGTCTTCATCCTGCTCCTCATCTTCCTCCTCCGTCCTTTTAGAGAGCTTATTTCTCAGTTTGCAGCGCTCTCGTGCAGGTTTTTATTGACAATGATAAAAAAGCCTTGACTTCAGGTTGAGATACTGAAAAAACCTTGAGTTTAGCTTTAAGATTCCTGTGCAGTCTCTTTGTGTGGGAGCTGCGGATTCGGGGGAAAAACCCAAAACATAGCAAATATCCAAAGAGTTGGCAGTGTGAGAGATGCGCCGGTTTACAGGGCAAACACTCTCCCGCATTCAGAGCGATGCTGATACATGTGCGTGCAGGACTGGATGATACGAGACAAATGTAAAAATCTATAAAAGCTGATAAACGTTGAGTATGTASAACACATGTTTCGCATTTTGGTTACATATGTTTCGGGTTTAGATTTGAACAAAAGACAGGTCAGGCAGTTGCTACCCTTCATTTTTTCATTGTAATGAACAGGAAGCTTGCCTGTCTACTCAAGGGTAACTGGTTTCCTACTCTTTCTTTGTAAGCTGTTTATTTTCTCTAGCTCACATCTGTTTTCCTCCTTAAACACATTTTTATGCAAACAGGGAAAAAATCCAACTACCTAATCATCAAGAACTCTTGCATCACAGAAGTGGTTAAAATAGGGTTGAAATCCAAACTATTTCCATTGTATATAAAGAATAACTGAGCTACAACTTTAATTTTTGACAGTTGTTTACATTTGCAAAGCTAATATTTGGGAAACCTTTGGAACTGCAAAAATACTCTTATGAATACTTAGATTTCACAAAGGCTAATAAATCACTAGAAGCTTGCTGGTGGGGCTTTTACCAGACAGCATCTCTAACTCTTGTTTTGCTACATTTTGTGCTGCTCCTTTCCTTAATTTTCCATGGAACTTTGGTAGGGACAGTAACAGKTCTTGTGTTACTCCATTCTGTGCTCTGTTTTCTTTCTGTTCTTAACTTGCTGAGCAATGTGTGTTCCCCGCACTGTGCATTTCACTGACAGTTTAATGTCTTTGAACACTGGCAGGTGTGGTCTGGTGCCTGCATGAGCTGAAGGTACATCAGCAGTCCACTTCTATGCTAGGGAATACCAATCCCCTGCTGTATTCTGTTGTCATCTGCATAGGCAGAAATGATGTGTATCTGCCCCTCAGTTGGGTTGGTGAATAAACCAAGACATTTGAGCCACTGATGGATTCTGATTTCTCCTAAATGAGTGTGACCKGTGAAATGTAGCACAAGTTCATACCTGGTAGTTCTGCTGAAGAAAAAGTGGTTGTCCACTGTAGAATAATGTAGAAAGCTGAATTCATKAAACCATGTCATTCAGAGTTTTCTATTTAAAATGACAAAATTSTTATGTTTAAATCAGGGAGAACCATGCTTGGAATCAAAAAGAACAAGAACAGTTCTTACCGAACCTAGAGCCAGTTTCTTGTTCATATGAGGTATTAATTTGATTTCTGAAAGTCTTGAATGTTACTCTCAGAAAAAAACATAAAGTGACTTTCCTTTTTGATGTAAATAGCATAATCCGAGTGGTAGTATTAAAGCCACACAGACACTTTAGTGGAACTCACATGATTTGTGAGTTGTGTCTTTTCAGTTTCCCTTCAATTCTTACAGCTCACTTCGGCTTTTAGGTTTGTCTTGGCAGTCTAGTCAGTAAGTTTGTCTGCAGGGTCTCACCAAGGTAKGACTGTATTTTCAGTAAAGGTTTGAGTCAGCACTGTCACAGGAGGTCCTCCGCCCGCCTCATTTCAGTGCAGAACATTTGAATAGCTGCACAAGAAACTTGACTCGGAAACTGAGCCAGGTCAAAGTGATCCCACTTAAAAATATGGGTTCGTTTTAACCTAGATCAAGTCCTTGATCGGCCTCAATATATAAGGGTATGAAAGCCCRTGTGAAAGCTTGCACAGAGGAGGAGGCAGTGCAGGGGCTGAGCTTGAGCAGCAGGAAGAAAGAGAGCACTCCTTCCAGAAAGCTTGGCTTGTGGTAGTTTAAGCTGCTGAAGTCTGAAAATCAGTTTAACCCTTTCAATAGATGACAGACACAAAGCTTGTTTCTGGATTCCCTACATTTCTATTTGTGTGTCAGTGTCTGTCTTTAGCAGTTTTTTCATGTGTTGTTCATGCATATGTGTGTATGCATGTATGATATATAAATTTTCTTCTAGTTTACACTGTATTGCCTGAAAATGCTGCTAGCATGTCAATAATTGCAAAAGCAAACATCSTGGTTACAGAGCACTAACACCCATTTTTCCTTCCCAAATGTTCTATGTTCTCTCTCTAAGGTTTCAGTTTTCTGTTATAAAGCAAGTCACCCCCTTTCTCTGTTCCTCCAGTTGCTAAGCAGCAGCTGTTCTCCCCATTAGCCAGCCAAGTATTTGCATGAAAATAATCACTCTTGAATATATAACTGGTCGTAATCATGCACAGCTAAACAGCTGTACAATCAAAATTTGAGTATTAATAGTATTACTTACCAGCATAACTAATGACTGTCTTTTAAGTTAGAATTTGTCCATAGAGTATAATCAATAAAGGTTTGCCCTTTTTTAAAAATAAAAGACACATCAATTTTTATTTTTCTTTAATGCTTATGGTGTAGCTACTTAAAGAATCCTGGTTGCAAAAGATATCTGCAGTTCACAAAAAATTATAAATGCAAATATAAGCAGACACAGAATCTTCTAGTGACTAAAGATGATGGAGGCCCAGGGAAAAGCCACATTTTTCAAATATCTAATTATAGTAGCAGAGTAACAAAATTTGATTATAAAAGTTTAGACTATGACACAAAGGTAAAATTTCCAGCACTACATCTTACCTTCAAAACACACTTAGTTGTCTGTGTTTAAGTTCTTATTGATTTCAAGTATGTTCAGTATTTCTGAGGTCTATGATCTGAAATCTTGGAATGCTCTCTCAGTCTGGATGCCCTGAATTTACCCAAACTATTATTTCAAAATGAGATCTGACAGTGGCTCATATATTCTTGGGTGCTGGTTCTTCACATGACACGCAATTTTGGCAGAGGGAAAACCTGGACACAGGGACAAGGAGCGATATGTGGTCCATCCAGTTGGTATCCCAGCCTAGACAGCCAGGAAAGCTGGAAGTTTTCTCACAGGAAGTTTTTTTCCCAGTGTGCCCCACAGAATGTGAATGAAGAAGGTCTAAATCTTCACACTGAAATACTTGGTGCTATGCTGTGTAGTTCTGACTGCCAAACCTGTACTTGCTTTGTTATGTGTGACAATTTATAGTCTTGTGTTAGACTGTAAGGCTCCATCCACACCCAGTGCACAGAAGTCTTCTCATGAGAGTTCTGATGAGCCTTGCTTATACTCTGGGTAGTTAAGCYTACTAAAGCCAGAGTGTGAAGCAATAGCATGCATGCCCATCAGACCAGCTGAAAGTCAATTACTCTTTGGATGTTAACAGATAAAAATCTAAGGACAACATGTGAACAGCAAGGAACTGAGCAATTTGTGGACACCAAACTGTCTCAGAGTGGTTCTTAGGCTGCTGAATTAATTTGTAGGGGTAACAGTGTTTTGGAAATAATGCTTAAGCTCCTAATTTATGAGATATATTTATTTGTTTGTTTGTTTTAATTCTCRATTACTAGCTAGAGGCTAGGCAGTAGGCTCTGAAGTGTAATGCAGTCACAAATTTAGTGAATGGCATTACACCAGCAGTGTCTTGTCACTAGAAACCTAATGGGAAAACTAAACTAGGTCTCAATTATGAAAATATTGGAAGTATCAAAGCAGTCTTTTAGCGAAGACTCTTAATAAACCTACCAGGGCAAGAACAGTGCCATGTGATTGGAAATAACAAATGTGCTTGAAGGACATTGTATGGAACATAGGAAACAACATAAGGTATGCAACAGCATAGAAGTAAAAAAAGGAGATAGATCTTTGGTGTAGTAACATKAGATTTTGTTGGGGTTACTGTGTATTGTAAAATATTTTTTTTACAAAGAAAATTATGTCAATTTCACAAAATCATCAAGGCTGGAAGAGATCTTCAAGATCAACTAGTCCAACTGTCATCTAAGCACCACCATAATCAGATTTAATCTGTGCTTCATATAAAGATTCAGTATARTGTCATGAAAAATGAAGGAGTATATATAACGTAAAGAATTGCCAATGGGAAATTTTCATGGATTGAGAGAAGGACTAATTTGGGAGTTGGCTCCAGGTAGAGTCTGCCTTTTAATGTCTTCAGTGCAGTCCTAGTTTGCATATAAATACAAGTTGCTAATAACCTTAAGTTTGAAGGAGAACAGCATATCAAATAAGATCCATAACTTTAGAGTTAAGGAAGAAGAAAAARTATTTAAGTGAAAGAATACTGTCAATGTAGAATGATTAGACATAAACTGGAAATGAACTTTCCATGAAAGAAGGTTTCTATCCAATGAAGGAATGGGTTTMTTCTCTTGGTGAAAGCATCAGGGCAGAGCATTTTAGCAAATTTTAATATAGAGATAGATGAGATTATGGAAAGGGCTATATGATTTTTGCTGGTTATTGCACATGACTACACCTGATTATCAAAATTCTAGAAGGRTTGCATGTAGATCCCTGAACATTTCAGTAGTGGGTTCCTCTAATCAATGCAGACAATTTAGCCATTAGGATAAATGAGTTTTCATCATCATTGTGCAAAACACATTGTGTACYGTAGAGATGGTGCAGCTTTCTGTTTCAGAAAATCTTGACAGTACTGTAAAATGCAACCCTTTTACAACATGCACCATGGCCTTGTGTATATATTCCTATCTTTAAATTAGTTGTATGTGCAAACTCACATACATAATCTTTATATGAGAATGCAAATCACCTTTGACTATTTTTGTGTCCTTTGTATTTATATATATATATATATATATATATATTTGTGTTTGAATTTAGCAACTTACGTTTCAAATAGTTTTGATTGAAAGTTATCCTATTTTTTGTTGCTGTTTTTTTTGAAAATATTGATTTTTTGTTTTCCAACATTTTCAGGTCTTGCTGTTGCCTTCTATCAGGAAAAACTGCCACTGAATGTGCCTACAGGAAAATGCATAAGTATTCAAGAAAATTATATAAATTGAAATGTAAAAATTAATAAATGTAAGTGTAATAATGTGGAACTATGCCACTTTTTTAAAAAAATTGAGAAGCAACATGTGCATCACGTAAAAAAAGAGCTTGGAAAATGACCTATTGTCAAGAGTAAAATAATTATATGATTGCATAAGAAATTGCATTTAGTATAACAAGAACACACATTGTTGGGGAAGAAGTAACAGTATAGCAGTAAATGATATTCGGAGATTGTATGTATGACARTGAGAATTTCACAGATGAAGTTTGTTTAAGGTGAACTTGTTAAGTCATAGATAATTGAAGAATAGTGCTAGAGTTGCTGGCATTGCTGAACCAGCATAATTCAAAAACCTGCTTTGTACTAACGACTGTAAAAGTTGGGAATGGACTCAAAAGAGAAGACAGCGTGTAATGACATACAACATTTGARCATTAACACTATTCTGGGAAATGGTATGTTCAACAGAGTTATTGGCAAGTAGTGGAGTATACAAGGAAAAGTGGTTGAGCATTTCTGTTTAAAAAAAATCAAAGTAATTGGTTTATTTTTACAAGAGAGCTGCCAATCCCTCCATACTCTGAAATTTCTATTCCACACAATGCAGATCAGGTAGATGATTGTRAGAATTGCTTTTAAACTGGCAAGTAAAACATAATTTTTCATATTCTAGTTCTGATGAATAGCTGAAGCATTTAGTTGAAACTCCATTGAGAAATGTGTCTGGTGCGAAGAGAGTTAGCCCAAATGGTTCAAATAATAAGTAATTAGAAAGATGTCACAATGGAAAATTTTCAAGTACTGTAACTGCCAAAAGCCCTATCAGTCTTCTATAACTTGTGCAGCCAAATACACATAAGTGTGTGGTTATTATTTGAATTTTTGTTGTTTTAAAATGGGAAATGTGTTTCTGTGAATGAATCACAGAAATGGGGCTTGATGGTAAGGAGTGAAAGCCATTTAATTTTAGATGCTRTATTTTTTCTGCCATGTAGTTAGTCTGACTTATGGGAGGCATTCCTCATTCATGCATCAGACAAAGTGAAAGAAGCCTCAGTACAATATGTAGATCACAAACAGCCATCTGTTATCTGAAAGGAAAGAGAAGTSTTGCTGTAAGAGTAAGCTTAAAATGTTTTAAGATTAGCTTAGAGATGGCAGAGCTGCTTTAAATATTTTGTCCATTTCTGTTGGTATTAGTCCCTRTCATATATGATTGTATACATTACACTGAATTTCATATGCCTGCTTTATTTTTTTTCTGTTAGGACAATTACCTCTAGTTTAGATCTCAGTATATGCTTCCTTTAAGTTCCTTATGAGTATGTATATATAACCTTTTATCACCTCAAGTAATTGGTTTTCATTCTTGGAGTTTGTTCCTTTGAAATAGTTTTCCTGAWCAAATAATGTTAAGCAAAAAGCATTTTGAACTTTTTACTTGCTTAGCTTAAACTAAGTATCACTTGTTTGGGCTTGTAACATTTCCTTTTGATTCTTTCCAGCACCCAAAGAATTTCTGTTATTTTTATGTGAATTCCATCCAATTTGCATAGATCTTTCTTGTAATGTGCCTAAAACTCATTGGTGAATTCCAGATGTGGTTGTAAAGAGTGTGAGTGAAGAATTTATGTTTCATGTCCAGGCAACCATATGACCTCCATTTGTAGGGCAGACATAATTACTTGGGAGTRCTGATGTTTGGTCCACCAAGAGGCTTGAAGGACTCTCTTGGCTGTCCACAAATAAAGTGTTGCACAGTCTGCCTACAGCYGTGTATAGACAAACCATTACCTTCCTACTCCAGGATGTGGTGCTTCCAAGTATGCAACTCCAATCTAAATTAGTCTCTTTGTTGGTACTGTTACAAATCTATTTGTAGTTTCTGCTTGCTTGTTATTGTTAGATCCTTTACAAATATAATGCCTTTGGGGTATTTCCACCCCACTGAATATATTCCAGAATCTCTTCCAGAATATTTCTCTTGGTCTTTTCCATAGCAGTAGCTTGCTTTTTCTTGTATTCAATTTGATTTTACAGTTTTCTGGCTACATTTTAGCCTCACTAATTTAGGTTGAAGTATCTCCGTGCCCTCAAAGTTGCCCATACTGTAGTCTCTCGGGGATTAATGAAGCTGTCAAATAAAACAAGGCCTCACAATGGTTCCTGTGACACCACAGGTATAGATAAATTGCTGCTTTTCCTTTAAWCCACTTTTATCTTGAGCCCTATAGTATTCACTGTTTTCTTTAATCTACAGCATTTTTACAGAGTCTTTGTGTCTCTGGACCTCCTGCTCTGCATTGTAATCTATCCAGCACATTTTAAGTGATATTTGAGGTTCCATTAGAGTACCATATGCTTTCCAAAAATTGAGTTATGTAATATCTAAAGGTTTCCTTTAGACCATGTATTTTAATATGGCTTTTGGAGGAAGTGGTGCCATTTGTTTTATTGTAAGCTAAATATTGCCTAGTATTCTGCTGTCCTTTAAGGCTAATATTTGAAGGCTCACCTGGTCTGAAATTAAGTTTAATGTAATTTCAGGGGTAGTGCTYTTATCTAGATATTTAAAAAACTAATACTGTGAGTAGTGAAACCTAGTTTAAAAAGTATTAATTTACTGAGCACTTTTTGCTAGTGTGTACTTTGCCAGTGAGTACTTTGCTCAGTAYTCACACTGATGGGATGATATTATTATTATTATGTTATTTTAATATTGAGATGATATTATTGTTGTTGTTKTTGCTGTTATTACTACAATCTACCGATTCTAATAGTATCTGCTGAAGGGTGACCCTGAAAATGAAGACCCATCAGCACACAGATCTACCTCTGCAATTTGAGTCTTGCAAATAAAATTAATCTTCATACCAATATATTGATTGTTTTATGTCTCAAAGTATAGATAGGTATCACTGGAGATGTAAAAATCCCCAAAATTTATAGTGTAGATCTGCTAATCTAATGTGACATGTTAACTGAAGTTAGGACAGATTGAAAGGCAAGACACTGTGTTTCTGTTTCCAGATTTTRGGGAGGAATATCATGTGTGCTGTATATAAACACGTAGTCGCGTACAGAAATTGGCGATGTTCTCACTGGAAGCTTTGCAGTTAAATGACTGGGACTGGATTGTGTTATAATATAGTGCATGTTTTCTGCTGTGTCTTGAGTAATCTTGCAGCTGTTTTACTTAGAAAATCAGTGACACTTGTTTTTGTCCTAAAGCAGAAACTTGATKATTTGGCTAATAAAATGAAAYAACACTGTCCCCAAAACCTGTGAAATAGTAAGCAGTATTCCATACTCCAGCTTCTTCACACACTGCACTTCCACTGTCCTTTTACCTTGTGCTACTTTTTAAGCTGTTTTGTGGAGGCAGAWTTTTTTTCTGTTTTTCTGAGGATAGAGCTGAGGCTTTTGACCTATTTAATTTTAATCTCTAATAATTAACTGATGTGTTTGCATTAGGACATTGCTTTTTTGGGGAAAAAAAAAAGGTGAGTGAAAGTCCTAATGCACAGGGGAAAATAGGAAATTGTTATGCCATAAAAATTACTTTGGAAGAGTCTCATGTTGTTCAGAAAGGGAAGGGAACCTTCCAAGAAGTGATCACATTCTCAAACTCAGCTTTAAACACATTCTTTATCTTTAAAAGGAAACAGAAGATAATCAGTCAGTAAATCAAGTGTGGTTCTGGACTTGTCTGCAAAGCTGTGGCATTCTGAARTAAGGCACTAGGAGTGGGTATTTAAACAAGAATTGTCAGTGCCAAGGTCTCTTTTGCTTTGGGAACATGGGTATGTCTTTCATTAAACGATACCTTTTCTCTATAGCCTGACTTTTTTTCATGATCATTGTCTAAAGATAGTAGGTAAATCTTTAGGTACACATTAAAAATTATTTTTATGTATTTTTGTGCTGTAATGAATAAGCTTTTTAAAGCATTGTAAGTTTTTTTTTAAGCATCTATTTGTTTGAAGAGGAAATTGGATTTCTTATGAAAAATCTCCACCTTTTCTCAGTTGCTGTTGGGGAATAAAAAGCATGTTTACAGACCATATRTTTTAGCTGCCACTGTATTTTGTGATCAAGCTTTCAATACCAGTAATCCAAGCTTCCCCTCTCTTGCTCCAGCCAAGATTACTAGCCAGTTCCCTAATTTCTTCTTTTTCTTACTGGCACAGAATTGCTTTTTTTCTTAAGTACAATTGCTTCTTTTAAACAAAAGAAATCAACAGCATCCATGTTTTTCAAGCTTATTCTGAGTAGCTTTAATATTTTATCACAATCTGAAAGTATCAGCATTTTTTAAATTAAATAGTTTTGTTTAGAAGTAAATTTCACTCAGATAAAGAGAAAATACAGCAGCAGTTGCCAACAGGATAAAGTGCAGTATCTGACAACGTGTGCTTTATTTCTCTTGTTCTGACAGAAAAGGAGATGAATGATCATGTTATAGGCACAACTTTTCAGTAAATACTTTATTGTTATTAGCATATATTTATGTCTCTAAGAAACCCAAAACTTTTAAAGTTCATTTCAATTTAATCATCTATAAAATGATAACACTGCTACTTCCAAGTAGTACTTCTGAGTTTAAAAATTCCAAATTATTTGGTGTGAACTGTAGCATTAGAGTAGAATTCCTAATTTKCTCCATTGGTTCTCCATTTGTAATGTTTTTTACCATATATTGCAACTAGACTGGGAAATGAAAAAGGGCTGCTGAGACCTCTGCATCCCCCTGCCTTCCACTGCTGTTCCCTGAGCAGCATGGGAATGCTGCTTTGGATGGCTCTTGTTCTTAGGGTCCTAAATTGTCCCTCAGCTCACTGGCCCAGGTGACAAGCAGCCTGGTGTTCAGGTTTGTTACTTGGGACCATTTTACTAACAGTATAGGCAGGGCAGCAGTGTCTCAGATCAGATTTTTAAAATGTGCCAATTTGCTAAATTCAGATCTTTTCAGTTCCATTGATTGATTTCTTTTCTGCATACTTCRAATAGAACCACAGAATGGTTTGGCTTGGAARGGACCTCAAACATCATCTAGTTCCAAACCSTCTGCCAAGGGCAGGTACATCTACCACTAGAGCAGCTTGCCCAAACCCCTGTCCAGCCTGGCCTTGAAATGCATTAATTACTTTTCATAACATGCAGCTAAATGAGGAATAAGRGTCCCTGCTTAAAGGTCCTTTGCCCCTCCACTCAGCACTGTGTATGTAAGCTATATAATTATTGTTTAATGAAAAAAAAATAAGCTGGCCTAGGAAATTAAAGCTTCCTTATTCTTTTTGTCCTCTAATCTTCCAGTCATCAGCAATGATTGGCAGAATCCCAAACTGGAGGTAAGAGATGCTTTATATGCAACTACCTGCTGATTGAAGCATTCTCCTCGGAGTGTGCCAGGACTGTGAGACAGGAGAGGCTGGCTTGGTGTCCTTCAAATGGAAAGCCTAGAATCCAGTCTACTGATGCCTCTTCAGCTGCTGTTGAATAATGCTGTCCTAATCACTCTGCTGCTACATAAAACTATGCAACAAGGGTATATGTCCCAAAGGAGGGGTAGATAACCTCTGCYAAGACTTAATTCTAGAAAAGCTTAGGCAGCAGATGCAAATGTGTGCCTGATGGCTGACCTAAATTTTGCTGAGGAGAGAGGCAGACTGAACGGCAATACATGTCCTGTAACCTGTTGTTTGGGTTACCAAAAATGTGCCTCTGGTTGAAGTTTTTAAGACAGTGGGGGTTGTGGTGCATTACTGTCGACAGGTACTGCTGTTGGAGGACAGCTCTCTAARTTCCATACATTCACCCATCTTGTCAGGCAGGCACCGTGGCACTGAGTGGGAATAATCATGTTCTGCACACCATTCRGGTTAGACATCAATGGCTAAACAAAGGACAAAGTTCTAAAGAATTAGGTTAGTAGGTWTTCTATCTAATTAGACCTCTAATCCTACAAACCACTTAGGGTTTTGCATTATTATATGTTCATTGTGTCTTAAATGGAACTATTCATTTGAGTGAAGTTATGGGTGTAGTTGCACACAGGATTGGATCTTGGCAATCACATTTTGGCTTATTATTTGTACCATAGCACTGTTGCAAATTTGGTATCTCTGATGTTACCCCTTGCCCAGACAGGGTGAAGAGGTATCTAAAATGGAATGTGTTTCTGTAAAATGGCTTGCACTCCATTACTGTACCTGTCCAAACCAAGCMTTTACACAAAGACACATCATGGAGAGCATTTCAACTGTTAAGAGAGTCATAAGGCATGGATTTTTAGTGCAAGAGGTCATGAGGCTGCAGTTTCACTGGATAATGTGCTGCATTTGCATAGACACATATTCAGACGTTAATGGTAGTGCAGAATGCTTTAATGATTTTCATTTGCATCAAGCAGTTCTCACCTCTTAGGAACATAATGGATAAATAGAAGAGGATTTTTGTTTGCTCTTCATGGAAGTTACCAGAGATTAAGTGGTGCTGAGGGAACAGACTCATGTTCTCATTTGAAAAAAGCCCCCAAACCAACAACAAAACTGCCCATCAAAGCTGACTTCAAAGTGACCTACTTAATTTTGATTTAAAATGGCACTTGAGTAATTTATTTTAATATTATGCAGATTTCTTAATTCAAAATACAGAAGTGGTCACTCTTAACTGAAAATATGAAATAGTTATTACATCAGTTGCAAAATACTCATCATTTGTTACGGTACCCTTTTATAGTGTTGAATGACAAACAAAGCTGTATACACTTAGATCAGGTTTTCTTCCAAATGGATTCAGCAGTCACRTTTTTTATTAAAAAATATGTCCAGAATAGTTGTGAGTAATTTGATACTTTTTACACTATGGTATAGTGTTTCATAAGAAAGTCCATGCCAGAGGCTTGCTAGAGAAAATCTTGTCAAGATTCTGTATAGGGTCTCCCTGTGAAAAAGTTCTCCATACCTTCCTGGGATATGAAGGTACACAGACTTCCAAACTATGTCTTGGACCCTTATAATTCAGTATCAGCTTCTTGGGCTCCTCTGTCATGCATCAGCTCAGGTGCCCCTTCTTGAAAAGGGCTTTAAGGGAGTTATCTTAGTCTCTGGCTGTGTTATGTTTTAGGCATTTTCTGAAGAATTTCATGTGCAGTTCAGTCTCTTTCAGGGTAATCTTGAAAAGAATCTGAGTGRCTTTTTGAGAATAAACCTCTGCTCCTACATACCTTTCTCTCAAAATAATCATGCTTCCATTTTGGTTCCTAATTTGTAGACACACAAGTCATGATTTCATTGCCCTGGTTTGCACATTGGTGCCTTGGTACCAGTATTTTTTTATTCTATTTTTCCAAATGTGCTCGAGTTTCAACTTTATGTGTCACACTGAKAAACTCAGCCAAGACACTCCACCTCCCAAATACCCAAATTTCAGTAGTCTCCACTCAGATTACAAGGGTGCAATTTCATGAGAGCTGCTAGAATGAACAGTCTTTCAAGTAGTTGGGTCTTTTCAGTTAATAACTTCCAGTTCTTTCAAWTTCTAACCCCCTGCCTTCCAGATAGTGGTCTTGAGTACTTCTAGTGGCATTCCAAGCYTGTCATTTAAATCAAGATATCGAACTTGACTTCATGTATTTGGAATGTTCTCCATTTTCACAGAATCAGTGGGATATTTGGGGAGCACAGAATGTGCAAATGCAGACCTGCTGAATACATAATTTTTATGGCACTTCTGTTTTTAATTGGCTTTGTAATTTGTCCAGTGTTTGACTGAAGGGTAATTAAATTTACAATGAGAATATATCAGTCCATCCTTTACTGATTTTAATTCTTTACTCCTCCAGCCAATTTTCTTTTAAATCTGCCTTTGTGTTCTCAGTGTGCCATGAAAGGATTGGTCAACAGCCTGAATACAGGGGCAATTGAGSGAAATTTCTGTCTGCAATCAATCTCCCCACTGCAGGAGAAGKGCTGAATGTCCTTACATGTACGATAAAACCGGCTGAATTCAGTGGCCACAGCCTGACTAGCATAACAATTCTTAGCAATTTATGGCAGGTTGAGAGAGCAAGGATTTAGGTTTACATCTAAGAGGCCTKTGCATGCAAGAATATAACTGTCTTGGGTTAGGAATAAAAGAGTGTTTGGAGTTCGTGTAACTTCAGCGTATGGTGAGATACAGTGTCTTCACATATGGAAAAAAGATCCATTATTGACATTGTATTTCAGTACATGTGGATAAAAATGTATTTTACATGTATTATCCATGTAGATCTTTTGCATTTTGTGTGTTTATAGCCTCACAGTGGTCTTGATCATYTTAATCTTGGTTTTTAGTTATGCACTTATGTGCAACACATGGAAATATAACTTACTAAGTATATATGACTGGGAAGATATTCCAGAAGAAAATCCTAGAAGTGAAGGTGAAGTATTTTATCTGATGCTGACAGAATTACAGAAACTCCTTGCTGTAGTGGGAAAACTTTGTTTAAAACCAAAAATGTTCTCATGGTTTTAATTGAGCGGCAGMAAATTACTTCTGTGTGGTCATCCCTGCTAAGAGATTCTTTAAAACCAACATTTTCCATTTTTCCTTGTATATTTCTTTTTTGGCTAGTATTTGCCTCCCTGAGTGGGATTTATAAACTATGAATCTAAGGAGGATAAAATGTTTTCTGAAGAATTTGATCCAGATGTATACTGCTGTTTCAATAAATATATTTTAAGAATTTAGGCTGAAGAAGGTTTTTGGAGGATTTGGGTTTGTTTTTTTTTGTTGTTTTGGTTGTTTGGATTTGTTGGGATGTTTTGCTTTGTTTGGTTTCTTTTTTAAATATCTCGGTTAACTTAGAAGCAGCCAAATTCTTGCCGTGTAAAACTCCAGGAAAGTCAATAATATTTCAGCAGGGATTCATGTGGCCCTTGGGTTTTTGGACTGTATCGTGTTGCAAGCTCCTAAAATAAGACTGTTTGGAAAGCTACAGGCTTACCATCTTTTTGTCTGAAAAAGTTATAAAATGGAACAGGCAGGCTTTTCACTGAGCTGCTGAGAAGGCAGTTCTGGCTATGCAATCAGGACTAAATAAGGAGCAAGATCTGCACTAAAAATAGAAACAGAGGCTGATCCAACTGCAGCCTGAGTTATAATCCTCACACAGCAAAGGGCTGGTAGGTTCAGCTGAGGACACTCAGTTACAGAGAATCAAATAAACTTTATCCTGCCCCTAAAAAACCATCATACCCTAGCTACGCTAACCAGATTTTTACCAGTCAGCAGARCTATTAAGCATGCCTGCAAATTATTTAACACGTTTTTTCAAMTGTAGATCTTTTACTATTATTTTATTAGAGACAGGGTTATATTTGCAACAYAGTAAGAGAGAAATGTGGGTTGGGTTTATGTAACTGTTTGAAGAACATGGTGGAAAAGGACACAGAGAGATTTACTGCACTTTTCCTCTCAGCTGGGTAAATACGTTCTTATCACTGCTTTGTGTCTTAAGCTAACGTGTCCAGTGACATGACGTGACTCCAGCTGGGCACAATGAGCTGATCTGGATATCTGGCCAGGCCTGGGCTCTTGTCACAGTCTGTGCAGTTCACAGTGTGTGCTTTGAGGGAAGTTATTCTGCTTGTTTCAACAACAAAGTACAGAACTGTGTCGTTCATTCCTGCACCCTCCCCTCTTCTTTGTTGTAAAATGGTTCAAAATGTATTCAGCTTTTATTTGTGTATTTCCTTTCCACTAACACATACCTCATGAGCTTAAGCCGTACTTGCCCAGGGAGTTCAAATATATCCAAAGATATACAGAATAGATTGCTATTTCTTATTTATTGTTAGGAACATTTGGTTATTAAATATTTGGATTAAATGAGCACAGCCAGATACTGCTATGTTCTGCTTGCTTTCTTTGCCTGTCCTTGCATCTCTCCAGGCAGCGATATAGCAAGCATGAACAAATTTTCTGTGACTCCTGTCTTAAAGGGAGAGATTGTGTAACAGACTCTGGTAATTCATCATAGAATTTCAATTTTTCTAAATATGATTACATATGAAAATTTTTTAAAATAGAAGACACCAAAACACTTACCTACTAACTAAATGTTTAAAAATATTTTTATTAATTTTTAGTTTTCAATTAGCTGCAGAATTTTTAACTGAAAATATACCTTGTTTGTGTATTTCTTGCCTGTTAATCACAGGAGTTGCTCAGTTAAATTGGAAGAYAGTGAGTGGAGGAGAAACATCTGGGTCATTTGACACTTGCAAAAGCCCACATAGCAGTGGGAGTAAGTGGAAGAAGACCAAAGACAGCAATCATCAAACTTGCACAGGCCAAGAAGAAGGCAAATAAAATACACAGTGTCAGTAAGTCACAAATCAATGGCTTGGTTGTATTTTCCTTATTCAGATTCCTCCACACCATAACATGAACTACAATATTCTGTTTCCAGGCTCCTAGCCCAGCACCCCTATCTCCTCTCTACCACATCCCATAGTCAGTGCACAGTTTAGCAGAAGCTCTGAGCAGCTGCTTCACTGAAAGCCAAGCTGATCAACACCATCTAGTAACTGGGGAGGCAGCAGCCTCATTCTCCAGCTGAGTTCAGAGGCCTTTTTCTTGTTTTATTGTTGTTATTCTCATTATTTATGCTTGTATTTGAAGATCTGGATTTCCTGGGGGAAAAAGGAGTGTGTGCAGTCCAGGAGGCATAGAGAAGGGATATTAGGCAATAATTTCTGTGAGTGTTTTACAGTGAAATATGTGCATCATTGTGTTTTAGTCACATTCAAAACTTACCCTGATTAATTGTCTCATTTTTTGACATAAACTAAAGCTTTATAAGGCTACGTAAGGTTTAACAATGGTTTACACACACCTAGTTTTCATGCACTTTTAGCAATATGAAAGAAATCATTTGGTGAAATAAAAGCAGTATAAGGCTGCAGTGCAGACACAGTAATTTTAGTGAATTTATTAAAAGTAGTTAAATACTAGTATCAGCTTAGTGGTTACACTTAAAAAGTCACACCCAATCCAACAAAGAGTTGTTTAAATTATATACGGAAAGAGGGAAATCCTTTTAATAACATATTTTAGGTAACTGAAGTTGCACAAAGAGGAAATGGCATTGCTTGAACTCATTTTCAGCCTACGTGAAGGCTTACATGAACGTYATCAGTTTACAATGGGCTGCTTTAAGATTAGAAAACAGTGGTGGTGAACAGTGCAGTGTAAATGAAATGTTAGGAGATAACTTCAAAGCTGCATATGAGCAGGTGTGAAATTCTACCTTAGCTGCCTCTTCACAATTACTTTTGAATGTAATAAAAACATGGAATAATTTCGTAAGTTCTTAGACATGCAGAATGAATGAATCCAAATYAAGAATTTTTTTCTGAAAGAGGATTTGTTTATTTTTTATCAGAGTCCTTTAGGAGTATAAGGGGAGGTCACAGCTGTTCTCTTCATTCACATGTAGTCTAATAAAACAAACAACATATGTATAGGTCAGAAGAGTTTAGCATTCAGAACATAGGGATTTGTGTATGATTTTGAAAACTGTAAATAACAAATCATGCTTAACCTTTATCATTCTGCCCATCAACCTGATTTATTAGTAAAGATTCGTGTTGGAATTAAGGCTTTCATACATTATAATATTCAGAAAAATAAAAATTSTCCCACCTAGCAAGGTCCACATTTACATCCTCTTAATTCCAATTGTCATAAGTCTTATAGATTTACATAATTACTGCATTTGCATAATCACTTAAGACCTAGATCTGTGTGCCAATGAAAGCAGACCTGAAACCTTTTYGAAAATAATGCTTAAGCACATTTTGTACTGCCAGGATATAGGACGACCTCAGAAATGGGCATGTTGCCCTTTCCTCAGAGCACATTGCCGTCTGGGTACCTGAGTGGGTTTGGTGGGTTTCCACGGGAGCATCCTAATGGTCATGAGTAGTCTGCTGGTGATCCCTGTGTGATAATATATCTGGAGTGGATAGGGTTCAGGGAGGAGGGGCTGTGGATTATATCATGTTTGCTCATGGTCCAGAGGACTTGTGGTTCAATTACAGTGTGGACACAGCTGTGGTGGTCTCATTTACCCTCAGATGGGGGCTTTCAAATAGTGAGGATTAAAATAACTAACCCCCAATACATCACTCAGTTTCTTGCTGTCAAGTGGGACGATTAGCTCGAAATTTACRCATACAAATCAGTGTGTACTTCCCCTTTAAATTTTTTTTTCTTGTTGAAGGCAGTGAGCTACAGAAAMCCATCGATTTGCACATGGTCACATGGATATTTGCTTTTGAATCAGGCAGTGAATTTCCCATTGACTTCCCCAAACCACAGAACCCTGACCTCTTTTTTTACTCTAAAAGTTTTGTCAGTTCAGGGAAATTCCGCTTTCTAGATTGAAACACTAGAAAGTAGATAAGTACTTAAGTGCAGAATAGGTGATTGCTATCCTGTTATATGATAGTATAAATTAATTCCTTGTAGGAAATGGGTAACTTACAGGATATAGGTTAGGTCTTGAAACCACACGAGTCATGACAAAGTTATTGTCATCTGATAGTTTTTGGATGGCCTTTGGAAGTTAAGTCAGACTCCTAAACCAGTTTCCAGTGGACAAATACCTGAACCAGAAAGGTTATCATGATTGTTAGCAATCTTATATGGCTTCATGTCAATAGTGYGAGAATGTGGCATTGCTCTCTGTGCCAGGAAGAAATGAAACTATGGYATTTGCATAAAATCTTCTCCTTTTTTTTGTGTTGTGCTTTGTCTGCAGCATATCTGCTTAAAAGATTTCAGCAGATACTCTGCCTCCAGAGACAGGAAATCAAAACCAGTTGAAAGCATCTTCTCAGAATAGAGTTGCCCTGAATGGACATCTTCACAGCACAAGCCAACAGGGCAATGATTTCCTTGTTCCAGGGACAGTTGTTTCCTTTTATTCTTTCCTGTCAGTCTTTCTAACTGGCAGATTACTTGGCAAAATCARGTAGCACTCAGCAAAATTGCCAAAATTCTTGCCAGAAGAGTCCTACTTTCCAAATATCCTGAATAGAGTAACTGTAGAACTAATGGTCTTCCAGCATTTGGAGCCACTAAACAAAGGAACAGTTTGGTGTCTTAAGTTAAAGTTGTTCTCTCTCTTAACCTGCATGCTGGGTAGCTGTTAAGAATAGGAAGTGCTGCTTTTTACTCATTCTTGCACAGTGGTAAGGTGTCATTGAGGCAAATCTAATTGGCAAAGAAAATGAGACTTTACTCCTAGACCTATGAAATATCTTGAGTATATTTCAGGAATTGCTACCTGCAGTGGTCAGTCCAGAAAGAACTTCAGTGTCTTTGCCCACCTCACTGAATTCTTGAAGGTTCTTGAAGTGTACATCTAAGGTAAATATTATGGCTTTCCTGCTTCACATTGGGTCTTGTGTCTGTAACCATCAGCTTACAAGAAGTCCTATCCTTGACAAAAATTTTATGCCCTTAATGACTTTTGGCCATAAATTCAATGACAAGACAGATAAAAAAATACAGCTGATCCCTCTCCTTGAAATGGATGCAGAGCACTTCGTGGAATCTTCCAATTTTTGTCAATGGTGGTTACAGAGCTCCACCTGAACTAGAGAATTCATCTTTCTGTATTCTTCTGTCAAACCACATTATTGGAATCAGTCATCTCTTTACACTTAGGATGTAACAAGTGCCCTGTTAACTACAAAAAGTGAAGTATTTTAAGATATTCACTTGACTTTTCCTACCTCGTTATATTGCAGACTGCACGTCTGTTTTAACATTGCTGTAGCAATTCCAGGTAAAGCGTTAGATCATCCTCTGTCAGAGCAGCATCTGTGCTGACAATTTCAGCAAGAAAATTATTTATCTTAGACATCTACAGAGCATCATCCTGAAGCTCTGTCTTCCCAATTCAACAGATGTTACATATATTAACACCTCTTGATGGGTTGCAACATAAAGTGTTGCTMCTGCTGCAACCTCTCAAGAAGCTGAGTCTGCCAGGGAAGGAATAATGATTGTTATTGAGTACACTGCGGTGAAAATACAGATATGCTGCATGCGAATAACTGCTAGGAGGGAAACAGAGAATGAGTTACCCATCAGTAATGATGAGTGCTACATGTGCATGTATCCCACACAGCCCCCATTCTTTTTGTTGTATTCCTGCACACCTGGAATTCTCACAYACAAAGGCACACTGAGTGTCTTATTGTCCAAATTAAAATCTTGAGGTGCCTCAAGGCTTACATGTGCCATATCAGTTATGTCAGCCCTTGCAGTCCTATAAACAAACATGCAACTCCAGCAGATATGCATATATTTCTCTCACGAACTCCTAGTGCTATATCTTATCAATCATTCAATCAGGGGAATGAAAAGCTTTCCCACAGGTTCTTTGTGCAATGAAAGTAGCAATACCAGATAGCATAAGCATGTTCAGTCACACAAAGGATAAAGGAATTTTAAAATGCACACACAAAGCAACAGAAAAATATTTGAAATAGTGTGTGTTACTACTTTTAAGATATCTTCCTTTAATTCCAAAATTTGAAATTTATTAATGGAATATAGCTTGTTTTAAATCTTTATCTGCCCAGTGTGTGTGCACTTCTAGTGTCACGTATAATATTTAAGAACACAAGCAAAATTGCCAGCAAACATCACCAGGCAAACAGTTATAAGAAGGGTAAGCCCTAATCCCGAAAAGCAAAAATATGGACCAATTGACAATGAAACAAAAATTGTCACGAGCACATCACATTTGCTCTCGAAGAATTCTGTACATTTCCAAATCACAGCCAAGCAAAACACAGGTAGACAKCTGTCTGCAATCTGCATAGTTGCAGGATGTGTCTTCTGCCAATTCATCTCTTAAATAATGAGTATTTCTGTGCAATCCGGTTGTTGTCATACGTTATATACAGTGGCTTAAATTTTTCAATATCTCATAAATAACAACAGTGAACTAACCTGGGGATTATACAGTGCAAAGCCTGATAGGAAAACAAGGATTCAAGAGACTAGACAAAAACATTAAAAAAGTAGAAAATACTGGAAATGAGAGAAGAGCAGAAAGGGAGCAAAATAATAAACTCTGAGGAAAGAGTCAGTGCCARTAAATGTAATATCCTGCTCAAGGAAAAAAAAAAGAGTGAAGCACTGATGGAAACAGGAGGGCGTGTTCATCCAAACCCATTATAGGAAAGCAGGACATTGGTTCTTCTTTTGTTCTTTACCATTTTTAACACTGCTGAATAAAGTCATGTGTTGTAACTGTTGARGCAAAAGTATACCTAGAATTTAAAAGCAAGCAAATTCCATAAGAAGAGTTATGAACCACGGAGAAAGGAAGTAATGGTTGTGGTCATTCCTAGAGAATTCATGGGCCTTCTGAAAGCCAGGGATCAGATTCAGACTTGATTCCCCCAATTTAGTTAAATAAGTCACAACTCTTGCCAGCAGGTTTGTTTTCTTGTGAGTCAAACTCCAATCTTACCTTTGCCCTTTTGTCTCAGTGGAAGATCAGTGTGTACAGTGTATTTTCTTTTCCATAATGATYGAACCCAAATGTTATTTTACCTTTGCCAGCTTTGTGTAGGGTGATGTGCCATCTTGCATATTTATTTTCCTGGAGTGATTCCCAGAAGTATGCTATGCTTTTTCTTGCTCATGTCTCACTAGCTTTATTTATGAGTTGTGTACACCAGATTTTCAGTCTYTGAGGACAGGCCTACACAGGAAATCTGTGGACAGTATTTAATACATACAAGTATTAGGTGAGACCAGTGAAAAAAGCAGCTGCTGAATGGTACTCCAAATTGATTCACAATTTCAGACTAGATGGCGGATAAGTTTGCATCCATGGTTTAAAGCACAAACACCTTTACTTGTTTTGTCATGTAGGAGGAAGGCTCCTTTATCTAGTAGAAACAAGTAAATGTGCAAATTTTTGCTTGGTTTACAGATTTAAAATTCCATTGTTCTCTGATGACCGAGTCTAATGGCAGTATTGTTATATTGTTATTGATTCTTACTGRTTGCATAGAGCCATGTTTTAAAGATACTTTAAAAGATCATGAAGATACTTTTCTTCCTGTTTAGATACATGAATTCCCTTTGGCTATAAAATAAATCAAGATAAGACCCTCTTTCTCACATGCCATCACAACTGATGAAATCTGAGAGGTGTATTATCCCTTCAATTACAGCYTGCAATCCCATTAATTGAATAATAGCATGACCTGGGGAAACTTCCTGGCTAGTAAGAGTACATAGGAAAGCTGACATACAGAGTTTGATGTAAATTTTAAATTGCTTTTAAACCTGTAACTGTAAACATGTTTACAGGTTGGCTGCTTGAAAAAAAAATACAGTTTTTATCATCCTCTAGGACATCTGTGAGATGCCATAATTGCTGGACCGTTCCTCAAAATAGAACTGATGGATAAGCATTCTGATGGTCAAGCCGAGGAGCRAGGCATCTTCCCCCCGCCAATGCTGTAATTCATCTGACAAGTGTGTTTGATATTCCTGCCTGTGTTCTTCACCTGGCAAACGTTTCCTCCCTCAGTCCCTTCRTAACAGCTGCCCCAGGTGTGATGAGGCTGTCAGCTCATGTAGCATGTTAACATGTTGGTATTGTACTTAAGGATGCTCCTAGGCTTGTCTGTTGGTGCAAACTGCAAGCATGGGATCAGCTTGCAAAGCTGTCTGCACATCTGTGCCTGTCTGAGGGTTTGGTAGCTGCTAGTCAGGGAGGTTGAAYGGGCTGCTCAGTGGCACTGGGGACAGGGGATGTRGCACTGCTCCTGGGCATGGGAAGCAGACGGAGTGAGGAGCACAGGTCAATGCCAGCCATAACCAAGATCATTCTCCCAAGTGCTGTGCCAGAGCTGGCTTTCTAGCGATGGTGCATAGGGGATTGTGCGCAACTTCTTCTGTGCCAGGCTGGACACTCTTGCCTTGTGCTGGGCATGCGGGAAATGCAAGGGCTGTGAGTGTGATGGATGAATTAGCATTGCCAGTTTGGTTCCACTCTGTCATTGGCAGCTATCAGACCTACTGGTGACATGCARGACAGAGCTGCTGAGGTGATCTGCCATTTACCTACTGCCCTTTATCCTCTTCTTTCTACGGACACCTGAACTCACAAAGCAATTCCCTTTAAGGCGATTCACCCAGTGACCCTAAAGAGCTGATTACTCAGTGGAATGATATGGAGCAAGGTAGCCTGAGGACAGGCATTACTGTGGGCTGGCTTTGCAGCTTCTGCCATCTCAGCTACTGCTCTCTAAAGTCTGGGATCTGGACTGAGGGAAAACCAGTCAATAAGTAGCTTAAAGGAAGGGGATGGCCTCACTAACCTTTTGCTGAATTAAGGGTCCCAAGTGATACCAATTACCTGACTTGCTGACCTGAGAGTCCAGCAAYTGTCTATCTCTCCTCATGCTCCATGACACCATTACTATGCCCAGAGTGCCAGCAGAGCTCCCAAATCCCTTTCTKTGTAGCATAGCTCTGAAAAATATTTAAATCAGGTATTGGATGAGACCAGTGGGCACGTCCTGGCAGCATTTATCCATGGTAGCAGGAGGCCATGGGTATTACTCTTCAAGGGGAACAGGCTATTGGGGTCTTTCCTTCATCTCAGTCACAGGACCTGAAGAAAATTTTCTTAAAGCCACTCCATCCATCACATGGCTGCAGCTGACACCTGAGTCAGGGATAAAGCACTGGCCTTGAAGAAGCAGGGCTGTAATTTGTGCTGGCTAACAGGACAAGAACAAGTGCATACATCCTGTGCTTCATGCCAGAGCCAGAATGCCTTTTGCAGAGGTACTGTAGCTTATTGGGCAGAGACAAYGTGGGAGAGTAGAGAGGCTGTGCTGCTGAGGACAAACAACAAGCTGCACACAGGGGGTGAGGAGAGAGCAGAGTCGATGCCAATGCATTACCCTGGTTCATTGGTGCTACAGATATTGATTGGCCTGGCCAAAACTGCAAGGGATGCTCTCAACCATGGTCTGCTGTTTTTAAATAAACCAAATTAGCATATGTTACTTGTGAGTTCATGTTTAGTTTTTGCCTAATTGTTTGGGTTTTTTTTCTTTTATATAGAATCATAGAATGGTTGGGGTTGGATGGAACCTTAAAGATCACCTAGTTCTGACCATTGCCATGTTTGTTTGTTTTATTTTTTTTTTCTTTAATATGAAAGAAATCRTTCAGAAGCATGACTAGGCTTGCTTGCAAGTAGTTATATTTAGCTGTAATCTGCCTGGTGAGTTCTAGGAGAAAAATTGCACTAGTTTGAACTGGACTGAGTAGCAAAATGCTGTCCTGAGTGGCAGAAGAAGCCAGTGAATTGCATGATATTTCCATCTTTGTAATCAGTTTGTTATGCAGAGAGCAATGCTATGGGATTCAGCATTTCATCTGCTGGGTTTTCCCTGGCAGCATCTGAAGAAGTTCATTATAAGTGTTTATCACATGATCCACTTAATCAAACCACTGAAACTCGGAGAATAAGTCATTCTAACAAGACCCTTCAGAGCTGCCTTATAAGCTACTTACTGATACACTCTTCCTTGGTGAGYGCACAATGAGTTTCCTTGTATCCCAGTCTATGATACAGGAAGTTCATTATCCCCAGTCYGAATTCAGACGTAAAGAAAGGAAGCAGGGCTTACAAAGAAGTGACAGATAATTTGCAAAGGATTTTAGTTAGCCACTCAAATCCCAGATAGAGTCACTGTAAGCTCTTCATAAGAACAGCCTTCTGGTATTTGGCATTAGGCACAAGGCAGCTATATCTACATAGCTGCTTCTAATGTTGTAAAATGCAGGCAACACATGAAAAATTATGAAAAATGCTTCTTTTGATTAGAGKTTTTTTAATGGAAGAGTGCAAGAGAAAAGAGAAATTGGGGCTGAGAGCATGCTTTTAGCTGGATGATAGCAMATCTACGGCATGATAGAGCTGATAGCTGAGCTGATGTGAAATGCCTGAAAAACCTGCAAAATCCCCCTGTACACTAAGGGTTCRAGACACTGAGACTTGTCTGATAAGCTCAACGTTTGCAGACTCGCCATTTGCAACCTGTGCTTGTACACCATACGTCTGGTAGGATAAATTAATTTCCCTGTGATGTACCTAAGAAATGCTCTGGTTGTAGGGAGCAGGTGAGTCAAGGACTCCACTGCCTCTTTGAAGGCATTGATTTTACTGAGATCTGCCACAAGCAGTGTGACACCAGATTTTCTGGCACTCACTGGATTTTCTCACCAATGCTGTTTCACAGACAGTGTCTCATAAAGGCTTGTCTTCTTGCTATCAGCAAAAGACCAGTTTGGGTAACACCACAGATGTAGGCTTAGACCATCCTTAATATAGAAATCCCTGGATAATTTTCCCAAGCACCAGCCTGTCTCCATACTGCTCAACTGATAGCACTGCTCAACTACACCTCTTATTTTACCTCCCACCTCTTATTTCACGTTACGTGAAGGCAGTACAGGGTCACACCAAGATTTGGAGTGTTCAAGATTTGGAGTGTTCAAGATTTGGAGTAGGGATTCACAGGCTGAGCCTGATGTGGGTGTCTGGATTAAATTTTTTTTGTACTGAAAGAAACTGCTGTTGGGGCCAGGAACCTTGGGCAGGTCGAGATAAGCTACTCTGTAAGATGTCAAAACCATTGAGGAGTGCACAACTGAGAAATATGGGCAACAGAAAAATCACAACCTGGTTTGATGGGAATGATGCTTTTTTTCTAGCATGTCTCCAGTAAAGCAAGTCACAAAATTCACACCGTAGTCTGGGCACTGTTTTGAGGGAATGGTGAAACCTGTCTCTCCAATGCTGAAGTCCATCGAGCCCAGAGCTTTAAAATTCAACCTGTTAATTACTGATGGGAATAATTAACTCCAGCCTGGAGTGAGCAAGGAGTCTTGACTACATCAATCAGTGTGAGGGTCTGAGATGTGCAGTTTTCATTCCTTATGTGTTCCATGAACTGTGTACCTGTCTGTCTTGTCCTGATGCAGCTGTCTATCTCTTGACTGCTGATATACTAATATATCAAAYTGTCATCAGTATGGCTGTGTCCTCAGGAGGGACTGTGCTGCTTTAGTTGGTTGGTTTCCAATTAGCAAGTTAAAATGGGACACAAAAGCGTGGAGGAAAATACTGGTTTTCTCTTTTTTTTTCCTTTTCTTTTTAAAAATAGTAAATGCTGAGTTACTTCACCTCTTAAAAAAAAAAAAAAAACCAAAAAAACAACAAAAAAAAACCACCATAAAAAAACCCACCAAAGCCAGAGAGAAACCAAAAGAGATGAATCTATCCTAGCTGATTAGTTCTGCTACTGCATTCAATTTTATGACAGTGCAGTTCCCTTCCTCTTTCTCACTTCTTTATTGTACTCTGTCTTCTCAGTTGCTATTGTGCCTATTTAAAGAGCTCCCCTTCATCTCTCTTTTGGGACAGTCTTACTGCTGGCTTTCTGCTGTTTCAGCTTCTACACAGCTGGTGCTTCAGGGAAAGAAAATGTTTCTTGTAAGGCAGTGAGGAGAATGGACCCATAAAAATCCGTATTATTTGTATGTTCATAGTTCTTTAATCAGGAAGTCTTCAACAACCTTACCTAAAGGGCCACTTTGCTATTGTCTCAGCTTCTTTGCTAAGGAGGCTGGAGTAGAGTGAGTGGGTAACTTTCTGCTGTCTGCAGTAGTGCAGTAATAAGTGAAGAATGAAACTTGTTTTCCAAATGATTCGCTGCCCTGAATATGGGGAAAGCCAGTATGGAGCATCTGGAACTATTGCTGGTAGGAATATTTTTAGTCTGCTGTAAAGARAAATGGTCAGTTGTCTGCTGTATGCTGTTGGTTTGGTATTTGGGAGCCACTACTGCCTGTAATCAGAGCTGAGGCTGGATTTCAGTGTCTATGTTCTGTCTGTTTGGAAGGAAGTTCTCTGAGGAAGACTGTGGCGGGTGCATCTGGCTGTGTGCATTTTCACATGTGTGAGACTCACACAACACCCACTGAGAGCTGATGCTACCAGACACTGACTGCACTGGACTCGGTCAGTGCCAGGCTGGGCTCAACTGTCTCTCCCAGCCTAGGGATGAAAGATTCTTTAATGCACTCGCTGTTTCTGGGCTGTTCACCTCAATCCCCAGTAGTGTTATCTGTTTAGAAGTGTTTCTCACTGAATTTCTCCCTTTGAAAACTGCAGGGTTTTAGCAGTGGATTGCAGCACCTGCTGCTTGCTGGAAATCCTGAGGTTGGTACATGAGAGCATTGCAGTGCTGAACGTGGCAGTCACAAAGCATCACATTTACCAGACYTTCACTGGGCCTAGCTGATGAAAAACAGAACAGACACACTGTAAGAACTGTCAGCACAWGTAAAGGAAGGTATCTTTGAAGAAAGCCTCCAAGATAGTATTTCCAGGATATATTTCTTTAGAAAAGAAGTGGGAAATCCAAAGAATGAAATTCAGCCAGAATAAGCCCACTGCAGGTGGTGCTGGTTGTGATTTTTTAAAAATCAGTTTTAGCTATTAACTATTTTAATAGTTTGGGTTGTTGTTTTTTTTTTTTTTTTTTTTTTTTTTTTTTTTTTTTTTTTTTTTTTTTTTTTTTTTTTTGTCCAGTGTCTGCCATTACAGTCCCTTCTTCTGCAGCGCCAGGAAACTCATGCTTTTGAGGCTCTCTGGAGCTTTCCAACAGTGTGCATTTCCCCATTCTTAGAAGAGTGTTATGAGCCAGAGAGGGCTTCATCTGCCCAGCCGTCAAAGCGGGTCCTGGGGAGTTTCCTACTTCTTGGCACATCTCCCTTCCACAACAGCAAATCCTGCAGGGATTTACATCCACTGGATTCATGCATGTTCCTCCTGAGATYCCCTGGCTCTGTCCATTAGCCCCATGGACTCGGTGTCTGCAGAGGTTGCTGTGAAACTCCCTGACCTGAAGGTTAGGTGGGCAAGCAGGCTCTTGCCCCTCACCCTCTGGAAACYGGAGAAGTCCCTGATACCTTTCAATGAAGAACAAAGGTTTATAAAACCCTGCCTTTGCTTTTGGTGACATTTCTTCCAGTTTGCATGGATCTGTGCAGTGGCATGCAGTGCTCAGAGCCACGATGGGGTCGTGTATGTGTGTTTCTGTTTGTTTGGTCCCATCTACATCAGCAAGCCCTTGAAATGCAGCCTAGCTGGCAGACCTGGTCAGGCTGGGAAACGTAGCTTTAGATGGCTTTTTGTTTGTTTACAAGGGATCTTGGCCACAGACAGGGACACACAGCTGGTGGTCTGTGCACTGTTCTGTCATCAGGCTGAGGCTGGGCTCTGAGCCGATGAAGGCTGGAGTGGGCTAAGCAATTCCATCTTATTCTTGGCTTAATTTGGAGGTGGATTGGACGGGCTGCTACTCTGCTGCCTTTTTCTGTGGTCTGGCATCTCAGGATCTGGTTTGGCTTTGCCTGTGTGGGCAGCATCCAGCACCTATCTGCCATGGCAATGGAACCTCTGCTTGCTCAGATGTCCTTCTTCCACAGCYCAGAGAACACCTCTTACTCTGAGCAGTAACTTGTAATACAAATGCCGCACAAATATGGACATTTTTCTTCCTGCGCAGATTGCAATAGGCAGGATGGGAGAGGTGTCTGAAGGCCTCATGTCTCAGAGGTTTTGCAAGTGGCTTTGGGGAGATGTTCATATGCCAGTGTGGTTCGTACTGGCTGAGAGGACTGTGTGAGCATCTATTGGCACAGCTGAAGGAGAACTGACACTCTGGAGATTTGTAATGATGCCAGTGTGCTGCGTGACAGCCTGGAACTTCAGAAGACCCATGTTGGTTCTGGGGAGAAGGAGCAGTTCCAGCCCATCAGTCCTGCAGACTGGGTGCTCTGGCAGTGCTTCTCTGCAGCAACACCATGATAAAGGGTGGTGGAGGAGGAGGCCAATGAAAGCCGTGACCTTCCAGGCAGGATCTCTTTCCCAAACATGGGTTAAACTATAGCAGACTGCTACAGGTGTGGGCATGGAGGAACCTGTTAAATTAAAGCTAAAGTGTAACAAGAGCCATGTTTGCTTTGGAAGATAACGTGTACCTGTTCTGTGTGTTGAGGGTGAGGGAACTCTCTGGGACGTGTTTTACTCCATTACCACAGCACACCTTTTGCACTGCAAGGCCACAGAGCTCCCARTTCTCCCCTCCCACATCCCCTTCCCTTTCAAGACCAGGTGTCTCTCTCAGCTTTTCCAGTACCTCCAATCTGACAACCCAGGAGCATCCTAGTGGTGGGAATTGCTCCTTTTCTTATCTCATTGGGATAAGAAGCTTCCTGACCACTCTGCCCAAGTTTGCTGCCCAGGCTGATGCTGTTAGTAAGATGCCCAAGTCTCTGGTACCCACAGCCTGGTCAGTGGCTGGAGATGAGGGAAAGGCTCTCAGCAAGGCACCCTTTGGAGGAGCTGCTGTAATGAGCCAGCTTCACTGTCTGCCTTGCTGGTCGTCCCAGAGGGGCTGTAGGGAAGTCTGCTGCTTTATTTTCTTAAATGGCATCAAATGATAGCAGTTAAAATCCTACCAGGAGAAAAATGAGTTCTTAGGACAGCATTTCTGGTCTTGTGTACAAGGCTTTATTAAATTAACTTTGTACTAGAATCACCCTCCACACCCCTCTCTGGGGAGGCCGATCTAACTAACTGTGGAATAAAATTTTGCAACCCTATTTTTGTCACAAAGGTGACTTGCATGTAAAAATCTTCACACGCATTAATGTCATTTTGAGTCTTGGCAAGCCTGCAATGCAGGCGGTCTCTAAACCATCTCTCTCTCTCTTAATGCTGTACTCATCCCAGTTTTATGTAACTCTCTTGCTTTGCTTATTTTCCACGTTAGGGACAATGGATTTCCYCTCCCACTCACCCCTTGCAAACGTACAGGTGCTGTGAGAGGAAAGCCCTGGTGCTGTCGCCATCCAAGCAATGCCTTTTGCCTCTGTGGGTACCTGCAGCTTGGCAGCTCCAGCTGGGCAGCAGCACTGCCAGCCTGCAGGATGGAGTCTTGTATACTTCCAGCTACTTCTCCATTATTTGCACATAAAGTTAATAACTGGCTCAAGAGTTCATCTACAAATACATATTTAGGACTGCTCTTGGTAAATTTTACCCCTCTCAGCCACAAAGCTCTTGTTTTCTGCAATTTCCTTTCTGTATTTTCCCTAAACCCTAATCCATTTTAACATTAATGCATTAGTTTTGAAACAGCTGGTGTATTCTCAGCCTTTTTTCTCCCTTACCTGCTGATTATTTCTTTTTTCCTCTCTCASTGTCCTCTGTACTTCTGCTGTTTGCAAAACCCGTCTTTTCTCCCCCTTCTCCCTCTTCACAGCTCCCACCATCTGTCTCTTCACAAATACAAAGCTTTAGGGGAAATGATTCACTAGGCTGCTAGCTCATTACTCACACTATCCCCATCATGGTTTCTGTCCTTGTAGGATGCTCTAACTAATGTAAAGATCAATGAATCCTGGGAATTGTTATTCGATTTAAAAAAAGAAAAAAAAAAAGCCCCACCCCCCAGTTAAATATATTGAGCTCTTTGTACTTCCTAAACAGCAAAGCTTAGTTTTCCTTCCTCACTCTGGTAGCATTGTTTTGCAGAAAAGGATTGCTGAAACAGAAGAATAGAAATAATCATCGGACCATTTAATGCAACCTTGTGTATCACATGATGCAGGAGTTACTTAATGAAATTCCCTGGCCCAAACCAAGCAAATCTGTGGTAATCTAGAGCACATATTTTCGGATGACAGCCAAAATGATGAAAGGAATTTACTACCCAGCCTCACTAATCATTTTGAATGCTTAACTGCGCTCCTTAATACACTGCTTTGCAAGCAGCAGAACTGGCACAGCCTCATTCCCTACACGTTTCTCTCCTCCAGACTTGCCCAGGCTGTGTACCCCTGACCAGGGCCAGGGTAGCCAGCTGTCCACCTCTGGAATGAATCTGGAAATTCTGCTGCCTCTCCCTCCTCAGCATGTGGGCTTGGGGTAATCTTTGCTCGGGTAATTCTCTCCATGAAACTCGCAGGCACTTTGTATCTTTGAGCTCTCCCTATCAACTGTGGCAGAAATTGGCTCAGAAGCCATTTGAGACAGACTATTTCAGTGTTAAAACACTTCCGATACCTGAGAATAAGAGAGGCAGCCATACTGCCTCTATTGTTGGCAGATAATGCCACAGCATTTCAGGAGACTTGCTTAACCTGGCTGTAGGGTACTTCAGGTGACCCCAAATGTTGATCCACATCCACTCCTTTTGTCCTCAGTTTGTTGACCATTTAAGATGGATTTCTGTCATGATTTTAGGCTTCTCATCACATACTAGAAAATTATTTTCTTAATTGAAAGCTTAGTTTTTCAATTTATCACACGAAAAACAGGACTCCCCTCTTCCACATGCCTGTAGGTGCCAAGAAGTACCACGTCCTAACACATTTTTATTGTGCCTTGTCAGGAAGCTGCCAGCATGTCAGGTATTATCCTATTTCAGTTGCTGAGATTCCATTTTGAAATTGGAGTTGCAAGAAGCGCAGCAAATACCACAATCAAAATCATAGGAGCTGACAACACTGAATACACCCCTCTCTTAAATGGCTGCAATTATTTTTGCAAAAGCCTGCTAGAGGAAAATCTGAGTTTCAATTTTTTCTTCATGAGCACCACAAAGCATGTYCTGCATCAACACACCATGCTGGCACCCACTCCATGGAAGCCAAATTAAATAATTTGGATACTGTAAGAGGAGTATCAGCTTCTGGGCTAATTTGCTTCTCAGGCTACCAAACACATGTACATTTTTATAAAGCTGTGTTTGGGTCATTCTATGACAAATATTAAAGCTGAGGAGAATCTTGTGTTAAAGAATAAGGGTGGGTTGCAGAATTTTAAGCTAACAGGGTCCACTGTTACCTCAGTAAGGTTAAGGCAGTTTAGAAACCAAAAAACCCGCCCCAAAGTCGTACTTATGTGCTTTGTTAGAAAATGTTCAAATGTTAGCAGACGTGATGTTGTTGAGCCATCCTGGTTGCCAGCACTCTGTGGCTCTCCATCTTTGATTATTTTATTGTTCCATACTGCATACTGCAAGTTGTAGGAGTCAATGTTCTTTCYCTTAACAATCGCTGGCTTTCCAAATGCCAATTGTCCTTTGACATGCTCTGTTTTAAATAAGGGCTGAAGAGCAGTAATGAAGCTAAAGGGCTGCCATAAAAAATATTGCAGTGTTCCATAGCATTGACAGCACACACGTAGTCATGCATTTAGCTCTCCTTTTGGGGACTATTGCTGCAACACACTGGAGGTATCAGGGACCAAGGTGTAAGGAAAGGGAACTCCAGAGATTTCAGATCTAAAAATCTGAATTTCCAGATCTTCAATTCCTCTAATTGAAGTATTTTTATACAAGACAGGCTAAGGAAAACTTGCTTTACCCAACCCGTTTCTCTGTTGTTCCCAGCAACAATAAAAGCAGACACACTACCCAAAGTTGCCTTACAAAAGGCAAATATATTTAATAGTGTATATACAAATTAATGATTTGATAATGCTATACAAGGAAAGAATATCTTTAAAGAAACCCTGAGCAAAAAAGGGGATGTAATTTTTATTTTACACTTATTGCAACATTATTTCTGGTATTTGTTTGCTATAATGACTAATAAAGGAATACGTTAAAACCAGATGTTAAAATAAAAGTGGGCATTCTTTCCATTTGCAGCTTATTTAAAAATCTAGAGAAGAGAGTTCTGCCCCATCAGCTTTGGAAATAGATGTTTAACATGGTAGAGAACAAGCTGAGCCTGAGTAACCCAAGACAACCAATTCCTTTAGTAGAAAGAATGTCTTCTGTCATCAAAAAGAGCCATCTGGAAGAGYGCTGGCTCCCTGCCAGGAACAGCCCCCTTTAACAACCACTCATCATGTSCTTTAAGTTACAATGTTCATAGCGGCACAACCTGGAGTGTTGGTAAAGGTCCTATCGGAGGAGCAACGTATTCCTCCTCCCTCAGCAACCGCAAAAGGATGTTCTTCTTATTCTTTGGCCAGTTRTAAATGTGAGTGTTCTGCAGCCAGGTAGGCACGTGTTCCTGAAAAAAACAAGAAAAAGAAAAGCTAAATCCTCCTGAATCTCTACCAGAACCTTTCAGATTCTGTCAGATGCTGCCAAGAAAGATTTCATTTTGTCTGTTCTAAGCACTTCCTGTAACAACAAGAAATGTTGATTTGGCTTCAGAATTGTATTTGGGTTCCTAAATAAATGAACTTTGTGTGATCTCACAGCTTGCCTGTCTCCCTTTCTCTTCTGCCATCACATTGGCTAATTTCACCAYGTTTCAAAGGAAGTCTGATCTCAATGACAGGCATCGAAAGGCTTGTGAAAATAAACATTGAGTAGAGAAGAGACATTGCAGTGCCCCTAGCAGGGAAAGGCTGCTACCTTAGTAGCTGCTAAAGGATCCACAGAGCATGTTTAACATTGGGAGGAGAATCAGTATGGAAAGACTGGGACCCCACAGGWACATTTCACATCCCRGTAGCYRTCTCCCCMTCCCCCTCCCCCWYCCCCTTTCTTTGCCAAACATRGTGTCTTGACTACATCCTGAGCAGAAGGCTAAGGCCAGTGCAAGTTTGAGGAGAGACTAATGCATCTCCAGATTAGCACGGTCAAACCTCCACTAATCCCAGCATCCTGGAAAAGGTACAGTCCTTCATAGGGGTTGGCTAATGCCYATTAACACAGTGAAGCTGCAACCACCATGGCACTGGAGAGTAACAGCCAGCTGGTGGAGAGCAGCCTGCTCAGATCTCATATTCCTATGTTTTCCACATTGTTGGAGTAGACTGGATGTGTAGGGGTGAAGGGCTATTATAACACCACAAACTAACAAAGGGACTGATCCTTGACCAAAACCAGTTCATAGTCACAATAAGATAGAGAATTGTTTTGGAACTGGAGGCACCAGAACCCAGCCAAAGTGAGACAGGAGGTAAGCAACATGAGGAAGCCAGGACATGCCGCACTTGGTCCCTGGGCTTCTTATTTAGCAAGAGTTTTCCCAAGGGAGCCCATGTTAGGAGTAGCACAGTTCCTGTCAAGCTMGTGGAGCTGGCTCCAAGAGGACAGAGCAAAAAGCTGCTGGCGTGCACCACATCTCTGGTGCTTCGCCAGGGGATGCCCTGGCATGGGCTGCACATGTCCTGCTGCCAGCAAACAGCCTAGCTGCAGTCCAAACCTTTCATTCCCAGGCATCATGCTTCTCAAATTGGCTGTCTTTTCCTTGGCGTGTACAGCTGTAGGAATGAGGTTGCATCGCTTTCCCTGCTCAGGGAGCCGTTTGTATTAATTGATGCAACCACTTTATGASAGCTACAGGATTTACGTACAGGAAGAAGGAGATAAGTCACACAGGCACCTACAGACCCATTAGTATGAAGTCACCTGGGCTTCTGAACAAGCAGCTTTGTGAGTGGCAGAGGTATCTATCAAGTCTGACCTTCCTCTTTCTCCAGTAGCTGAGAAAGTATAGGCTTTTCTCAGTGGTCTCCCTAAAGTGGAGGGTTTAAAATAATGTTCTTCCAGATGGACACCTCATTGCCCAACAAGGGTAAGATCCCACAGCATTCTCTTTGGTAGGAGCACAAATAAGATTTCTTGCCTCCACCTGCTAGTCTTTTTTTGTGGCATAGGAATAGGTTTTAAAGTTTTGTAACTTTACTCCTTTGACAAAGATTTGTGAATTGGCCAAGAGAKTCAAATGTTACTGGGAAAAAGAACGATGACTATGTTTGCATGCACATGCATACCATTGTTACATGAAACTTGTTTCTTTACTAAACCTTGTTAAGAGCTATAGAAAAAAATGCAATTAAATACAGCAGGGCTTTACCAAATGAGCCATCTCTCTGTCTTTGATAAGAAACTGTATTTTTTGAATGAAGGAAATAGAGTAGATACAATTGGTCTGGACTTCAGAAAAGCATTTGATACAGGTCGACATGGATARATCATTAGTTAAGATGGAAATTAGTGTGAGAAATGTGTAATAGGTAAGAAATCAGCAAGTGGGGATATAATGAGAGAGGCACCACGTGTCCAGAGACAAGCTCTGTGCCTTGCTTCCAAAACTGCTGGTGCAGTTTCATTTAATACCCTCCATAATGAAGTCAGTACAAAAAGCACCTGCACATGAATCAGCTCTGGCAATAGTTTTCATTTGAGGGAGGCATGGAGGGGCAAAGGATAACTATAGCTGCAATTTTTATCCAGAGTGAGAAAGGGGCTTTTCCTTGCCATGCGACAGCGTCTGCCACTGCAGGTRGGAGTAATGAGAAAATGGTTACTTTACATTTTTAAAATCTGGCTGTGTATCTGTGAGCTGAGAGGAGATTCTCTCCATGCCATAGGGAGAGTATTTGGTAACTCTGTGGATCAAACTGGTAGGAAAAGGGCAGAGTGCATTAGTGCAGAGGGCAGGACTGTTCAGGCCTGTGACAGCACAGCACAGTTTGAGATCTCCTGGCTTCCCTGGCACCAACCCCATTCATCTCACCCCTGGACTACTTCTGGACAGAGCCTCCAGCATGGGGCAATCTTGGCATAATGCTTTGGTCATCAGGTGGCCAGATGAGGAAACATTTCTGTGGATTGTTACAATGCAAACCCTGAACCAGCAAGACCCATGTTTCCTTCAGAAATGTGCAATGGGAAGCTGCAAATGCCAGTTCCACCTTAACTGTGTGTTGTGCATTTGTCATCTCATTATTCAGTTTCCTAATGAACTGCTCCTTGGATCACATAGATCTCTTCCTGTTGGAGGTCGACTCATTTTCACATACCAGCAGTGCTTTATGATGTGCTTTGTATGAGATTAACTCATCTAATAGCCACATCCCCATATGAAACGTCCAAACCTTCATTTCCTGCTCTTTTCCACTGCCAGCTATGCTAATACTTGAACATATAAAGGACAGTATAAAAAAGACAAAATTGAAGTAATTTGCCCGCCAACATCATCCAATTGTACATATACTTGGCAGTTTTTCAGGTATCTCACTTCCTCTGCCTGCCTACAGACTTCATTACTGCAACTTGTTCAGGCTCTGKTGCTCTCCTTCTACCCGTGATGTCCTCAGTCACATTATCAATAAGTAGCTAGATGAAGGCAGGTGATGTATCAAAGAATTACATGGAGAAAAAGACTAAAGCTTAATGGCAGTAGAAAATGCTGATCTGCATAATTTAATGAGAACGACACCTCTCGAAAAACTGAAGGGTTACATGGGCTACAGAAGATGGGCAGGAAGGATGCCTGGAGCCTGATGCTTTGATAGAGGCAGCTGGATAAACCAGTCCTGGAAATTCCTCAGAGACCACTGTCTGAGAGAATCACTGTTATATGCCAAATAGTCTTATGATAAAGAAAGTTSAGCCCAAATTAACGTAACTTATTGTTCTGTCTCAGAGCCCCAAGGCAGCCATAGTGCCTCCTGGGACACTTCCCYCTGCAACCCTTAAGGTGCCAAGTGGCTCCAGACTGTGGGGTCCATTCAAGTGGTGGGSACTCAAATAGCCCCAGTTTCAGTGGCCCTTCCCCCGCTATCAAAGACTGACAGAGAATGCTGACTTGYTCCCTGCCTTTGGCCTGCCCAATTCCCACCAGTGCTGTGTCCCAGCTTTTCAAACTTAAGGTAAGTACCAGACTGAGATTATTCAGGAAGGGATCTGAATGATGTGAAATACYAGAGGTACCATTCATTCCACAGGACCTCACATTATTTTACAAACCCAGGGACATATTTGCACATTTCTGATCTTAAAACGGTGCTTAAATAAAGAACTTCATTACACTGAAATCCACAAGTGCAGTGGGACTGCACAGCCCTATTGATAACATTCTTTAAATTTTGATTCATGTTCCAAAATTTGGGCACTCAAAGAAATAGAAAGAATTTTTCCATACTTTTCTAAAATGCAACTGTGCYTAGGGGCAACATGATAGCTACCCAGCAGTGCACAAAGCATTTAGTCATGCAAAGTGAACATGAATACAATGCAGGAGATTGAGGAAGAATACTATTTCTCAGCTACAAATGAAGCCTTTTCAGATTTTTTGCTTTGTAAAAATCCAAGAGATTCTCTTAGACTGACATAGAARAGATAGATTCTCTTAGACTGGGAATCTGTTGCATTACTTATTTCTTATTTTCAAATTAATCTTCAAACAAGTAAGGAGGGCAGATGAAACTGCAAGTCCTGAAAAATCTTAGGTTTTTGATGGGCCTGTCGAAGTTCAAGCCACAGCCTAGTACTTTAATATTTATTATACTCCTTATTTTTATATTCTCAACRCACCCTCTTCCAGATCCTCACTTCACATCACTCATAAATCTTGCCATCTCACTCATCGGCATTGCATTTGGGCAAAATTATAAAAGGGTTAATATAAAAAGCATGCWTCCTGGATAGATTGTTTCTCTCCATTTAAATTCTTTCAGAGCTCAAGGCAATTTGAGTTTTAGTTGTACATTCATCATCAGAAATACATTTATATGCTGATTTTTATTGTGGATGTAATGTTTYCTATTTGTATGTACATAAACCTATAAACTTTTAATGTAAAATGGAGCTTTGGAATATTACTAGTGGGCTATTAAGAACCAAGAAATTGAGTATTTGGGTTTTAAGATTCCATCTGGTGCACTGTGATCAAAATAATATGTACTTAATCATGCAGCAAGTATATAAGCAGGGATGTGCGTTACCTTTTTGGCATTTGGAAAAAGCACGGGGATGAATCTGAAGTTCATACTTCCTTGTTGTATAAACTCGATCTGCATCTAGGATAGAACAAAATCCCACTTTTATTGTGATGACATGGTAATTTTTCTTTGCATRTATCTGAACCCTATATATAAAAACATTCCTTGCTTACTTAAACTGCTCTTCTGTTAAATGATTTGATCTATTGCTGGTGGACTCGGTGCGGTCTGGTTTGGTCTCTTAATCTAAGTCTTCATTATTACAGAAAGATCTGTAAATATTTCCTGAACMTTTAGTTCCATGGCATGAAATAATTGTGGATTTAGCTGCAGGTACAATCCCACAAAATCTGTCTCGAACTGAAGAAGGTTGACTTGACTAACAYCTCTGTTTGGCCTACAAAGGGGTGAAAGATTTCAGAGTCCAGGTTTGTGTCCRAGCTAGGACCCAGCCTGCTCCCCATGGCCCTGGACACTGGCATCCCAGGGGTGGTAAGGACAGCAAAGTACTGCTGAGAGCTCAACATYTGGTGACAGCTTCTGAGAAACTTGACTGCAGGTTCAAACTAGGGGATCAGATGGGTTACAGAGTGAGAAAGGCAGCAAACTGCAAACAGAGGGAGAAAGAATCAGCTTCATGGCTCTATGGGCTTTTCTGGGTTACATGTCCATCCTGTGACAGGCTGTGTTGGAGATGGATGTCTGTGGAGATGGATGCTTGGTCCTCTGGCACTGTGCACACCCCAGGAGCCCCACATTGCATTTCTGGCCTTTGCTTTGCACTCCATCCTTCAGTCAGCTTTACTGCTGCCTAAAAAAAAAGCCYGTGGTTCCACGATGGCTGAAGAAACAGGGGCTGGTTCAGAGGGGGAAAGATCAGGCACTGTTAGATAAGATTGTGCACAGGGCTATACAAGGGCTCAAGAAGGTGAAGGAGTGGGAAAACACTGAACAATAAAGAATATAAAGAAATAAGATGAGCACGTTTAATAGGATTTTTCTTCCTTGAACTTCTTAGCAGATGTTAATGAGCATACGGAACTGATGAGAGGAAGGATTAATGAATTCCAAAGAGGGGTGTTTAACTATGGGGATTAGGGAAAACAAAGCAARGAACCTGCCATTTGGAGACAGATTTGTCTTTTGAGAAGAAGAGACAGTCTTTGTAAAACAGCAAATGCATGTCCTTGCTTACCATCCTGTGGATGTATTTAGTATGTAAGCCGTGTTCATCCCTGTCCAGCTGGGATTCAGCCCCTTCCACATCCTGTTTGTATTTTGGACTGATTGCTATGATTATCATCACCGTCTTCTGTTAGGGAGAAAAGCACTTCTATGAAATAGAGAAACGCAGCGTGTTTGGTAGAGGCAGATCGGAAATCTGCCAGTTTGTGTTTTAAGTGATCTTTGTGTTCCTGGCAAACACRAGAGGATCTCATTCATGCTGGCAGGAAATGCAGAACTCATACACTCGTTCTCCTCATTATTTCTTGACATCTCATAATATAGAAAATCTAAATGTCAAGAGATGTATTAGCAGCTACCAGTTGACACTTGGAATCCCTGTCATAAAAAGCTACTTTTTATCAGTGTASTGTCTATGTGCATACACAGAAAACTTTTATCTTCAAATTCAGACCCACATGTTTTCCAACAGTTTATGTAGAAGTGCATCTATTTAGTCATCTATCGTTTTTTTGCACAGAAAGCTACTAAAGACAGTGGTCTATGAAAGCTGCCTCTAGGGCTCTCAGCAGCAGAAATGATACCTTTTCTTACTCAGCTTAGTGACAAAGTGTGCAGAGCGGTGGCTGTGCAGAGAGAGGGGCTGTTGTGGATGTCCTGAGCAGGTTTAGGGRTACCTGGCAGCTCTGTCACGATGGGCTGAAGGCAATCCTCCACCTTGCTAGGACAGCCCAGATCCTGACTATGACCTGTTTAATCCCAGCTCTGCACTGAGCTCAGGTTTCCACAGAGGGGCCATCCTTCCTATCTGGGAAACATCTCTCCTCCTTAATGGCAGSCCAGTTGAAACAAAGCAGATGAAAGCTTCCTACTTGTGTTTACCTGGGGCCTGTCTTTCATCCCTGCCACATCAGGCTCTGTAAGGCTTCCAAGTCCCTGGCTCACAGTCAGCCTGGCACATAATTAACTTCTTCCTTCTGTGCTACATCAAGAGAATCTGCCCCACCACAGGGTCAAATACGGTAAGGAGCCATTAYCCCTTACACTGACTTAACATACTCCAGAGTGACTTTTGCTTGTGCTTGACATGCGTGTAAGCATTTACAGATGTTGAGGGTTTGCAAGAGACATGCCCAGTTACACACTTTCCCCTGCTTGTGTCCAAGCAGGTCCTTCCTCCACACATATGTAAAGGTTTTGAAGTTAGAAACTGCCTTGAGAATCAGTGAGAGAAAGCAAACATTTCTGGGCTGGGTAGTCAGAGACAGATCCTCAGGTGGAGGCAGGAGATTGTCCTCTGAATGTACTGATTTCTCCTACTGACTGTGCACAAGTCCCAGAGGAGWTCTGCCAGCTTGTATTTTAAGTGATAATGATGTTTTTGGCAAAAGCAAAGTCATCCTGTCTTCTATTTTCAGTGCCTCCATTACASTCAGTGAGCCCCAGCCCAATTTGTCCTGATGCAAGCCCCAAGAGGCGTGACTGCGTTTCCGTGGCAGAGGCCCCACGCTGGCTCTGCCTGCAGTTGTATCATGCTTGCATGGACACTTCCAGGAAACCTTTGCAGGGCTGGCTCAGATGGTTGAGCTTCCTTGCTCAGGTCGGGGGAGCCCACMACTTTTGTCATCCTGTTCCTGAACCATGGAGATGTGCCCAGAGTGAGTCAAGGACCTGGTGGCTACTCAGCAAGGAGAGAATCCAAGGAAGCCAGCCCATGATGGTGCCTGTCCAGCAACAGAATTGCCAGTTTGCACCCAGCTGGGCTGGTACAGTCCAACCACTTGGCTTGATCCTAAAGGAGATGTGCACTCACTGCTCAGGAGGAAGTTGTTGCTGCACTGGACTGCACTGGCAGCAAGATAACTYTGTTTTACTACTTAGATACAAATGGTGAGAGCAAATCTGTCTATCAACCAACAGAATACCAATTTTCAGTTTAAATATAGGATGGTTTATCCAGAAGAACACTTTAATATTTCARATATCAGTGTAAAAGCACAGGTTAGAAAGATGAATGTTACCTACAGCTATAGGGATGAAATATATAGACATCATTGTAACCAAGCATAGCTAAATCCCACTAYTTAAAAAGGAGATGGAGGGACAACTTTTCCAACAGCAGTTTGAGGCTGGATGTAACGGCCAGCATTAGGATTTGGCAAAAATGCCAGGATTAATATTTAATTTCTTAAAGAAAGAGCTYTGGGATCATCAGATACAGAAGTGAGTGAGATTTGCCTATACTCYCTCTGCAAGGCCTCTGCCATTTCTGCAGGGGCAGGGAAGACAATATTAGGGTCTTGAATTTTGATTCTGTCCCTGTTGCTATTAGAATAATTCAACCATTTTCCTCAGATCACCTCTGCTATGAACAAGGTTAAATTGCCCTTACATACATCACCTAGGTAGCGCTCCATCCACTTAATGATGTCAATACCTCGTACCGTGTCCTCAAAGATATCAATCTGCAAGAGAATGGAAGTCCATGGTGAGCATCCCTTCACCTTTCCTCCCCATTTTATGGCACTGATAAAGCATCTACTCCTGTCCTTGTTTATGACAAGCATGCCCAATTCCCTTGGGAAAGAAACGTGTACATGCACTTCTCCCCTTTCAAGCAGTYTGGAGTTGAGTTGGATGGGCACCAGGCAGGCAGAGGGGGGCTGCTGCARGCACACTGTTGGGCTCCCACTCAGCTGGCCCTTTGACTGACTGTCCCACCAGCCCCCAACTCCCAGAAATTTTTTTACGCAACAGCAGAAGGTGCTGCCCACCTTCTCCATCTGTATAGCTGCACATGCCCTCTGTTTTCTGGCTGCAAGGGTATACTGAGTGTGAAGCTTTAGATTCATAATGAGCTAAATATTCAGGGTGTGGTGGGAAGTCAGCCAGGTCACTGATACTGGGTGCAGCCACKCAGACTTCGGTGACAACAGAGCAGTGGAAGACTTTACAGCACTGAATATGACCAACATGGCTCGCTTTTCTGCACATCCAGTAAAACCAGAAACCAGCAGTCAGTGACTGTGACCAAGGGAGTATTAACTTCTCCTAGTCTTTGAGAGAAGAATCATGATCTGCTCTCCAGTCTTTCTTTTTCCCCTTCTGAATGCAGAGAGCACATTYATTCCTTTGCTTTGGGGCCATTCTGCTGCATTATTATTCTGCAGCAGGCTCCAAGAGTTGCCTGTCCAGCAAAGGTGCTATTAATCAGCCTTCTACTCCTTAAATCTATGGTGCCCAAAAGCTTTCTTATGAATTGGTCATAGTACAGAACTGCTGGAGAAAAGTATAGTTGCAGTCTCTGTAAAAAAATCTTTGATTCACGGAAATAAATAAGCGTGTGCAAAGCCCCCCACCAAGTCTCATTCAGTTTAATGATAGCCACTTGCTTAAATGCTTTCCTGAATTGGAGCCAAAGAGTGAAGGTTCAGGGGTCAGATAGCATATGCTCTTGAAATAAGAAAATATGAATCAAGATTTTGATGAACACTAGAGCCTCTGTGGGCCTCTAAAATGAAGCAAAYTCATGAGAAGTTCAGCAAAAATCTGAATGGCTTATGGGATTAGACAGTATGACACAGACCTTTTCAGTCCAATGATTTTTAGACTCGCTTTTAAAACTATAACAAAGGAAAATCGCTTTAAAAGGGATAACAAAGCAAATGAAACCATGAGATGGGCTGTTTCATTAAGCTGCGTGAATTTTAGAGTCTACTTTTAGAACTTTTTTCAGCAGAATGTTACTCACATCTGAAGAATCAATGATGCAACAGCATCGCAGAAAAAAAAAAGGTAAGATGGCATGAACATGAAAATTAACTTTTAAAAATACTGATATTACAGATCAAATATGAGAAAAYATTAATGGAGTGGCTCACAGCACCTCATACTACTGCCCATCTGGAGTCACTAAATGAAATTTTCCAGGGTCATTATTAAAGCATATTTCAAAGCACAAAATTCAGTTAAAAGCAGAATAAACAAAATGCAGATCATTTAAGTTACAACTTGCAAAACCAAGGCTAGTTCATTCTATTCGTATCTTCCTTAGCCTATACAATGTGATGATAAGCAGAAAAACATTTAAATGGACAGTGTATTGCCTCTGCTTTTTAAAAATAAAAGTCTCTTCCATGACTGAAAGTCATTTTCTCCGGAAGGAATACTTACAGCAGTTTGAAATCCATTTACAGACAGGAAGTTCACAAATTTCATAACCTCCACTGCCGTATCYACTGAGTAGGTTATAAAGACCTTGCCTGGGAGAGAGAGTCTGTATGAATACATAACACACTTAAACACATCATTCAGGGGGTGAGACTGTCACAGGCCTTCTTTTCYACCACACTGCAGGTTCTGCCCACTTAAGTCTCTTTGGATTGGTTATGAAATGGATGCAGAATAGTGCAGTGGCTCAGTATTGAAACCAAGCCCCTGTACAGAACCTTGCTCTAGATTTCAGCTCCTCCTGCCTTATTGGCAAGCTGCAGAGGGTAACATCCCTCTGCTACTCCCCCTGCCCTGTGGCCAGAGCTGCTTTTTCCCAGCCCTCTGGCTATACCTTAGCCTGGGCTCACACCCAGAGCTTGTGTTCCCTGCACTGGCTGCAGCCAGCACAGCTTTCCCCAGACCCACTGATCTGACACAGAGCTGGAGGGGCCCTTATGCATGTGATACTASCTCAAATTGAGCAGCATTAACCCCKTGTGCAGGCAGGATGCATGGCTGGTGACAGCGATGCCCTTGCCCTTGTGGGAGGGGTTTTCATGGATTTGCATCAGGGCAAACCAGCTGTCTGATCTAATCCAGCTGTGCATGTACCACAGATGACCCTGTTTTATCCAGTAATTCCTCCATCTAGGACACACTAACTGATAAAGTAGGGCCTATCCAAGAGTGGCATCCGGTATCRTAACTCACTCCTACAGGCCAGAGAGATGTAACTATCTGGATTTGAAGGTGGTGTGCAGAATGACGAAAAAAGGAAAAATCAAAACCTCAGGAGAGCTGTGGAGAGTTCTTAGCAATGGCMCATCTCATGTACTAGTCAGCTTGACATTCAGAAAGAAGTCATTTTTCTGAAAYGTGACTTTGCTGTAAGAGTTGGAGGGTGAATGCATTTGAGGACTGGTGGCAGTGGAAGCACATCAGGCAGAGCCTGTGCTGCCCTCAGCATGTCCTAGAGTTCTCTCCACTCACAGTTCAGGGAGAAACTGAGGTCAAGGCTCAACATATTTGTCTGGTTTGGGACAGGCAGAAACACTTTATCCCTAGGGCTTTGTTTGTTATTAGTCTTTTACTGTAAGCTCCAGCCCCTCCTGCCTCAAAGGGACATCCTGTTTAGCAAGGAGTCATGAAAACAATCTAAACAGTATTTACTTTTTGTAAACAAAACAACAAGCAATTAATGGCAATTATGTTTTCAGGATTCAAGGGGATAGTACTGTCCCCCTGAACACAGCCACCCACACCCAACAGATGTGGTGACACTCTGTATTTTCTTTTCTTATTGGCTTTGTGTCTTAATGTCATTTCCTCCTGCCTTCTCCTCCCCCTTCACACCTCTGGAGCTTTCCCACCTAAAGCTGTGAGGCCCGGCTGTAAAATGTTGCACAGAACAAATTTGCTAACCACTTACGCAACTCCTCCGGCAGATTGCTGGTTCTCAGAGTTCCCCTGGCTGCAGGGTTACTGAGAGGCCTCGGGACAGCAGCTGGAGATGGAAAATTGTCAGAAGGACARCCGCATGCTTCATCCGGGCCACATGCCTTGGGGGGCAGCTGACCATTAGGTAGCTGGTTGTATAGCTGGTTTCTACAAATAAAAGCAAGYGAGGATTTAGAAAATACTTATTTTCAAGAAAAGTTCAGACTTTTTTTTTTCTTTTAATAACACACTAAGAACTTTATCTACGTATTAGCTGTGAAAAGTTCTTGCAGAAATGCTTGGCTCAGCACATCTGCCTAGTTATTACATGTCTTTGGAACTGATACYATAGTGACAGGCTACCACAAGAAGCCGTTTATTGGAGAAACAACATTAATCACAGGAAGTTAGTCACATCATAGCTGAAAGCTGTTCAGCTTGCAATTAGCAGAAGCAAAGGCTGTTTGAGTGAGAACTAATGCCCTGTTGTGGATATTGTTATGAACACACCGGGAACAGGGTGGCCTTTGGGTAACCTCTCCCCCATTATCTAAAGGTAAAGATTGCTTCATGGCACCTCAGATGCTCTCATGATGTCTTGTGCAGCACRAGAGGCTTAGAGAAATGTGGGAATTAGGAAAAACAGGTCTACAAGGGCCCTCCAGCTCCAGCTTGGGTGGGCCACAAGTTTTGGACAAACCCAAAGTTTTGCCAAAGGGAACAAAAGTTAATTTCTTGAACAGCAATGGCAGACTCAAATGAGGGTTTCTCATGTCAGGGATTGGCATTCCAGACCTGCAACAGCCTTGCCTTACACCTTCTCCATTGTAGTAAACAGACAAGAGATGATTTTAAGGAAGATTACCAGTTCTTGTACTACTACACTTTAGTTTCCATTTTAAGTCAATGGGAAGGTGAATCTACAGAGATTTTTACGTGAGGTGTGCTTGCAGTCTGCTGGGTTGAATCTGGTGGATGAGCATTAGGCTTCCCTGAGAACTTTTCCACAAAGAGCCGTGATGTTTAGTCAATCAAGACCACTCTATTTTTTTTTTCCTTAGCCTTCCTTAAATGAATGATGACAGGCTGGTCGCAGCATGTTTTCTGTTGTCACATTAAGATTTGGTTTATTCWTTTTGGTGCAGATGTTTTCTGTTACAAAATACTCTATAGGCAAATATTACCAACATATTACTGCTGTTCCTGGAGTCAGCCTGCAAGCAGAGTCATGTAGCTGCAGGACAGACCCTGAATATTCTGCATCTCTTTTAGCAGAAGAAAGCACCGATAAAAGCAACAAATGCCTCATCAATGGCCACAAGAAACTACCCAGTGGCTAATTTACAGATTTTCCTGAAACTCCACCTTATGGTGGAGTGCCAAATTGTACCAAAAATCAGGAGTCTGGTTTTAAATTTTGCTACTGCAAAGGATATCCACTACTCCTCAACGTTTTTACATTTTCATACAAACACCTCAGTGCAATTCTCTCTGATGCAGATACTGCCTTATCTTGCTGTCACTTTTCYGTTACAGCCTGTAACTTTTCACAAGCCAGAGCAGAACAATATTTCAGTTGTCTGCCCTCCTTTGTCCTGCCCATTCTCAGTTTCCTGCCAAGACCATGTCATGTAAGTGGACATTTTCAAGCACAGATACCTGRAAGTTTAACACCTCTAAATGTATTGTGGCACTTGAATAAAAATGGTCCGATTTCAGATACCCTCAATACTTGAAGCTTCAATTTGTTTTTAGGTAGCTGAGTCTGGAGAAACCCCTGCATGGATAGGATTTCCCATCTGCTAATGACATAAGGATATAWGGCCTGGTAAATTAACATTTGAAAACCAGTCAAAAAACCCTGGATGMAATGTGCCAGACATTTTGCTATGAAAAATCACAGAAGAGGCTACAAACTGCAGTGTAGAGATATATCAGCAACTGATTGGGTTTTGTCCCTTTTTTTCTGCACCAGTGAAGAGGTAAGAAGGAAATTACTGGAAGCAAGTGATTGAGTTGTCCCAGGCTGGTACAGCAGAAAGCTGAAGACCCTGGCAAGCCACCAAATTGACCTTTGCCCATGAGCTAGGGAGCTCTAAGGTTTCAACTGAGTTACTTTCCAACCCCTCATCCTTTTAACCTTCAAGCATTTATCTTCCTTGATGCGTGCATTTCAGGGTGCACTCTAACAACATATCAGGTATCTGGCTTTGAAGCTCTTCGGGAAAGGGTCAGGCCCCCACTGGGTGTAAAACAGCAAATAAAGAAAACAACCCAGCATCTCACACGTACCCCTGCAGCCTGGGCATGCTCACAGGACAAGGAATCAGAATTACTGGTTGAAAAACCACAAAATCAGATCAGAGCAATTTCCACTTCCCACAACACCCACCCCCCAGGCACACTTACAGGAATCGAGGAGGACCAGGGGAGGAGCATGTCCTCTGGGGTGGTCGATCTCCAGTGCCCTTGGGAGCACGAAGGTTTGAGTAATTTGGGATGACTTGCTGGGCTGGGCGGATAACTCTCATGCAAGGTCCGGGAACAGGAGGAAGTGGTTGCGACGGCTCTGCAAAATGTTKGTAAGGAGCTCTGCCATCTGGGAGGGTGAGAAAATAAAGGCAGCAACTATCATTTCAGCCAACACATTTTTGCCTCAGTTTGTGTTTATTCCTTTYCAGGCATGTCCTCCTTCATGTCTCAGGAAACTGAGCAGTTTGGAGGCATTTGCAGGTATCTTGCTCTGAAAGAAGCCAGATGAAGGAATGTCTTAAAGTTTCCTGTTTCCCATTCACATATGGCACGGTTCAGATCCCTGCTCAGGGTTGGGCTGTTGGGACAGCTGACAGTTAAACATTCAGGGCTGTCTTGTCCCTACACTAACTGTGCCTTGGCGTTTTTTGGTAGGGTTTCTTTGTAAATTTCTATTTGGCAATGACTTGTGAAAATGAATCATCCCAAAGTTGTCATGAAAGCAGATGCAAAATCCTGGAACAAATCAGTTTGCAACACTAAGGCTAAACAGACTGTGATTMTTGTAAATGAAAAGAGGAAAAATAATCGCTTAGTTTGTTACTTCACCCTGTGTGAATTTTCTGCCAAAGTGACCTTTTAAGGCCTTGCTGCTGCTCCCATTGCCATCCAAGAGACTGCAGGRGAAGCCCAAAGAGATAATTTTGCTCAAGTATTTCTGAAAACCTTTACTGTTGCCGGCCACACGTAATAGTGATTAATAGCTATCATACAATGGAACTGTTGGCATAAACTGAAAGAGAAAGCAATGTAAGCTGTTTGTTTCCCAAATGGGGAAAAAGAATTTTTTTTCCCTCAGTCTTTCTTGCAGTTTTCATTAGGCAGCAGCTCTGCGCACTTCCAAGCTGCTGTGTGCAGATCAAAGTCCAGCCTGGCAGGGCTTATTAGCACTGCATGATTATGGTGTTATGAGCTGTCTCTAAAAGCTGCAGTACTCAAATGTTCTTCTTCCCCAAAACTATTTTTTAAAATCCTTTTAGGCTATTTTTGGGTTATGCTTTCCTTTCCCTAGCAGCCATGTGGATTTTTTTTTTAAGGGGAGGAAAAAGAAAGAAAACAAAGCTTTGATGACTCCAATTCCAGAAGCCAACACTTAAAAGAAAACAACCCCAACAAACCTCCAACCAACACCATAATTACACCAATTCCTGATGAAATTTTGAGTCAGCAATATTGTATTTTTTTAGATTGTTTTAGGAGATTTTTCCACTGCCCCTCTTAACTATTTGTGACAGGACAGGATGAAAGGATCTGGGAGAACAATATTCCAAGKCAATACGGTTTCCTCATGGATTCCTCATGAACAGCTCTAGGGAAGGTGACAAGGATCGGGGACACTCAGTTTGGTTTGGAGGTTTTAAGGCCAGTGTTTCACCAGCTTCCTTTGCATCTGTCTGAGGCTACAGAGTATTAATGGATGCRAGCACTGCTATTCAAAGCACAGCGTGGCCAGGCGTGTGTGCCCATACACCCCCACATCTCTCAAACACAAATATCTGAAATCATGGTCCCCGGGCACACAGCATTGTTGTGAGCATTTCTTTTGACTTCAGAAGCAATGTTGCTGTTGTATCTCTAATAGCAGGTGCCCGGAGCCAGCCTAAGAGCCTCCGGGCACAGTTGCTATTCCCCAGGGGAGGCWTGTTGCAACACACAAACTGCAGAGCTTTGTTGTGGGTTGCCAATGCCCAACAATTATCTGAAATGCAAGGAGCTGTCAGGAGGTGATTTACACTTCACCAAGGATGTGAGAAACAGGAGTACAGTTGCCAGCTTCTTGGTCCTGACCAAATCTGCTCCTGCCATCTGAGTTTATTTTACTCTTTTTGCCCTCTGGATATGGCTGGAATGGTAGTGATTTTTCTAAAGAAAGCCTTTCAGAGTTCCTGCTTTCAAACAGAATGTCCTCATTCCGTAAATGCCCTACTTTTCACGATGCCCACTTGCAGAGGAGGTAAGTGGAGGTAAATAGTGAGGGGTGTTGTGCAACCAGCTCTTTGTCTGCTTAGAGCTGAACTGAAAGGAGAAGGTACAAAAAGAAAACCAGAGGACATTTTCCAAATGTTAAACTCTAGGTGTTGTTGAAAGTCCATCTGTARCCCCTTCCCCTTTACAAAGTTCCAAAATCAGGGCTGGAAACTGAATTTCTGAAACCCTCCTCTTTCATATACCTTATTATAACACATTGCTGGAATGGCAAAACTCCTTAAGCAGATGCAATATAAATGCTGTGGAGTCAAAAAAGGTTAAAAAAAATAATAAATGGTTATCAGAACAGGCCTACAGCTTTTTATTACAAAGCCAGCCCMAAACAGGTCAGGGTCTCATGAGCCTCATGTAATATAAATTATATTAAAACAATGATATTGCTGTTGAATGTTCAAAGCTCACTTCATAACAGATAAAAATCTCAGAGACTGAAAAGGAATACTAATTAATAGCAGGCTGTAAACTGCGCCGCCGTAGTCTCCCAGAGCCAGAACGCCCATATTGAGGGAGTCACATCAGCGCTCAGCGACACAATCACCAGCAGCTGAGAGGGCTCCATTTTAAGTAATGAGCTTTCATTTCAGCTGACAACAGGAAAAAAATGAGGATGATGGATGTCATGCTCTTTTCACATWGAAATAAAACACATGGGTGAGTCTGGTCATAGTGTTGGGACACACTATTTACAGAGATCAAGGGTAACCTCCCATCCTGATCCTGGCAGGAAATTCTCAACTTTGGGGATCCAAGGGGGAGCAAGAAAATATATGAAAACAACAGGAATTGAGTCGGTATAGGAGGCTGCTGAATGACTGATGCAAGGAGGAAGGAAATGACTAGAATATGAAATAACAGCAGGGAGAGGCTATGCATGCTCAGCGTGATCAACAAAGCCTGGTTTCTAGGCAAAATCATTCGCCTGCATTCGWTGAGTAACCGCGACCTCTTTAACTTAGAGGTTCAGAGGTTTTGCAGTAGAGAGTCCAACCACATAACCCAAAAATCTGAAACTGTACAATGGACTGCAAATGGATTTTTAAAGAGGTTAACAATTGCAAGCTGTGCTGGAAACACCACCTGGGTCAACGATGGCTGAGGTACACCCAGAGAACCTCCCATGGGGCGAGAGGTGCTACTCACATGGGCCTTGGGGGTGCTGCTCTGCTGGGCAGCGGTGCTGGAAGCAGCCGTGGGCTTGYGGGGGGCTGTTGGGATGGGGCAAGTGCTGGCATATAGGGCACTGCTGGTGCTCAGGTCCCGAAAATTCTCTGGAGATCAGTGGTCCTGGGAGGTCCTGGGGGYTCAGCACAGACATCAGTGGTAAGGGGGGCTCCAGATGCCTGAGGCCCATGACRTCTTGTGACTGGGAGTTGTACCCTGTATCTACAGTCCCCAGCTCTGCCAGGAGCCTGCTTCCTGAGGGCTGCAGTGACTGTGAACTCCCTTGGCTGTTCTCTTCCAGTGAGTCCTCAGRAACATCAGACAAGATCTGCTCTGATTTACTGGAGCTGTGCCTGGTGTCAGCTGAAAGCTGTGATCTTGGCTGCATGCCTGGTTTGTCCATAGCTATAGGATGTGTCTTGGAGGGAAATACTCCTGCTATTGATTCACCAGGGGAACAGAAGCGTCCATTTCCATCAGRATCAGTATATTTTGACCACAAGCTGCTGTCTGGCTCCGTGGACAGTACTGAATGATGATGTGCTGGTGCTCTGCAAAGGCAAGATGGATTGGTCTGAGGTATTCGAGCAACACATGGGCTCTGGGCCACCTCATCCTCCATATCCTCTCCAGAAGACTGCAAAGCCTTTTCCAAGACATGTTCAGGTACCTGGGACCACGGCATAGATTCATCCACTTCGACTGGTATGCTTCGACCCACAAAAGTGCCTGAAAAGTTAAGAGAAGAAAGATTGCAGATGGACAGCCACAAAGTCAAATGCCTTTAATCTGTCGTCATTCAGTGACCGTGAGCTGGAACACTGAAGAGAAATACGTAATCTTTATATTCTTTATACTTTAATGCTTTTTAAAAAGATGGCAGAAAACAGCAAGAAAGGTCCGACTGACTTTTGGCAAAACAAGAAAGTAGAGGGTTAGCTGGAGTGAAGCTAGTAGAGAGTTATAATTTCGACTAACCTGACACAGAGGCCATTTCCAAAAWTTTTAGTTGAACTGGAAGTGAGTTAGCTGCCTTGCTGCAAGATCAGGATTTTTTCAGCAAGCTGGAAAACAAGAAAAAGAAATCTTGTGAACACGGTACAGTTTCACATGGGCAATATTCCTAAAATAACTCTATCTTGGATGCTGGAAAAGAAATAGCAGTGAAAGTTTTGGAAACTGTGTTGCGCAAATCAAATGTTTTTTATGGGATTTCTGAAACTTACTGTTCCTGCTGAAACTGGAGGGGGCAAAAGCAAATGAACTGCCTCTCAGAGGTAATTTTGGCACCTGACAATAGATCAGACTGCTTACGTCTGGAGGTTTGGTTTAGGCATAATCCAGGGAATACAACCACYTGCAATTATTTTACTCCTGACCTTCTAATAACAGCTGATGTATCAGATCTAATCTTTACCACACACCTGAGTAATTTCAATTCAAATCTTGTTTCCAACTACTGCTTATTTTATCATACCACTTCTTCCAGGCTATTATCACTCACTCTTGTTATTTTAAAGCATAGAAAATTAAAATACAGTTTAGAGAGATTAGTTATTGGTTGGATTTTTTCCCTCTTTCCTTCAGAACTGACTTGGGCACAAATAAAAATTATCACTTCCTTTTGGAAGTGCTATCAGTAAATTTGGTCAGTCCAAATGACTCCTGAAGATAGATGCCTCTGCTTCACCCTCACCCAGGGTGACAGCAGCAGTGATGAGTGAATGCTGAGCAGGCTTCAGAGAGTGCAGCCATCTTCATCCTCTTACAGGGTGCAGACCATCTTCCCCCCAGCAAATTCTATCTCTTCCCATGGATTATAGAAAAGTGGGCTGGGTGCTCATCATTTCCCCAACCATTTACCTTCTATCACATTGATGAAGCTAAAATCACAAGTAGAAATATTATCAGAGGAGAGTGGATTAAGTACTCAAGCAATGGGAATGACAACATTTGGCAAAAGAATGTGATCTGAAGGGCTGGTAAAGAAAGCCAAAATCACAACATGTTTGAAGAGCTTTTAGMAATCCAAGGGTTTCTACCAACTTCAGTCAGAGTATCTTGATCAAAAAAGTCAAATTAAGAGGAAACTTAAATGACCACAGTATAAAAAAGGGTTGAACAGGATCACAGAGAGGTACAAAGCAGTGTCCCAGCCTTTACCCTGGCTCCCACAGTGATTCTGTACAAGCAAATGTTGTGCCCCATGTTATAGGGCAAGGCTGAGGCTTTACATTCTTGCTGATCAGAAMAAATAACATGTACTTCCCCCTGAAAGTACCTCTAGAACAGAAAATTCTGGATGTAACATTTGCTGGGAAGTAGGATATAAACCGTGCTTTGCTGCTGGGCTGCAATGTAAACATTCCTCCTCTATGTAACTTAAGCCCCATCTGTGCAGAAGATTTGCCATATATTCACGCATACCCTATGTTATATTAAGCATATCCACAGGGAGAGTTATCCTGGGATAATTACAGTGGGATAATTACGCTGGTAAATTTTCCCATGTAGGCAAGTCCTCAGAGCAGCTATTAGCTGCACCAGCACAGTGCACAGCTCCAACAGCTGCAGCCCCTGCACGAGAGCTGCAGGGTCTGGTGCCAAATCAGCTCCCTCCCATTCCAGCTCCCAGGCTGGAAAGCCTGATGGTCAGATCACCACCATCATGTCTCTCCCTGAGCTTTGCACCCTCTTCTACTATGTCATGTCACAAACATCGGCCAAGCACGCTGAGTCCTGGTTCTCCGACAGGTATAACTGACATGATGGGAAAGAGAAAACCTGGAGCTCTCAGAACCAGCACAGGACCGTGACAGAGACTTGGTGCTGTGCTGCRTGGAGGAAGCAAAGTGTCCTTTGCCTGGGACCTTTGGTCAGATGTCAGTTTRAATGATGAGTGCCCTGGGATGGTGACTCACCAGGGCAGTAGGGCACAGATATACATGAAGCAGGCTGTAAAGCTGCTGAGTGGTCCCCTGACACAGAAGTGCCTGTGAAGGAGAGTTGTCAAATGCCCTGCAAAGCATCTGTCTTCTGCTTGTCTCAACAGCTTCATAAACTTGACCCTTGGATCATCTGGCCTTGAAGTGCCTGCTCAGACATGCTTCAACTTGTGGATATCTCTGTACATTTGATTGTGAAGTGAATGATTGCTAACTCTAATTTCCCTTCTGAGCATCTCCAGTAAACTGATTCCTTGTGCAAAATTCACCCTGGTGTTCACAAAGCACAACTCAGCTGTGGACTGGGGTACAGTTCCACCTCTCTAGCCACATGTATAATCCATCCCATTCAATATAATCCTTAGCAAACATTCAAACAAGGCTTTTCAAAAACAAGTTTGTGATACTCATACACTAAGATGCTGCTTTGATGGTCTCTGGAGTAGCTGAGTGAAAACGTTAGAAAACACTTTGAATTCAGATCTTCTATATTCAATAGCCTTTAGTTTAGCGTTGTGACAAGAACAGATTTCTGTGGAGAAACCAAGATCTCAAGCCAGAGATCAGTGAAGAAATGGAAATCTCTCTATTCACTTCCGTAGGTTTTGGATTGGGTGTCAGATGGGATTTCAAAGTTATTAAATTCCTTTGGAYGCTACCATCTCCAAAGTTTTTGGTCCTTTTTTTTAGTTCCATTGCTAACATCTGGCTATGAAATGAGATGCAGCAATCTAATGAAAGGGACAACATGGGCAAGAATCAGGTCTGCTTTCATGAAGTTTGTTATTTAGTGTATTCAGTCTGCCTTTTGGAGAAGGGATATTAAAACTTTATTAAACTGTATTGCAAATGATCAGCTACCAAATTCTTCACATCTCACTTCAGAATATTTTAAAAATGTCTTTCCTATTAGCTTAACCTCTGAACAGATAAGACGCCCCTTTATCTCCCAAATCAACTTAATGTTTAAATGACAGCCTGATTTCCTTCCTGTGTAACATAAGCTTAAAAATTACTCCAAATATCTGAGAGAAATAATTTGGTCAGACAGAAGAGACAACTGATTCCATCACTTATGTTTTTACCTGCAAAAAAATCTATTTCTTTAAAAAGGTTTTTGCTTAGACCTTGCACACAGTCCTTGATTCCACAGGGTCAAGGTAGGAGGCACCAAGGRGATGAGGGCTTTTTCATTAGAAAAGTAGGAAATGTGACTTCATCCTCCTCCTCCCTCAGTAGCTCTGGCTGGAGGGAGAAGCTGCTACAACAGCAAAGCTCTGTCTGTAAAGATGGCCCCCGGGATAAATTAACCCCAGGACAGGCTGAACACTTTTTGAGCAATGCTAGCAATGGCATGTGGATGGGAATTCCCAAGAGAAATCCCCACACTGAAAACAGATGATTCAAAAMCATCCTCCTCCAACAGCAGTACTTCAGGGTGTTGTTTCTGCTCAGCCAAAGATTCTTGGCTTTCAGAAAAAGACCCAACACTGAGCCCATTATCCCTGTGTTTTATGTTGCCTTGTGCTGCTGAGTTTAATTTTGTTTCCTTTGACTTTTCTAGTCAGCTTGTTCTGCAAGTACAGTTATGCATAGGGCAGAAAAATGACTCGCTTGGTCTCCCGTGTTAAAGAATTAGGGTGGAGGAATGCCTCAGCATACTGAAAYACCCTCRGAAACCTGTAGCCTGATCCCTTCTYTGGCACAGACCCTGCTGGAGAGCAGAGATCGTGCCCAACCTCATTCGGAAAGACACTGCAACTTCAAGTCAGATCACGATATTGCCAGAAAACGTCAAGAATTTAATATCCCCCCTGCACCTCTGACTATTCARGAGATTAGTGATAACCAGCTGGAGCTGTTGCATGTATTTCTGCTTGTAATAAAGTAAAGAGGCCCTTCCTAGAGGGACAGAGTATCCACGCCTGGACTGCACCCAAAAATGTCAAGGAACTCCTCAAACTACTCTTTTTCCTTCTTTTCCTTCCTCTGCTTATACACCCAGTTCTGCAATGTGTATTAATTCAGCAAATAACCTTTATGGGTGGGTGCTCAGTGATTCAAGCTCCTGAGAAGAGCCACATCCCAGCTCCTYTGTGAGACTTCCCACACCTAGAGAGGTTCTTCCTCTGTTTCTGTCAGGGAGACAGGGGAGGCCACCCAGACCTCCTGCTCACAGCCAGCTGCTGCTAGCCAGGCCACTCCTGGAAACCTGCAGGGAGAATATAAGCAAAGGGGAGCAAATTCTTCTGCAGGTCAGTAGAGATGGGCCTGAGCATCTAAGTTTGAAGCAATTGCCAAAGTTCCCTAAAAACCCACCCATGGAGGGAAGGGGACAAGGGGAAGGGTGTTGGCTCGGCTCATCTGTGCTGTTTTCTTGCAGCTGATTGCAAAATCCATCAGGTATTTATTTCATCTGTTTTCCAGCACGAAGACKTGTCAGGATGTGCTGTCCCAAAACACACACTAACCATCTATCTGCTTTTGRTTAGAAGCTTTCTGTCACGAAGCARMACAGGAGAGAGAGACTACAACACCAGCATGGTTGTGCTCTCTGCTGCTTCTGGAAAGGGAGAAAATATCTTTGCTCTTTTGATCAAAGTTTTATTTGTCTACMTTGTTAAAACAGAAAACATTAGGATGAGAAAGAAACCTCACCCTCCTTGGTGCACAACACACAAGGACAGGGTTTTCTATTCACTAGTCAGAGCATTTCTGAAATGGCATGGGTAGAGATTAAGGCAAAGTTGAGATCACAAGGGTGGGGAGAGACAGGAATTTCTTGATTTCCAAATAATTCCTGCRTACTTCGGCTGAATCCCTTAAGCTCCCTGGTGCTGCTGATATCCATCTGCAGGATGGGGATAAGCTGCTGCAGAATGTGTAAGGATGTGGGGATGCACACACTGATATCCCAAGGAATGCTGTTGCCATGGGGTGAGATGAGCACATGTGTGTAAGAGCACTTTCTCTAAATGCAACTTTCTCTACAGAAGCACTAGATACAACTTTCCTCAAAAAAGCCAGAGAGAAATTCTTACAGCAGGAGTAAGTGCAAATGTGGGAACTGGTTTGGGTCTATAACCTAAATAAGCACTGCCAAGGAAATCCAAGCTCCAGAGTTTCACACTTCACCATGAAAAATTTTGGCTKCTGTCATCACGGACGCTGACCCCTCCCTTGGGTACCCACCACAGCGAAGACTGATGCAACGTGTCACACTCCTAGCCCAGGCTTTTATCCCTTTAGGGCAGATAATATTTATTCTTATGATTTCTGGAAAAATTAGAAAAAGAATATGAAAACAATATTCCTCTGTTTATATGGTTGCTCTCACATATTTTCTGAAGCCGTGGCATAAAAGTCTACGTGTGCCAGAACCATACTTCAAATCCTCCCTGCATGGCAAACATCACTTTCTCTTKGGCAGCACTAATGCTGCTTCATAATGCTGGACAATCAAAGGTGCAAAGGCTAGAACAGATCTGATATTTTTTCGCCTCTTTAGTGAGACATCGCTATACATGTTAAAGGAATGCTGAGCAATAAGCAGTAAGAAACTAGAAGGGCCACACCCTCAAGCACAATCCAAACAGGCATCTCAGCTRTAGGCAGCATTCCCTGCCAGTTTTCTAAACTTTGTGAACTGTGAAAGTCTACAATTATCTTAGGTATCCTTAAAAATGTGATTGTTTTCCAGAAGCCACCTCCCACACATTTCTGGTGCTGCTAAAACTCCCATAGACTCCACCCTAGTCTGGGATATCTAAAACTCCTGTCACAAAATTGGGGCTAGCTCAGTGGGGTGAGAGGAGGGGATCACCCTGAGAGGCACAGATTTCCTCAGCCTGCTCTCCTATAGCTTCATGCCTTACATTGAAAACTCTGGTTCCTAATAAGGAAGAATCCCTGGTATTTCATAGGGTTGATGTCTCTCCCGTCCCTATTCTGCAGTGCAAGGGCTGCGGGGTGCGTGGGCGGTGGGAAGCTGTGGGGGAAGCCTGGGGGACGTGATGTGTCTCCCTCAGCTGGTGTGAGAACAGCCTCGCTCACTTGCAGTTCTGAAACGTGCAGAAATGTGTCTTTCAGACATGTACCCTCTGCTAAGCTTCAAAAGCCACTGCTGGGGGTGGGGGGCACTGACAGACACGAACACCATAATTGCACATGCCTTGTTTCCTGCCTTAGGAAAACAGAAAGAAAACCCAACTCCACAGGAAAAAAAAAAAAATTAAAAAAAACCAGCATGCTTCCAGCCAGCCCTCTGCAAGGGCAAGCCTGGGTTCCAAGGATGATGGCATTGCAGGCAGCATGGCCATCAGCAGCCACCTGCCCGCCTGAGCCTCCCACATCCCTGTCTCTGGCAACACCTGCCGTGGGTGTCACAGCAACATCTGGTCACGGTGGTGCACTGGCGTGGCCAGTTCAGGCTGTGAACCCACCCACGGCTTGCAGGAAATGGGAATTTCTGGCCTCGGGGCTGGTGGTGGTGGTCAAGGACCAGTAAGCCCAAATGTGCCAATCTCACTGCCCAGCCAATGCTAACCGGACAAAACCTGTATCTTGAAACAGTCAGTTACTGGGTGAAATGACAGTGGGTTTTATATGGCTGAGTTTATCCTAATCGAAATATAGAGGACGGCACAGAAAGTGTCTATGATCCTGTTTTCTTCACGCCTTGCAGCCACCTGTCCCTCACCAGGTCCGTGGACCTGTCCTGTGCAGCCCCGGGAAGGGAAGGGAAGGGAAGGGAAGGGAAGGGAAGGGAAGGGAAGGGAAGGGAAGGGAAGGGAAGGGAAGGGAAGGGAAGGGCCACCGAAGAACAAACCACCTTGAACCTGCAGARCCACGCAGGGCGGGAGCGGGATCAGGCCTGGCCGACAGGGATTGCCAGGCAACTACGTAAATAGGCAGCACAACATTTCGACACCAGGCGTGTCCGCTCCCAGTGTTTACCCCAAACCCCTCCCGATTTAAAAAAAAAAAAAAAAAAAAAAGAACAAAAAGAACTAAACCCAACAAACAAAACAAACTGCGGCGAAATGGCTGAAACATGTTGCAACCATCTGTGCAAGCCGGGCTCTCGTGACACGACACGGGGGGAGAAAGCGAGCGAGGCAGCAACTTGAGGGGGGAAGAAGCTCCGGCGAGAGGCAGGCGTGGGTCGGCAGCCGAGGGCAAACAGGGGCCGGGAGAGGCGGCACCTGGGACACTTCTTACCTTGCGGGCGAGGGAGGTTCGCGCTGGGCGGCCCGAGGAAGGAAGGCGAGAGGGCTGCGCGCCTCCTGCGCTCCCCGCCGCGCCCGGGCTCCTTCCTCAGCCGGCCGGGCGGTTTTTTTCCCTCCTTTTACGACAGCCTCCCTGCCTCTCCCAGGTAAGCGGCAGAACTGGCTCTGCAGCAGGAAGTGCGAGAGGCATGCACGGCACGGCGCGGCCGGAGCGCCTCTGCGGGGGAGTGACACTTGGAAGYGCACGGCTCCCTGGAAATGCCGCCCGCTCCCTCTCCCGTGGGAAGCCGGGCTGCCCCTGCCTGAGCGCCGCCGATAATCAGCTCCGGGGAACCCCGGTGTGATTCCTACACGGTGTGCCTTCAGCCCTCGGTCGCTTACTGTCAATGCCAAATGTTAAATCAGCTGTGATTCAGACTACTGTAGACAGTCACATGATGCGTGTAAGAACTATATAAAGAACAAAAAAAAAAGAGGATTTCTCATCTGGTCGTTTCTTTTAGGTTAGACTTGTAGACACTTCCAGGTTTGTACACCGCGAAGGAGCAGAAATTGGCTTTTCCTACGGGCTGAAAGTTGAGTATTCTCACAGCTYCTGAGAGCCGGTGAGCTCCCCAGGAACGCCATGTCGGCTCCTTCACGGGCGCAGTGCCAGGCCCGGCCACAGAATTCCCTGGAGTGCCCGCTGCACAGCCCACACCTTCGTCCTGACCCCCCACTCAGCGCATTCCCTGCCAAGAAGCTCTTCCYGACCTCCAGCCTCATTTTCTTAGCTTAACTAACCCTGGAAGGAGGTTCACTTAGCTGCAGCCTGGGCACCGCTCCTCATCCTCCAGGTGACCATAGGCGGCCACCACACGCAGCCTCAACGCCTGGCAGGTGTGCCTGCGCATCTGAGGGACATCTAAGGGGACATCCCCAAGCTCCTCACTCTGGCAGTGCCACTGCTGCTCTTCCTGTGCCTTTCCTGTGCCACTGGGGGAAGAGGAAGGAGTCACTTGCCCGGCATTCCTTTCCCCGGGAAGGGCTCTCCCTGGGCACCCACCACTCTGCTAGGGCCTCTTCATGGTCCACAGGTGACATGGTGACCCAAGCATTTATTTTGTCTCATCAGGGAATGACTGCCCACATTTTTTGGGGGAAAACTCAAGCACCTGGGAGCAGCATGTGCCCCTAACCAAGCACAAAATATGAGTCTATTAGTGGCAGTGTGGTGATGCCCTGCAGTCTATGCTTACCTTCCTCCTTGAGAAATCCCACCTCAGCCTGGCCCTGTGACTGGCCATCCAGATCCCCTCCTTCCCCCCTTCCTTCCTCCCATGCCAAGGCACAGGCCAGCAGGACACCAGGTCTCCCTTTTGGAGCATCCCAAAGTTGTCCTTGACTGCTGTCAGACTTCCCAGGCAGTCCCTGCTGGTCCCAGCCAGACCCAGATGTGATGGGCACTGGATGCTTGTGGCTGGAGTGGCTGCATTACAGCCACAGTTGTTTGAGTCAGCTGAGGGTTTAATCCGTCTGGCTTGGCCTCAAGTGCTGCACAGCTGCTTTGCACCATGTACACCCTGACAGCTGGCATTTTCAGCAGCACTGCCTGAGTCCCGAGTTGCACCACACTGAGCTTGGGTGGCTGCCTTTCCTGCCAGTCTTCCCACTGGCTTTCAGCTCAGGAGCAGCAATGGCTCCACTGCCACCTGTGTGCCACAGTGGGAGAGGGCAGTGAGGGGCCCACTGTCACACAGGAGCCAAAATCAGGACCTTGGTGATTTTAGGCAGAATGGGAACAGGAAGGGAGAATTGCTCTGGGATTCCTGGGGCTTGTGTGAAGGATGTATGTAGTGTTTGCTGTGTGTTGACCAGTTCCTCAGGGAATGCAGGCAGCATCGGGACTCGGCAGGCAGAGCATCCCAYGGGAACGTTGCATCAGTGCCACATTTGTGGGGTTTCTTTGTAAAAGGCTCTGCTATGGAGCCATCAAGCTTCTCCCTTCGTGCAGTGGATGGCCTCCCTCATGGACAGTCTTCTGTTCTCCACTGGTTAAACCTTGGATGCTGGTGTATAACATCCAGCAAACAGCAATGTCCACCTGCCACCCCTGTAGGCAGCTGCCAGCTGGCCAGGGGAGGAAGGTTCTGGCTGTGAGATCTGTCCCTTGTGTGAGCACTTCCAGGTTCAGAAATGTAGAGACCTAATGGCGTCTACAGCTGCAGCCAAAGAACCAGTCTCTGTCCCCTCTTTAACTTGMCAAGCTCCAGAAAACAGCAGATATTTGGAGCAGTTTCCTCTCACTTGAGCTTTATGCACTTTATTAACAGCCTGACAAAGAGAGGAAAAATAGCTTGAAAGYCACACTCTGCTGACTCTGTTAACAGCACTATCTGCTGAGTGGGTTTCAAAGGTCCAGCCCAAACCTAAGTACCCTCCCACAAAGCTGTAGAAACTGCTGTCAGTTTAACTCATTTTTGGATTAGGAAACTTGGACAACAGATATCCAAGTTTATTTCAAAAYCCTCCCTCATCCACAAAACTGAAGCCATCCTAATTGCTTTCTGAAGGCCTCTTTTGATTTTTGAAGTCTTCCTACTGACTTCACTGAAAGCCAGATCAAACTCTGAACTCTCTAAAGCTAGTATCTCATCTGTATGTTATTTACAAGCAGAACGTGATGAGTCATATTGGGCTTGTCATAGAAGGTACAGATTCAAGTGCAGGGTGGTTTTCACTGGCAAGGCAAGTAACACGGACTTTTTTTTTTTTTTTTAATGGTTCCTAATCTTGCAGGAGTTGTAATATTTCTTTTTTCATTAGGAAGAAAGTGTTGGTATTGAGTGCCTCTTCTCATATTTCCTACCGTATCTCCATATTCAGAGAAATAAATCATGAATGTTTTTGCTTCCAGATGATTAACTGTTTAAATAAAGTGCTGTCATGTTGCTCCTCTTTTACATTGGTGCTGTGAATTAACCTGCAGACATTGCAGTGAGCCTTTAACCCCCTCTGCCTCAGCATAACGCACATGATGGTCTCATTCCGGTTCTCTGCATTTGGCTTGACCCTTGCTGCTTTTGCACTGTGAGGAAAATGGGGGCTTTCTTCCATTTCTTGCTGTTTGCATTGCTAGGCACATGTCTGCAAAAATATTTTCCCCTTATTTTATTTTAAGGCTCTTGCTTTGGCATTTTTCAGTCACACCCTGGAGAGACACCTGAAAGGAAAGAAAACAGTACCTGGATGTCAGCTTGTGCAATGCTTCTAATTAAACCCTGCATAATGACAAAACCCCCTCCTGCCTTTTGTTAAGATTTTCCTCACAGCATTATGCATCCTCTTAATTAAGAGCAGAAGCTAAGTAATAYCTATTTTATTCCCTCTTGCTTCCAATTAGTCACCCATTGATCATTACCCTCTCAACATTTGACAATTAACAGAGCCCCCATTCTCGGCAGGACCAGGATGTGTAGTTCTTCAGAAATGACACGTCCGGAATAACRTGAGGGGAGCTGTGTGGGTGAATAACGGGGCAAGAGGTGGGGGGGAGGGGACGAACAGGCCACCCAAGTGGAACAAAAGACATGTAACATATGCAAATGTTCAATATGTGGTATGTGTTTTATACACTGGATGTATATGAGGTCACAGACAAAGCTCAGCTGGCGGCTGCACTGCTTTTGGGAGGCATGGGAATTTGAGGGAACACTTGAGCTCTCGTGTTATTAAACGTACCTAGTCCTCTCTCTTTAATATACAAAGCTGTTCCCCATGTGTCTCTTTGCTTTTTTAGGAAGACAGGAATTAGCATCTACTTCTCCATTGTCACTGGGACTATGGGATGTACCAACACAGCCCCAGCCAAGTCACCCCAAGACCCATGGAGCATGGCAGCTCTGGGTGTCCAAGGGCCCTCCAGGGAAGCCACAGGCTCCTTCTGCATTGTCACTCTCTCCTGGTGTCTGTCCCAGGATAAGAGATAGCCCTGGCTCTGTGTGGTGCCAGGAGGGGTGTGCTGGGACCACCACAAACACCAGGGACCCTTCCTATATGAGCAGCATCTTTTAGCTGGGGAAATCTAGCAGCCTGTGGGTTGGGAGGCAATCCAGAGCCTGAACTRCAGCAGTGAATAAAGCACAGGGGATGCCAGGGCTTATGGACAAGCCTCTGKCATGAGGCTGAGCTCAACAGGAAGAAAGCATCCCTGCATTCTTTTTTCTTTTCCATATTAGGATCCATCCATTACAGGGCTCAGGAATTTTGTGTGAAGCTGTGACGATAAGTAGCTGAGAAAACTTGACAAGGCTCTGAGTGCAGGAGCTCAGCAACAAATGCTGATGCACAAAAAAGCAAACCAGAGCCCTTGGCAAGCTCTAGCCTGGCTGTAGAGGAAGGAGGATAATCTCATTTCTTTGCTCTTTGCCCTTTTAGCTATTCACAGAGCTTAATGCCGAGTTATTCCCAACAATGAGCCAAACAATCCAACTTCCATCTGGCTTGGTCAGGCAGAACCAACACTTGCCCTGCAGTCACAGGCCACACCAATCCTGTGGGKTTTTTTCCCCATCTTGAACATGCATTATTTTCCTCTATGCTGTAACAGAGAAGATGTTTACATTTGGGAGCAGAAACCRCAGTTCACGCTCCTCAGCCTGCTCTAATCTCATCACCCAGATCCCTGGGCACAAGGAAGCACAGGTGCTGTGAGCACAGCTGGCTCTGCAAACACAGCTGGTGCTGCARCCTTTGGCTCTGCCTCTCCACGACATGAAGCAGTGCTTACCGGCTAATGACCTGTTTTTCCTGGGAGGGCAGTTCTCTCAGCACTCCTGCATACTCCTGCTGCAGGCTCCAAGCTGCAGCCATGCCCTCGGGAGAAATGTTTTCTYTCCCTGACTTAGAAATCAGCTGCAGGTTGCTCTTTGCAGTAGCCAGAGACTCACAGCATCTCTGGGCTGCAGCAGCAGTGCTTGCTGCTACCACCTCTCCTGGTCTGGGAAGAGGGATTGTAACTGATCGCGTAGTTGGAACCAGAAGGAAAAAAAAAAAAAGGAAACAAAAGAAGAAAAAAGAGCAGCTCTTTTGTTGTGAACAACATTTTGTCCTCTAATCTWCTCATGTCCCAGTTTTACATTTTTATTGAGCATTCAGCTAGAAGGGAGGAATACAAGGAGATGGAYTGATGTTTGTGTAAATGTTTTTATGCGTGGATTTCCTTTTGAGCTACAGCTAAATGTATACACACACACACATAAGAACATGCTCTGTATTAAAAGTCAACAGAAAACATCTCACAGACTTAAGAGAAGCCAGCATTTCCTCTCTTACATCAAAATGAACCCAGCAACCTGGTTTTGGCTGTCAGAAATTCTCCTGAGAAATTTAGAAGCACTGAGAGGGAGACACTAGCACCCTACTCAAGTGGCAATCCCTGCAAGGGGCCTCTTTTCCTTTTCTCCTGGAGGGACACGGGTTCTGGTTTAATCGGTGGAGGAAAGTCTGAAACTGAAGTGCCCCTTTCTTCAGTTAAGATGGCAGGGAATGCTGCTTCAGTTGACAGGAGTCCCCCCAGTGATAAAATATCTCTGTGGATGAGTCACAGGAAATTATAATCACTGCTTTCCAAGACTGCAGAACACAATGAGATTTCTGAGCTACAAACAGACTTCAATTATTCTTGAAAGACAGACAGACCCTCAAACTGACACGACTGGAGAAAATAAATATCCTTTTGTCTGCACTGCTGGTGGTAATTTCCCATTAGACAGGAAAAGGCTTCTTTGATGAATGAATATTGTCTACACTTTAGAAGAGGAGCTACTGTATATCTCCTAATAGCTCTTGCATGCTTGGGCTCAGCCTCATGCGAGGCCCTTAAACCCCTTGGGTACAATATGGTAGCATTCATTAGTGTGCTGCATTTTTTATTGCAGCCCTTGAGAAAATGATGGTGCATGTTAAAATAAATTTGATCAACTTTCCACTCACCTTGAAGTTATGTGGCAAGGTCAAGTACATTTAGCAATCTGCCTTCTTATGCTGCAGGTAGTCCTTTCCAGTCTAGAGGCTTCAGGGGAAACACTCATACTGGAGACAGATATTCCATTTGTGATTATTCTTGTAATTTTAGCAGTTAATCACTTTTCTGTCTTCTATTTACTTYGTTTTTCTACAGTGGCAATTAAATCAAAACCAGACCATCACACAGAACTAAGTCGAGCACTGTTCACAAAAGCCAAAGAATATCATGTTAGTGCCTTTGACAAACTTTTGTCTTTTTTCAAAGACCACCAAGTCTCACATAATTGCCTTCTCACAGAAATGTAATAATTGTATGAACCATCCCTTTCACGGCAGTGCCCCATTTCCACCTGATTTTTTTGGAATTGGTCTTGGATTAAACTTGACCTAGAGATGCCTGCGTCACCCCATGGAGTCCTTTCAGCTGCTGGCACATCTTCTAAAGGACCTCTTCTGGAACTCAGCCACGACACTGGGGATCAGTTGGGAGGCAGGTGGGCWGGTGGGGGGAGCATTTGGCTAATTGTTTTTATCAAGATGGACTTTATTTAGCCTTACATTAAAAATGACTGGAGGGAACAGAAGATTCCTAATCTCATAAACTCTACTTTTACAGTCACCATACAGCTATTTGTGGTGTATACACAGTGCTTAAGAAAAGGCTTTTATTAATTTATAGCAAAAATGCTAACAACCTTGTTTAAATTTTTTGCTAATGTTTTTATTTGAGAGATTAAAAAACCCAAACAACAAAACTCCCAACATTAAGAAAAAGAAGCAGAAGAGCTACCGATGAGAAATGGTCTGGATTTGCCACTCAACAGTGGCACCAGTCTGCACACAAGCCAGCTGCAGGCAGAGATCCGGCAGAGACCAACATGGTACTCAGAGACCGAATGCAATACAAGAAACAGCAAACCCAAGAATCAGAAATAAAGGCCATAAAACCCCAACAACGCCCCATCTGAGTCTTACTTCCAACGAGAAACATAGGCAAACTAACGTTTTACGCTCGTCCCGCATTACAGATGGAAACTGCACTTAAGTTTGTGGCCCAGCAAAGGCTGCTAAGGAACTTGGCAGAATGGCCACGCTTCGCCACCGCGCTCTGGGCTGAGGAGGTGACATTTTGGCTTCGCCAGCCTGCTGAGTTACTATGGAGTCCTCAGTTCCATGGATGATATTTTAAGGCAGGGGGGTAGCTGTGGGAAAAAAAAGAGGGCCACGACTTGCTTTGTGTACTAAGAGGAAGCTAGAAGTCCAACAAGGATCATGGCCTCTTCAGTACTCCACAGCTACAGGTACAGCAACATTGAATATATAATGTACATAACATTACTTATAGACTCTACATGTAAAACGTTAACCAATTTATCATGGAAATCTGGTAACAAGCAACATTGCCATATAAATTCACACTTTGAGAAAGGCTAAGTGTGGAAGCCTCCTTTGCAAGAGGATTTTCAGTCAAAGTTTTTTATAGAAAAGATTAAAACAATGATGACAATTTGTTCTCTGAATCTCAATTCATTATTGGGTTAGTTTCCACGAATGAAGAAAGGTTCTTTTTAGAAAATGTGTGAATCTTCAGAATATGAATTCACAATCTAAGTACTAAATAATTGAAGAAAAAAAAGTTTCAGCTGTCAGGAAGTCTTAGGTGGCCGCAATCTTTTAAAGCAGTAACAGCAATACAAGACAGAGAAAAGCTTTTCCTGCAACACTTGTAAATGTAGAAGTATTCATGTTAAATGCAACAGAACTAATAGAGAACAAACTGCTGTAGAACAGAGAAATGAGAGACCAGCTATGCATTCAGCCATCTTCCTTACAGTTGAACTCCAGCTGTTTAAAAACATGTTGATGYCATAATTTGGAAAATGATGTCCCATAGATAACTGGTCTGCATACTCCTATGAAATATGATGCCCCAAATGGCATGACACCCCTTCTTGAAAGYTTTTAATCTCATGTCCACCATTAGCTCCACAGTTTAAACAAAAAAACAACTATCCAAATGTAAAATGCTCTTTTTTTTAATTACTAAATTAAGAAAGTTAAACAGTTTTAAAATGTAAACTTGCAAATAAACCATAACAAAATGTAATTAAGACTTTAAAATTTGCAACTCAGTATTAAAAACTCAATAGAAATAGAAAGGAATTTTTTTTGTGTTTTTTGGTTAAACGTAAGTAATTCAAGGCTGGTACAGACAACTGAAAAGATAATACTTTGTTCTGTGCATCCCCCATGAAATGTAAAGAAGTGCATAGTAATTCCACTGGAGAACTTGCAGACACAGAGAAAGTAATTTCATTAGCAGTACAGGACATTTAACACACTTATTTTACAATGGAAAAATGTTACACATAAAACAGAAAAATCCTAGTTGCATGACCAACAGTTTAGCAGGGGGACATGGCTAAAATGCTATGATTTTAAGACCATCTGAATGTGGTTATACTGCTTAATAATTTTTTGAAACATTTCAGTATACATGTTTTGATACAAGAAGTCCTTGCAGTTTCAATTTTCCAGTTCAAACAGTGATGGTGTAGTTTTCTTGCTTTAAATATGTTCGTTTTAATTTCAAGAACAAATCATCACACACTTGTCAAACATTGGAAACATTACTGTAAATACAGCACGTGATTCCTGAAAGAGCAAAGTTACAACCATCTACAGGTACATAATCATAAACAAAAAAGTGCAATCCAATTTAAAAAAATCATGCTTGGCAAAAGCCAAAAATTAGATCACTGGCTTTTAGAATCCCACCAGTGTTTTCATGTCTGCAGTAAAATTATCGCTTTCTGGGTACAGCTGCAGCAGGATTCATTCAATTCCAAATGAGCCTCCTCTGCAATAGCACCCATATACTGTATGTACAGGTATGTATATATATTATATATATTTTATATATAAAAAAGCAAAAACCCAAACACCTGTCCTGATTTTTTTTATTTGTTAAAACATGAAAAAAAAAAGTTTTAGACAAAGAGGCCACTTCTGGAAAATAATACTTTTAGTTGAATCAGGAGAAGACTAGTTAAAATCACATAGGTTTTGCATTTTAAAAAAAGGAAAGCACTAGGATCAGTTATTGGCACTGAGTTACTATTTACAATGAACAGAGGTTTTGCAGTTTACATAACATCAATACAATGCAGTTTTGGAGTCTTTGATTAAGAAAAAACAAGTGTTTTTCTCCTTTTCATCCAGGACATTCAGATTATTAGGACAAGTGGTCATAGGCAAGGGCTGTGGAAGTTCCCAGCTTCAGCCCCTCCTGTGCACTGCAGTGCTGGAAGATGTTGCACTCTGGAGAAGCTGATCACAGAGTTGGAAGGTGGAGAGCAGGTGGGACAGGGCTGAGAAACACCTGGTAATTCATGACAGTGTCTGGAAACCAGGGATTTACAGGTTGTCCCCGGGCTGGTACTGGGGTTCTGTTGCAGTGAAGTAGTCTTCAAGAAAACCCTGTAAATATTCAAAAGTTGGACGCTCCTCTGGGTCTTTTTTCCAGCAGTGAATCATAAGCTCATGCAAGGAGATGGGACAGTCCTGAGGACATGGCATCCGATAACCTCGTTCTACTTGCTCCAAGACTTCCCGGTTATTCATGCCTGTAAAGGGCATACAAATCCACAGTAAATCACAGGAAAATTAACCAAATATAACTGTATCTACAATACATGTGGTTTRCTCAATCATACTAATTTCTTTTGGTTAAGACAAGTGGAACAAAATYACACTGATGTGCTGTTTCAGCTCCTCATTTATTAGAAGGCAACCCAGATTATTTTCTTTTTCAGTAGAAGGTTCTAGGATCCAGTGATAGGCAGAACACTGCTCCCATAGTTACCCTCTTAGCTTACTCACAATAAATAGGATTTGGTGCTTAAGAAAAACAAATGCATTGCAAAAAAAAGCAAAATCCAAAATACTAGAAATTAAGACAAATTACTGAAACTCTCACACTGAGCGTGCGTGGGCCTTTCTGGGCGTATTTTGTGAGGTCATGCTACAGGGACTTCAAGACAAACTCTGCTACTCTGGGCTACCAGAATTGTCCAGCAGCATTGCCTTCAGCCCAGAAGCTTGTTGCTGCTGACCTGCACTCCTTCCATATGTGCTGGGTAGTATAGTTTCTATCATATACAACTGTCCAACCCAAACCAAAACAGAACAAAATGCTTCACAGGACAAGTCAAATGCCAAGCAAAACAGCTCCACTAAAGAACCATAGCCCTCTCTCTTACTCTCTCTCCAAAAATAGATAAAAAGTTGTTACCTTCACAGAATCATAGAAACATTTAGTCTGGAAAAGATCCTTAAGATCACTGAGTCCAATTCTTAACCTAACACTGCCAAGTCCACTGCTAAACAACATCCTTAAGTACCACATTTACAGTCTTTTAAATACCTCCAGGAGTGATGAGGTATTTAAAGATTCATCTTGTTTGACTCTGAGAGTCAGGCCACGCCCTTTGTTATTTTTCTTTTCGGTGTAACCCSTTGAGTTAACACTTTTCCTAGTAGCTGGTCCAGTGCTGTGTTTTGGATTGAGTATGAGAATAATGTTGATAACACACTGATGTTTTAGTTGTTGATAAGTAGAGTTCATCCTAAGTCAAGGACTTCAGTTTCTCATACTCTGCCAGCGAGGAGGTGCACAAGAAGCTGGGAGAAACTGTATTGTGCATCATTTGTTTTTCTAGRCTTATGCCTCTCTTTTTCATTTCCATTAAAATTATTATTATGTTTTACTTTATTTTGGCTATAAAACTGTTATTATCTCAACCTCTTGGATATCAGCAGGAGGATATTAGCCTGTCAAGATAAGAGGAAAAGGTTTTACCTTTTTTTCTGATTCTCCTCTCCATCCCACCTTTGCAGGGGTGGGTGGGCAATGGGAGTGGGCAAGTGTCTATGAGGTATTTAAGTTACTGGCTGGGGTTAAACCAGGACAAGGAATAATCCTTACACTACATAGCATTTAGGCTGGTAACTTGGCTGTATCTTGGATTTGGTCTTTACTCTGCATCCTCATCCCTGGCTATGTTTAATTATTAAAGATGCTTTAAAAGAAACATCTGCAAATACAGCCTTTCCTGACCATCCACATCTAGATTCTCATCTCATGTTAGGATTACAAAATCCATTTTCCTCTTATCTTGTCAGGGTAATCTCCTTCTCCTGATATCCATTTGCAGTGTCTGGGCAAGGATCATATTCCCAGCCTGTCACTGTAACCACCCCGGCATGGCCTCCCCACTTACTCCTTGTATTTATATTTAGGCTCTCAATTATCCATGTTCTGATCACAACATGGTTCTGCTTACCTTCTGCAGCACCTCCCATTTTCAAACATGARGAGTACCTGGTTTAGTTTCATATATGGGTTTTACTACAAGGGAAGGGAAAGGAGAAAGGAAAAGCAGGGCACTGTTCCTTTTGCTGCCTGTTGCACATGGAGGAACCTCTCCAGAAAATGATCCCATATTCCTACAGGCCTCTCCTTAGCCTTCTCTTTAGCAGGGACAAGTGCAAAAAAGAAARTTTAGATGACTGATTTACAGTGTTCTCTAATCTACAGATGAGCATCTCAGCACTGGTTTCTTGTGCTTCATTTATCAACTGCACCCACCCACCATAATTTTGGTGTTATCTGTTCATAACTAGGAGCAAACACTTTGTGTGGCCCCTGAAGTGGACTGTGGTTAGGAATTCAAAATTATGAAAACAGACTATTAGCAATCCTCTGCAGACATCAGATTCTGCRTAGAGTTAAGGTTCTTCTGTGTTATTGACTCCAAACTGATGTTGTTACATCACAGAGGCTCACAAGAAATCAGAACACACTGAACAAACATTTGGGTGTTCCTCACTATCCAGCAAGAACATTTCCAAAGATATTTTACTTTTTCATTAGATTACAAAACCAGACTAGTAGTCTGTTAGTCATCAGAAACCCAAGGTAATATCAACCCAAACCTTCTGGCCTTGCTGTTTTCAAGATACAAAAAAAACCCCCAAAACAAAAAAGAGCGCGTTTTGTTCACATTGTGTGCTCAATATCAGTTTTATAAATTTGTGTTTTGAACAAAAATCTGCACATTTTTTCATATTGTTGTCTTTGAATCAGCTGAATTATCTTGTGCTTTGTGGTAAGAACTTCTGCTATGCTTTGCTTCCCTTACACATTAAAGGCTATGAAAATAGCTGTTACCAGTAACTCATCTGTTGTATACACCTAAGCCACTAACAAACTGCATTCTTTGCTTTCATTTTGGCAGTACATCCTTAAGTACAACATGGATGGAATCAACAGCAGCAGAAAAGCTCCTTCCCARCTGATTTGTTGTTCTTAGATATCAAATGTTTGATATTTTTATCCTGTGCTTTACTCAGTGCTGCAAAGCACACTCTGAAACCTGATAACGAACTGTATGCTGGAAGAAAAACCCTGAGGAGACAGAAGGGGGARGAAAAACATAAACAGCTCTTCACTTTCCTTTGTTTAACAAAAGGGTAGAGAAAAGAACATGAAAGAGACATTGCTGTCTGAAATCACAGTCATTTTTTTGTCCCTGGAAAGTGAGTCAAGCCAGGTTTTCTCATTATAGTTTTATCCAGGAAAATGCCCTTCTTTTCATTTCTTCTTTCTCCTTTTCCTTCCCTCGCAGTAAAACCTAGCTATGAAACTAAACCAAGTAATCCTTATGTTCCTCACTGGAATTCATACACTAGCAAGGGCTGAAGCACCTAGGATTTGCCACAGACATTCTGTTGGTTTTGGTATGTATTGCTAACTTAAAAACAGAGTTTCAAAGACTTTTACTTCTAAATCAGTTAGATTATTAGCCAGACTCAGAATGGTAGCAGTGCTTCAGGTATACATTTTAGCTCTTAAAAGGCCTATTTATGTTTACAAAGCTATTCTATAGATTTACCTATCTTATCCTGCAAGTTTTAGTTTTTCTCTTTTGATAACAGGAGTCTGTCATATCTGGACTTCTAACACCACAGAGAGAATATCTGAGCAGTCTGTACAACTCCACTCTCCTAATGAATACCCAAGAGTTTCAACTCTTAGTAAATAATAAATGACATTCTGCTTGCAGAACGCTTCCAGACCCCTTAAAAGTTTATCCTAAAATCCTTAAATCTGTGAAATAAAACACTCAGCAATATTCTTTCATTGGGTACAGCTATTTCACCTGGGTTGGGGCAAACCCTGGTATCAATACAGGCTTGGGGATGAACAGACTGAGAGCAGCCCTGTGGAGAAGGACTTGGGGATGAGAGGCTGGACATGACCCAGCAATGTGCACTTGCAGCCCAGGAATCCAAACATGTCCTGGGCTCACCCAAAGCAGTGTGGCCAGCAGGGAGTGGGAGGTGATTCTGCCCTTCTGCTCTGCTCTCCTGAGACCCCACCTGCAGTGCTGCATCARCTCTGGGATCCCCAGCACAGGAAAAACATCRACCTGTTGGAGCGASTCCMGACAAAGGCCATGAAATGAGAAATGCTGAGAAAATTTGGATTGCTCAGCCTGGAGAAGAGAAGGCTCTAGGGAAACATTACTGTGGCCTTTCGGTACTTTAAGGGGGCGTGTAAGAACAATGGGGACACATTTTTAGCAGGGCTGTTGTGCTAGGACGAAGGATAATGGTTTCAAACTGAAGGAGACTCAATTTAGATTAGATGTAAGAAAAGGAGGTTTTTTTACATTGAGGGTGGTGAATTACTGGAGCAGGTTGCCCAAAGTGGTCATGGATGCYCCATCCCTGGGAACACTCAGGTCCAGATTGGACAGGGCTCTGAGTAACCTCATACAGTTGAAAATGTCCCTGCTTATTGCAGGTGGATTGGACCAGATGACCTTCAAGAGGTCCCTTCCAACCCAGACTACTCTATCATTCTAGAATTCTATGAAAAATCAGCTTGTGCTCATGATGTTTCTAGAATKACGATTTGGGCCAAGAAGAAAACATCCAATTTCCAAAAGATGGCTTTTCTGTTATCCTTTTATTCCCTGAGAAGACAAAAACTCAARTAACCTCCCACCATCCAGCTTTATTAGTGAAACCTTCAATAATCTCAGGATGCCACAGGATATGGCCACTCTGCTCACTACAATAAAAATCTACTGCCCACATAGACTGGGGACTGAAACACAATACTGCTTGGCTTTTCCCAGAAAAGTTGCAGGAACTTTTAAGTTRCAGTGATTTTAAGAGTTACTTTGTTACTGTGACACAAAAGAGGACGTAGAGTTTCCATTTGTGGCTAAAGAAAACACTGGAAAGTACTTTGGTGTGCTCTTAAGAACTTGATTAGATGGTGCACAGCAGATGTGCAAACAGCACGGATCTGGGCAATGCTGCTCTTCCAGAAGATAGGAAACTGTAACTAGGGAGCGTCCCTGCATCCAAACTAATGAGCTACACAGATTACTTTGGGACATGTGAAATCCAGTGAGGACAGTGATTGCTTTAGGCTACTTTATTCTTGCTTTCTTCTCTCAGACTAGTGGGTCCACCCTGGCTGGATGCCAAGCACCCACCAAMGCCTCTCTSTCACTCTACTCCACAGCTGGACAGGAAAGAGAAAATATAATAAAGGGTTCATGAGCTGAGATAAGGACTGGGATAGATCACTTGCCAAACAGTGTCACAGGCAAAACAGGCTAGAATTAGAGATATCAATTGAATTTATAGCTAACAAAACCAGAGCAGGATAATGAGAAGTAAAATAAGACCTTAAAAACACCTTATCTACACCCCTCCCTCCCTCCTTACTCTAGCTCCTCTCCTAGTGGTGCAGGGGAACAGGGAATGGGGATTATGGTCAGTTCATCCYATGTTATTTCTCCTGCTGCTCAGGGAGAGGAGTCCTTCCCCTGTCCCACATGGGATCCATGCCATGGGAGATAGCTCTCCGTGAACTTCTCCATGAACATCTCCAGTGTGAGTCCAACCCATGGGGCAGCACCCTCCCCAGACTGCTGCTGTGTGGGTGTCTCTTCCACGGGGGGCAGTCCTTCAAGGACAGGCTGCTCCAGCAGGGGCTCCTCTCTCCATGGGCCTCTCACAGCCTCCTCTTGGGCAGCYCTCCCACTATGAAAGCTTGGCCATGCAAACCCAACACACACATGGAAAACAATGCTCCTTCCAGACCCACTGCATGCTTTCAACCAAACCAAACTAATTCAGGGCATGGAAGGGAACAGCAAAGCTGCTCCTAAGGGAAGACAGCCTTTGAATGCTGTTCTTACTGACTGCAATGCAAACCTGGTTATTTCTGTGGAAAAGTAGTAACAAGTTTTAAAAATCTGGAAGTCAATGCCACTYCACTTACAAATTAAGTCCTGAAAACTCCCAACATGTCCTCATCCTCAAAGCACACACAAAGCTAGATTATCAGTATCTGGTTTTTTGCTTTGATTTTGTTTTTAAAAATGAGTTATTATTTGTTTTTTAGCATAGACGATGCAACTTTGAGCTAAAGCATTTGTGAGTGGAGCTTTCCTGCTTACAGATAAACCCATCTAATTTATTTTAGGTGCTGAGTACACACCTTTCCCAACCTCTTATTTTACCATCCATGATGCCACACCCACCTGTGCTGGCTCACTGATAGGTACTCGGCCCCAGGCTTGGGTATCACACGCTCTCTGACACTTGTGGCCCAGCTTTCCCCAGGGATGAGGAGGCTGAACACAGCTCTCCAAAGGCTGCAGGGCTGCTTGGAGCCCAGACTCAAAGATCTGCCTGGCCAGAGGCAGCAACGTGGATAGCATCATGGTGGCTGTCACACTAGACTTAAAATGAAAATGCTCTTAATGTGGCAAGCGCAGCAGAAAGCAGAACGGGCAAGGTCAGAGATSCTTGTTCAGTGGGGCTGAGATTTCTGCCCATCCAAAAGGCAGCATGGGCAAAACACACAAATTCTCTGACTACTGCTAGGGAAGGGCAGTTGTCAAAGAGGAAAGAAACTGACTGAAAAAKGTCCACTAAGCAGACCATTTCTTAAGCTTGGCTCCTCCTCTGGCCCTAGCTATTTTTTATTTCCCCACTATAACTGTGGAAACAGAGCCTCAATGTCCAGAAAGACTGTGAAAGTTGCTTGTTTCAATCTGCTGCTTTGTGAAAAGAATAAGAAAGCATTAAAAAAGTGCCTAAATTAGTTATCATAGTGGCCCATGCTAATCACTGTCAGTGAAACATTTGGTTGAAATATGAGCCTGAGGATGCCTATCAGAAAGTTCATCTTGCTTGTGGGGTTATAGGGTCTGGGGCAAAGCTTGATTATGAACTCTAGCCTGATCTTCCTCTCCACCAGAAAATATTTCCTGCTCATGTATCTCACCATTGCACCAGCCTCTCTTTCACAATGGGGCATCAGGACAGAACTGGTTGAAATCTGTAGGACAAAGAATGCCAAGTTCTGTTCCACCCAGTCTGTTTSCCTCCTATAAACTGACTGCCTTCCCCCTCTGTCCTACTTATTGTATTTCTCCCTTTTTCTTCACAAGCTTAAAACAATGCCTGGTTCCAGACATTGGAAGGCACGAGGTATGGTGTCCTGCAGGCATTGGAGGATTGGGATGTGGACTGTAAATAATCTCTCCAGGCACTAACAGCTTGTCAAGCAAGAGAGCAATCCCTTTGTCTGAGGGCATCTCTTCACTTCCCCCAGCCTGCTACAGGCCATAAGTACAACAGGCCATCAGGACAACATGCCCACAACTATTTCAGAAACTGGGTATTACAGCAGRCAGCTCCATGACACTCTTTGTTTCAAGGCTGACACTTTTCAGTGTCACATCTTGGGTGCCAAAGTGGCTGGCAGTTCCAACAGACTGCATTCTCTCACCTATGGGTTGTATATTTGAGTGAAGAGGGCTGAGTCTTGCCTCTCAGGGTGATTGAAATCCCATTTTTCCTCCTCGTGCAAGCCATGCTACCACGGCAGAAAGAGGTCTGTGGGTGCATCTGATCCCTACTCCCTATCTCAGACAGGGATATGTATTAATGAAATTTCAACCTTCACAAAGTCCTTCCTTTTCCCAGCATGAAGCGGGGGATAGATGGTCCTTTCAATGTCAGGGGAAAAGRGAGTCTGTTCTAAGGAGCTCAAGAGGCCTTTGACCTCTTGGGAAGTCCAAACTTTCTTTTTGATCCACTTGCCAAGACAGATTCTTCTGAGAMGGTCCCAGTTCCCCTCCACTGTTGCCTCAGCCTATAAAAGCTTTCCCATTTAGGGTCTGGAGAATAAGACTGGACTGAAATTTGCAAAGACTTTGGATCGAGGCTGCCCTTAGGTAAAACTGACAGAGGGGAGTGATGGTGGCCATGAGAATGGTTAAGGCCTCCTGGGTGAGCAGTGTGAGAGTCCCGCTGGGGAGGAATGACCCTGGCATAGAGGGTGGGCAGGGTGTAACCAAGGCAGYACATGACTGTCTAGAAAATCACTGATTTCATGTTCAGCAACACACAAAGATTGCTTCCAGCTACTTGGTGTCTTCCTAATGCAGGTGGGGGAGAGTGAGCCAGAAGGATTTTTGACATGTGAGGGCTTTATGCAGTGAGGGATGAAGGGGTGGGATGGTGCTGAAGGAGGAGGGATGCCGCTGGTTGTCTTTGATGTGCTCGAGCTGCCAGGTAATAAAACTGTCCAGAATTTCAGGACACAGCCCATGCCTGAGATTAMTGTCATGGCTCCTACAAGAAGTTATATATTGCAAGCACTGAAATGCACATCCTGTGGACTCTTTCTCCTTTGGGGAGAAAAATGAACATTTATGAAGTGCAGACATCCTCTGCAGCCATGGCCAACACTGTGTTCAGTCACAGGTGAGTAAACATTGGCCTTAGCTGGTTGTCTTTGCATGGAATGTTATTTTCACCCTAACTCTGCCCTGGCTAGTGACAGCCCCTGTRCACCCACTCTCCTGGCAGTGACTGGGGAATTCCTGCAGCCCAGTCAGAAACATTGCCCACCCTCTGAGAGCACCATCGCATCAACTAAATCCTATACTTTTTTTTTTTTTAAATCTTCAACCTTTGCACACCATGCCATGTCTGCATTTAATCCTCAATAAAACTGCACAAATCATGGCTTTCCCACACCACTACCAAGAATCCTCATCACAGGAAGACTTTTGGGCTGACTGGTGACACARCTGCTCTGACTGGAGGCAACATCCTACAAGAAGTGCTGGGCAGAGGGACTGATCCATCCCACAGAAACATGCCATCATATTTTCTGCTACCTCATTCTGTTGTCACAGCCACAGCTTTGCTAAGCTGCTCCCTRTTAATCGTGCCAAAGTTCACTGCTGATCATGAGATGCCTTCCARTCCCCATATTCTCTTCTCAAATATCAGCTACCGGCTGCTAGGTGCTAGCAGACTTAAATTCCTGGTAAAAGTCCTGGAAGATTAGTTTTGTTGAGTTCAGGCTTCTGAAGTGGTGTGAGACACCACAGGGTAAACTGAACTCCACTTTGATGCTTCTCCTGCTCAATTTGATATAGGGATCTGACTGCTTGATCACAGCACAGATTGGAAAATTGAAACTGCTGTAGGGCACTTTCCATTAAATCAGCTGCAGTGCACACAGCCAGACTGTTGATTATTTAGAGATTTTTTTTTAATAAAAAGAATTAAAATGCAGCTAGATGCATCTTTAAATGCAGGGCACGCCCTGTTGTTAATAGCTGTGCTGATGAGAAAAAGAAGGGATTAAATTCTTTTCCACGTAATTCATGACTTTCACCTCACCCCTTTCCTCTTCACCTGAATGCCTACAATCTTCAGGGGGGCAACAGAATGAAAAGCTCTTTCTGCATAGGCAGATCCAATCACCCCTTCCTACAAATCTTAATCCATTGGACACTTGGCAGGGTTTCAACAAAGAGCCATGGGGCCTCCAGTTCCCCCATGCAGAGAATCTGGCCCTGCTGTGACCCTGCCATGAGCTCTGGTCTGCACATTACAGAATAATTTTCWTCCCTTTGCATCCATCTCAAAAGCAAGGATTGAAATTGAAGAGTTTATGAAAAAGAGATTTGCTAATACCAGACATTCAGACAGTCATCAAACTTTGCAGTGAACCGGAGTGACAGCATAAACCAGCATAAGGCCTCTCTGGGAGTTTAACTGTTGAAATGCAGTACTATGGAGAGCTATTTGGTCCAGAATATAATAATTTTACACTGCTTTCATTAGCTGTGTAAAATATAAAAATTATATTAATTGAATTGTGCTCAATTAAAACATAAGAAATAAGTATGTTGAATTGTCCCCTTGTCATTTTTATCAGACTCATCACAAAACAGGTTTGAGTCAGAACTGTTTTCAAGCRCACACAGAACTTACGCATTATAGCCATTCTCCTTTGAGCTCAGTAAATATAAATAAACATTGCAGCTTAAATATATGGCCCATTCCCACTCCTTTTTTCCAGGTGAATCAGGACATTTTTCTTACCTGGGTATGGCACTCTCCCTTTTGTWACCAGCTCTGTCAGTAGGATCCCAAAAGACCACACATCGGACTTTATTGTGAACCTTCCATACAGGGCCGCTTCTGGTGCAGTCCATTTAATGGGAAATTTCGCACCTAAAGAAAGAATACACGAGTCTTAACCAGAATATAGGCARAATCAAAGCACCAGTTCACATGTGACTGCTGTGTTCTGCAACACGTGCAGGTGGAAGGAACTGCAGACAAGTATTAACCAACAGCTCCATGGAGTAGTCAGAGAGGACAGGCGGGCGGAACATGTAGGGAATCAGAAAAGATGAAGCAGGAAAGCGGTGGGTTTACCCCACATCCCAAAAGAAGGAGMAGACATTTTAATTCATGTTTTAAGTTTTATAAAATGAAAAAAGCACAAAACCATTTTAAAAACAAATAAGCCAAGTATAATAAAAATTCTTTCTCMCAAAATGTTTTAAATTAATATTTCCCTGCAATATTAAAATATTAAAACACAGCAGATATAAGCAGAAATGAGATATACTGGAAATGCACCTCCCAGTTTGTCTGCTCAAGCTGAGCAAAATGCAAACAAACAAACATGGTGAAAACATAAATTAAAAGCATGTCTAGTATTTCATTAGAAACATGCAAGGATTTTAAAATAATACTGCCATCTGAGTTGCTTGGAGTGCTTGATGTCAAGGCACAACTCTGGCCTGTGATTTATAACCTGACAGTGTACTTTAAGCTCCTGGCACTGAAAAGCCTGTAGTGCCTTAAATACGTGCAGTTCTAATGTGCTCATCCATCATCAGAGCTTGCAGGAGCCAGTTGCAGCAAGGATAGTAAGATAACAAGCCTTTAAACACTGATTTATTTGCTTTTCCAATCATTTACTGTTTTCTTAGGGAAAATATTTTCAGTATGACTTTAAAGAAAAGTCTTGCGGTAATAATTAACTCATAGTATGCACGAAAAAATCTGCAGACATTTCCCTGGTGCCTTGTATTAACATACAGGCAAAAGAGTTGCACTGCTTGTTGCWGATCCCTAGTGACAAACCCTCTTGAATTTGGAAACAGACTGACTTCGGCTTCACATCATCCTCTCATAAAAGTTCCCTTCGCTTTCAGGAGTGTGAAAGTGTAACACAGACAAATTGCTCTCAGGGAGTGAACTTACAGCATTGTTTAGAGTTCCCTGCTGGCACTGCTCTGCCATCACAGCCACTGCTCCATGTCCCATACCTTCTGCCATACACCCCAATCTGACATGATTTAGAGTCCAAAGTAAACACGGTAATTCTAATCTCCTTACTAAGTAAAGCTTCGATGTGCTATGATTTTTGTGCTCTACATGCAAATGATCCTAAGAGAGACTAGTACTCTGAAACAAATACTTTTTTTTTTCCTAGGGAAAATTGTAACTGCTTGAGTGAGTCCTACTAAATGACCTGCAAAGGTCCTGCTAAATGACAAAAAAGATGGAAGAGAAAGTTTCAAATCCCTAATGCCTGAAATCAGGAATTTAAGTCTAGTTAAGTGTCGTACATCACTAGTTACGTTTGCAGAGGTGCCAGAGGACTTTTGGATGCCTATTCACTTTTTAGTGCCTGTCTCTAACATATTTTCATTGATGCATACATAGGCAGGAACTAAAATTTGGTCTTGGCTTTGGTCTCAATCTTCTTCACACTTTGTGTGACCAGTCCTGGTTTACAAGACGCAAAATTTGCAGAACTTCATCTTCTGTTACAAACCGCCTTGGCTGCGCTGTGTGAGTTCTCTGCAGCAGCAGCAGCTGCCATCACTTGRGCCTCTGTCCTGGAGCTGGCCCTGCTTCAGCAGCACCAGCAGCCACGTGGGGCTGGCAACTGGCTGCTCCAGCTGTCGGGAGATCCTGGGACTGTGCAGCCCATGTCAATGGCTGGGGAAACTGCAAGCTGTGTGTATCTGGTGGTCAGGCTCCCTAGGACTGCGAGCATGGCTTTAGAAGGGCCCGTGCAGGCAGCCCTGATGGTGAGGGCTGATGTCCCTCTGCTCTCTCCTACGTGCAGCCAAGATAGTACACACACCCCGTGCCAGCTGAACAAAGGAAGAGCTCCAGGCTGGCCAGGAGCCTGGAGACTCGGACATTGGCYGGTGCTGTGAGAGATGGCCATGCAGGAGGGTTTGTTCATGTGTTACACACATTTTATTCAACAATTTCTTTTCTTCTTTAATCAGCTGTGTTTTTTCTGAGAAACTTAGCCAAATCTGCTCTAATTCCCTTGTGCTTCATACTCTGATCCAAAGATAGCACCCACCTACAACTCATCTTTGGAGGAAGGAAATCTCTTCAGACTCTTTTGTGGCCAACTCCCCCGGTGTTTTTGTCTTCCTCGACCTGCTGCCAGTGTGGCAGTGTGGCAGTGTGGCAGTGGGAGAGAAGTATGTGGTATGTTGTCAAACCACAGGATGATGAGAAGCAATGTAAATCCCTGAGAAGGGGGATCAATTCCAGGACATCCCTTTTCCTGAGAGCTAGAGCAGTACAATCTGCACTGGAGTGTGATGGGAAGTGCTGGAAAGACAAATGGTCTGTGCTGTGGATTTTCCAGTGACAGGACAGCTATTCATTACTTCTCTATGTTGCCCCTGCTGTGGATGATTCTCTGTCTAAAGCAACTAATATAAAAAAATCACGTTCTGCAGTTTGTGCTGTATTTCCTGACAGATGACAGGGGTGGTAGATGGGGAGGAGAAAAATGAAAGGTTGGCAGAGAGCTTACTAGCAGAGCCCTGCCTTGTGGTTTTCTGGCCCTAAACCAGAGACTAGATGGTCCAAGAGAGCCTGCAATCCAGTATGGCAGAGCTGTCAGCAAAGGGAGATCATAAACCAGCGAGAACACACGGGGCTGGTCACCTGCAGGTACCACACACGTGCTATCACAGCACCAGGAGATCCCACACAGCCCGTGTGCATGGGGTGTGTGTGCTTGTCTAACAGGGACCCCCCTCCAAGCTGCTGCCTCTCATTCAATGCCTGGCACCGGAGACAAAGACAGGGCACTGCTGTGAAAGCACAGAAATTCCAGATGTGTTGAGCACTGCCCCAAAGCCTCCTGCTTGCTGCAGCTACACCAAGTGTTCGCACAGGCCAGAGGCTGTGCATGGCTCCTGATGGACACACCGTTCCAGTGCTTACTCCCTTCCCAACAGGCTGATTAAAAAACCTACCCCCTTCCTCTGCCCAGGCCTCAGCAGCTTATTAAACAAACCGACTTTGTGCTGCAAACAAATTACAGCATCAGATAAAACGTGAATTACTGACAAGCATGTTAATAAATCTGATAAGCCAAATTACCCCAGCTGACAAGGCAGCCCATCTCCTACTTTGAAGGTAGATTTTGCATCAGTGGRGGAGGGATCTCTCTCTTCTTTTTGCCAGAACCTGTGTTATTATAAACTAGCACATCAGTAACCCTACACATAAAAACCAACTGCACACTGCATTTATCAGGTCAGAATGGCCTGTCTTTGCCCCAAACAAGGTACTAATCTGCAGCTTTTATCTCAGTCCCCTTTTTTTTTTTTTTTTTTGAAACGTTTCAGCCCAGGGAAAGCCTTTTTTGGGTTTCTGCACTGCATGTAACCACATGAAACCAAAGCTGCTGATACAATTTATGGCTAGAGCAGCTAGCCCTGAGCCTGGGAGGATTTTTGTGAGGCTCAGCCCTGTACTTGGGACCTCTGCACGGTTCTGCCCAGGCATTCACACAGGTTATCTCCCAGGAGGATTTCCTTGGGAAAAATCATTCCCTGGCCCTGCTTTAATTCTTTGCTGGCTWTAAGCAGGTCATGTGATGGGAAGGTGCAGAGGGGGCTGGGATGATTGAGTGACCTTGAGAAACAACTCTCAGCATGGTTTCTTCTGAGGCAAGTGAAAATCCCTCAGAGCTTGGGTTTTTTTTTCAGATCTAAATCTTGATGAAGCAGAAACCTCTGCAATTCATGCCCCAGAGCCACTGCCAGCTTGGTAACGATCCTGTTCCTGGAAATGCTGCAAARCTGCTGCCTCTTGTACCTTAAAACCAAACCCAATGCAGGACCCCACGATCTAAGACCCAAAAACTCGGGGAGCTATTGGCTTAGCAACCCGGGAATTCAGTGTGGCATTGAATTGCTTTTGGGGCTGGAAAGGGAAAGCCGCAAAAGGTAAAAACGAAGTGTTGAAGCAAGCACGAAACAGGAAACGAGTCAGCCCCGGCAGGCCGTGATGAGCGCCGTGTGGGAGGGACTGTGCGATTACATTTTTTGGTKCCGTGAGAACGAACGTGAAACGACAAGGCTGGCGAACAGCAGCGATGAGGAGCAGGCTGGGCTGAGGGACCCCTCCCCGGCAGCGGGGGGCGAGGGGCGGSACTGCGGCTCCAACACCCCTCCGCAACCCCCCTTCCCCTCGCCTTCCTCTTGACCCGGCCGTGCTCCTTCTCCAGGGCACATGGCCGCTCTGAGGGAGGGGATCGGTGATCCCACCCCGGGACCCGGGGGCTGAGAACCGAGAGTTCCTGCTCCTGTCCGCTCCTGGGCTGGCGCAGGGAACCGCAGGTACAGAGCGAGAACAAAGCCATGGATGCTACAGGCTGCAGTACAGTCAAACAAAACAGGTCTGATTAGCCCGTGAACAAATCTCTGCAAAGAGACTGGAGAGAACCTGGAAGGSGGGAGGGAAATTCCTGCTTATTTCTAGGAAATCAAACTAAGAAGCATYACTTGATTTTAAGCAGGGCAGGAAAGAGTTATTTCTAAGTGTTAAGGAGGCAAAAAATGATCGGAGAGTTTACAAACACGTACTAGAGCTCCCAAAATAGCTCTGCCTTGTCTGGAAGGCATCAGAAAGATCCTTATTGTTTCATGTGTGCTTGGAGCGGCATTACTGCAAGTACTGCCAGTGTGTGTAGTAGAAACACGGCCTGGAAAATAACTCTGCATGATTTTTTTTTTTTTTTTTAATTAAGACAATTTGAAATTTGTATCAGTTGCCACTGCTTAGGATAGTAACAACCCTAACCCAGCGACTCTGTGGAGCACTGGCACTCCCCACAAAAATGCCAAGTGCTTAGCCAAAACTCCACATAACTGTGAACCATATCAGTGTAAGGGTAGCAGAAATGCATTGGAAATACTGTGCTGGAGGTGATGGGAAGAATCTCTTTGTCCTGTAGGATACCAGGAGTTTTAAGTCTTGCCTTACAGGGCTGACACAAGCATCATGACCAATGGAAGGAAGCAAGAAAGGCTCAATGCCTGACACTGTGTGTRTGGGGAAGATGTTGCAATAACAACAACCCAAAGAAACACGCCCCGATGGGGCAGGCTGCAATACAGTCCACCAGTGTAGCCTTTGAAATGGGCGTCACGCTAAAAAGGCATGTTTTCCCTCTTTGATTACTCACTTCCTTTAAAGCAAGAGGAGCCAAATGCTCATTACAAGCCAAGAATTTTTTTTTTGTATTATTTAATGGCAGTGTATAGCTGCTAGTCACACACTTTAAATCATTAGTGGCATGACCATCTCTTTCCTTCCTGACRATTGCTGAGAAATGACATTGCAGACAACGAACTGCTTTTTATTTACCTCTCATAAATCAGGAGCAGTCAGGCCTCCTTTGTTCAAACCCAAAAGAAAATAAACCGGTCAGTAAAACATTACCACCAGGCTAAGTAATACCCACACAGGTTCAGGAATCCTGCACTCTAGCCCGCTGGGGCTCAAAGCATCCCCATCTGTTTCCTTTCAAAATATTTAATCAGAGACAAAAGTGACAGTGGGGGAAGGGAGCAGGAGATCAAGCAAAGCTGGAGAAAACCACCTCTTCCCCACGCCAACAATGAGCTCTGTACTAACACATTYAAGCCAAAAGAAGGAAGACTGCTGAGGAGAGAGTGACCAGAGACTTTAATCTTCAGATTTTGCAAGGAAAAACATTTCCTTTCTCCCACAGGAGTTGCCAATCTGGAGCACTCCCTGTTCCCCTCCCCTCTGCTGGCCAAGCTTTTCTCTTGTGTCAAAATTCCCACTGAAGCAGTAGTCAGCTAGATAAACAGAGCAGTCCCCAGATGCATCCCCTCGGAGGCTGAAGTAATAGGTCATGGGAAACAAGCAGAGGCAACMATTTCCTCCTGATACTGTGGTCTCCACCAAGCAATGCTCAAGCTGAAGCCTAGCTAAACAAACCAGAACTGAATTCCAGCTGAAAAAAAATAAAATCCAGTGTTCATTAGCAACCATGTTTCTCCCTCAATAAATCTTAGGTTCACCCTGGCTGCCCAACTGGCTTGGAGGCCAGGTTAATTGCACTGAAATGTAAATTGAGTGTGTGCTACCTAGTCAAAAAAGCCTCCCTAGAACAAGCTACCCCTTAAGAAAGGGTCAAAAATATTACTGAAAGTAGGAAAACCTTTCTACAAGATGTGTGTAGTTACAGCTCCTTGGGTCTCTCTTTTAGGGAATTCTGCAGCTCTGAAAGACTTCAGCCTCACTCTGAGGTCAGGGGAAGGAAGCATTGTCCATTGTCCTCAAGTATGGGAAAGATGGATAAAGTCTCCATACTTGCACCAGGAGATGAAGCCAGGCAAACATGATTCAGAKTTCCAGATCATCGGGAATGCATTTTAAAAGCCAAACTCATTCTCCCTTCCCAGACACTTTTTCCTCAATACAAGTGATTTCTGCCATGAAACAAGGGCAGAAGTGGCTGTGCTCCGTCTCCCTGCCAGGCCAGGTGTTACATTTTTTCAAAGATCCCCCACCCCAAATCCAGTGATTTTTATTTAAAAACCTTAACTTCTCATCATCACTCAGGCAGGTTTTTACAGCTTTTTCTAACATGTGAAGAGARCAAAACTATTCTGTGAGATTTAAACTGGGACGCAAACAGGTCATCATAGGATTTCCTAGGGATCAGGAGCCTGAAGAGATTTGGCCAGAAGTAGGTCACATACTTGTTTATGAAAACAAATAATTAGTCATGTAAAACTCTACATTGGGTGGTTTCCAAAGCGAACAAAAGACATGGCAGCAAACCAGRCAGAAATGGAGATAATATAGACACTGTTTCAAAGCCATTTTGCAGACTGGATCTGCCTGCCTTGTGCAGGGAAAACTCTTCTTGTTTTACACAGGGGAACAGCAAGCAGGCAGCTTTCTGTCTGCCRGAGCCTCTCCAGACACCCTTATTGCTCTGGAGAGAATGACACAAGCCTGTTTTTTTTTCAGCAAGAAGCAATTCCCACCCTCAAGCTGAAATCAATAGTGGTTAAGGCTCTGCATTAGTATCTGCCACAGGAGGACCCCACCAAAATAATCAGGCTTTGCTGTCTGAATGTGCAGCAGGCACCTCTCAGGGTGGATGCAGCCTGTGGTCCAGGTCTCTGTGACTGGGTACTGCTGACAGCAGCTCAGAGGGGTGAGAACAACTCGGGAGCTGCTGCTGCTCCCAGGCCAGGGCAAGGCATGCTGGAAACTCTCTGGCTCCTTCTGTCAACACTTAGAGAAAAAGTTACAGAAAGGGGTTAGCTCTTTCCTAAGAATTAATGGCAGGGTCCATRCTGAAACAAGGACTTTGCTCCAGAGAAGAAGCTCACAAGAGGAGGGAGTAAATGCAGATTATGAAGTACTTGGCCAGCCTGTGCTTTTTGGTGATGCACAACTGGGTTTAAGGGGACCCTCCTTGGCTTTGGCACTGATACGGATGGGCTGGTGTTTACCGACACATATTGAGCAAGCACTACAGAAAGTACTGCCAGCAGAAAGAGAACAAAACTGCAGCTCTGCAGCTTGGACCAACATCTGACTTGTAAAAAGTAACCACAAAGAGTCAGTGTCATGGCTCAGTCGGAATACATACGCTTTTTAGAAAGACTACAAAACTCTTTGAKACATTTCTATAGTGTATCAGTGGTCATCTGTGCCCAGCACCCTATGTGGCACTGGAAAATGGCATTTCTATTAAAACAACTTTTTAAGTTCCCAAGGAAAACAGTGCTCAGAGAGACAGCTCCATTGCATATAGCTACAACTCTGACCTGTCTGAAATAAAGAAAATAAGAATAGCACAGCAGTGATAATAGTGGTTAGTAAGTACTAGAAGACACAGTACAAAAGAAACATAGCTTACATATACTTTTCTGGATTACCACATTCAGACTCTYATAGCCAGTAAGTAAAATACCCTCTGTGTTACAACACCACGAGGATCTTGTCTTTACTGTCACTTCCAGCTGTGTTCTCACTCATCACCTGTGCTTCATTTTGGTCAGTTTTCAAAGAAAATACAACAAAATAAGCCATTCTCTTTAGAACATRTGTTCAGCAGTGAAATTCTGACCAGAAATTAATACGAATTCAGGATTTACTGAAAGCAGCCCCGAAGCACGGGAGAGACAACTTTTCAAAACCATCTTCCACTCTCGTCACAAGAATGACAGTGCTACACCTGCTGCTGCATTTACCTTGTCTGGCTGTGTATTCATTGTCTTCAATCAGTCTTGCCAATCCGAAGTCRGCAATCTTGCATATTAGGCCGTTGCCCACCAGGATGTTTGCAGAGCGCAGGTCTCTGTGTATGTAATTCATCCGCTCGATGTACGCCATTCCCGCGGCCACCTGCGAGCAGCGGGGAACACAAACGGTGCATTTAAAACAAACTCATACACACAAGGGACATAAAACACGTACATCTCAGTGCTCAACACTCTGAAGACACACCTGGGCCGCCATGTCCACCAAATTGGGTAACTTCAGAGCTCTTCCTTCTCCRTCCTTTAAGAAATCTAGCAAACTCCCTGCGAATGCAGAATGGAGAGATGTTAGGAACACTACTCATCAGAATGGAGGTGCAGCAATATGTGCAATACTAAAGACAGCAATGTTTTAAGTTCAAGGGATAGTTTCAAAACCCCCATATCTTCAAATTCTATTATACTCGCTTCACTCTTTAAGGTTGTTTTGCAGAAGAATGTGCTGCTAGTATGAGAATTGCAGGGAAAAGGAACAACATTGTTTTAAATTTTCCTGACCATTACTGAGAAAGCTGATCTTTCYTAACTTTTCCAGTGCTCTTTAAAACTACATACCTGCTGCTCTCTAAAGGCCTCAGCTAGCTGCAAAGAAGCAGCTCAGTTCCAAGCCACACAAATTACGGAACAAGTCAGATCCCAGCTCCAAAAGAAAGGTCAGCCTGGAGCCTGGCGAGCCCAAGTGGGATAGGATCATAACAAAGGCTATTTTTCCTTAAAAATTAGCACTGCTCCTTCTCTAAGTAACCCAGAACTAAATACAGTATGAACCATTAAGTTGACCACTGTGCAAATCTGGAGAAGACAAAGAAGAGATGAAAGGAAAGCAACTTTAGCAAAAGCTATAAGAACATTGCTTTCCTGTACAAGGGAAAACAAGAAGGTACCCTGTCACTTTACAAAAAGAGCCTAGGATGTTACAGWTTCCATTCTGATCTTGTACTCGAAGAGAAGTGTGACAGTCTCCTTTAAATAAGATCAGCGAATTGGTATAACAATAAGGGAAAAAGATGATTAGGCATTTCTCCCTTGATAAATTGTCAGCCTCAAGCTCAGATCCAAAGATGTAAAATGTTACAGTACAAACTAGTAAGGTAAGCCAAAATAAACCCCATACTTCAGAAGGGTTTCGAAAAGTCTTTCTTTTTAAAGGGAAAAAGCATATGCTTGTCACTGAGACATGATTAAAGTGTGAGTTAGTCAGGGCTTGGATGCCTCTGAGGAGGGAGGTGGGCAAGCACCTGCCAGGAAAATAAAAGTCAACTCCAAATAGACTGAAAGAATGCACTTAAAATTTCAGACTGTATCCTCAAATGTACAATGAAACTTCTCTGTGAGAACTTATGTTTCCTATTTGGTTCATTTGCTTTTCCAAAACAAGCAGATTTTTTGCTCTGCTCTCAGCACCCCTGCTGGAGATCTGATGGASCAAAAAGTTTTCCTTTTCTCATTTTACTACATTGCTATGAGCTACGTAGATTAAGGAAAAGGGAGAAGGGGAAAGTGAAGGAAAAAGAGGAGGGAAAGAATAATATGTGTAAATCATGTATTAAGATGATAAATGGGGTGGACTGAAAGTGAACTGTGATCTGAGAATGAGGTGCATGTGATAGAACTCAGGACTGCTAAACGAAGAAACAGAAATCCTAGGYCAACTAATGAGCACTGAAGGAAGATGCCTTAAGAACTCTCTGATGCCAGGAAAAGCCAGGATCTTGGGMAGCAGCAGGTAGTGCCATCAAACCTAGAAAATGCAAATCACCAGTCAGGTAAGTTCAGATGCTGATGCAGTTGGAATCACTTAGGCTGCACCAACTTCTCTCTCTCTCAGCTAGCAAAAATTTTCTTTGTACATCAGATTTTGGGTGCAATTCATAGAGGAATTCATAATTCTTCTAAAGCCAGAGGTGAATCTAGTTTCTTGTTCCCTCTCTCCTTCCTTGCATGCACTCTACTGCACCTCCCTCTGTATCCCCAAGGAGCACCAATAAAGAAAAAATGTTATCAAGCACGGCAGCTCTGGCTTCACCTTTACTCATGTACTCTGTGACAATATAGATGGGCTCTTCAGACACCACAGCATAAAGTTGGACCAATTTGTCATGTTTTAGCTTCTTCATGATTTGGGCTTCCTCTAAGAAGGATTCTGGAGACATAGTGCCAGGCTTCAGGGTCTTGATAGCCACTTTAGTATTTCCATTCCAYGTACCTATAAGCACAGACACTTAGTTAGATTAAATACCTTCTGTCTAATGTAACCAATGAAAAAAACACCAAGGACATTTAATATAAGGGGATTTTAAAAAAATTAGGTTCCCATGTTGCCTTATTATATTCCTCCCACGCCTCCCTCATATTTTAGTTTTTTTCTRTTATACTGAAAAATAATACTCCCATTAGCTCTGGAGCACAATTGCTGTGGTCCTACTCAGACAATGTTTCCAGTGATCTCCACAGAAACCTTCTCTGAGTAAGAAACATGGGACTGCTGAAACCCATCTTCATGTATTCTTTTGCTAACAAGTAATTGCAACAACACAGCTCCCGTCACAAATTTGGACAACAAAACTGGTTAAACCCAGAACTTCTCAATTTGCAAGACATTTGAGCATTTTGGTTTTATTCTGAGTCAGATGAAAGAAAATATTAAAAAAAATCCCAAGAAACAAATCCTGAATTGATTTCATATTAGAAACACGGGTGTGTTTCCAAACCGAAATGCGTCTTTTTCCTTCCCCTCCTTATCCCCAGGAGCTGCTGATGGAAAATGAGCTGGTGCCTGTCCACTTCCATCRGCTCTTTACTTGTGGTCAGCACTGAAATGGACAAGCTGCCTCATTTTTCAGCCATCACCTACCAAGCCTTCCAGAACACCCAAAAGCCTGCACAAGAACCTGGAGAGAACTGGGGAAGGCTGACTCAGGGCATCCCCTAAGAGGTGGGGCTTCACTCGGGTATTTGGAGGGGAAGAAGGAGGACTGGAAAGAAAGAAAACCCGGAAGATCTATTTATGTTAACAGTGGGGTTTCTTCTATTTTGTTTGGTTTTTTTTTTTATTTTTGCCTTTTTTTTGTGTAGGAAGAAAAAGGAAGGAAAATCAAAATGGGCAGAAATACCACTTTCCTAGTTACTTCTGGTTGTCCTTTGCCCAGACTTGCCAGAACCCTGCTCCGCAGTCAGGGCTGACATGGCTTTGAATGTGATCTAGAGGTAGGGAGCTGCTGTGTGATAAGGCAAATCAACACTAAATGACTTTAGGATTAATCACATTGGGTAAAACCACCCCTCTGCACTTAAGCATGAGGATAGCAGAAAGCCTACAAAGGGTACAAAAAAAATGTAAAATGAAATGTAAAATGAAAAAATGTAATGTGTAAAATAACCCAGTTTGTTAAAAGTACGTGAACAACAGGGCTCAGCTGCTGCATGGGAACTGGCTAAGCCAAAATAGCTTTATCACGAGCTTTTGCAACATGCCAGAGCATAAAATGAGCCATAAAATGAACCCTTTTTGTGTGCAAATGCTCAGGTCCCAGGTCTACCTTGCCCAGTTGAGGACAGCAGAAGAGCAGTGGAGGAGCTGCTGCTCCTGTACTGCTCCTCACTTTTAAAGGGCAATCCCAAATGTCTGGATGAGTTTGAGGTCCATATTAGTCAAAAAGTGTGCAGTGCAAGTTTGGTTTTCATTATGCCTTGTTTACCTTCTGCCAGGTATCACTGTCCTGTCAGTGGAATAATGCCTTGTGTTACCATCCCCGCTACCCCAGCACGCTTCAGAAAGACTCTTGGAAGCCTTAATTTCACTCAGTTCTTCAAATCAGAGCTGAAGCAGGAYTTTGTTCTCTTTGTGGCACTCCTGTGTAGGCTGGGAAGGGTGTGGTTTTGCCTCCAATTTCAAGCAGGGTGGCCAAAATATTTTCTGATGGGTGACAGGGAGCRTATTTTGTCAGGAGTCCCTGAAGCTCCAGACTGCAGTGTGCCATCATCAGGGCCCCTTTGCAGAGATACTGCAAATTGTATGAACAGGAAGGAAACCAGAGTTTCACGGGCACCAGAGTGGCATTAATAAAATAGGATTTCACCTTGTGTGTTAAGAGGATTAACCTGTTTTAATAAAAATCCCAGGACTTGTTCTGTTGCCATGAAGTGTTTTCAGCAAGTCTGTTTTTAAATACTTTTATGAATTTCTCCCGTTTAAAAAAAGAAAATGGAACAAAAATGTTAACTTATCCACTAGGCCTCGATTCCAGTTTATATTCTTAAATTTTCTTGTTGTGTTTAGGTGTATTTCTCTAATAGAAAATTAGCATAGAAATTTCCCTCTGAATTCCTCCCATAAGTAGCTAGTTACTACTTAATGTGTTTTTTATTAATTTTTACTGTGTTAATSTACTCCAATTTGGTAATGCTTCAGGGCTGTTAACATATTTTTACTATACATTAACAAACGTAATTTCATAATTGTAACAATMATTTTTGCATTTCTGACAGATACTTGGTACTGGTACTTGGTACTTTATTTCTTATAGCTGTTGGTTTTTTTTTTTTTAATTTTTAATTTATTCCTTTAAGTTGTTGTATCAGTTTAAGGTCTATGGCACACAGAGCTGACCACTAACATCATCTGGAAACTTGTGCATGCATTCCAGATGGAGAACACCAAGGAGAAACTGCAGTTATCTGGAGATGCCAACATAAAATTTAGGCTGCTTTCTTTGCAACAGGTCAACTGTAGTTCTGTGAGATTCTATAAATTTCTATATTTCTAGTCTATAACTTCTGTAAATCTCACAGACTTGCTGCTGTACTCCTTGCTGTAGTCTTGCAATGGGAAACAGCTGCAAGAGCCCAGGAGAACCCGCTGGTTGTTTTGSCTGCACATATTTTTGTGTCACTGCAACAAAACGAGTGGTCAAACTGCCCCACCAAATTTTTGTGAAGAAACAACATAGAGTGATTCTTTATTTGAATTGGTAATTTTAGAGTCTATACAGAATGGCAYCTGGCACAGAAATTGAGCCACATCTCATTAAATGGCCACTATATTGTGTTTCACTGCTATGGCCATACTAAGATTTATGTAAATTGTAAATTGCCATTGTTTTATACTCCTTAAAAGAACGAGGCCCATGATGGATAAGTTAAGCTGGCAAATGTGYAGAAAACAATGTCAGTGGATTTGGAGAAGGTCAATATATCTGGACTTCAAAGTSGGGGTTCAGCTGGGCCCAGCAAATTTTGCCTCTGTATTCCTTGGCCTCTATATCGAGTTACTGGGTTCTGCTGCAGATACAAATTTYAAAACAGACTTGAAGAAGTGGACGCATGGGAAAGCTAGCTCAACAATATCAGCTTGCTGATATTTGCCATTATTTCTAAACTTGGAGAGTTTATGGAAACATTTTCAGGGTCTGATTCCATCAGTGCTACAACACATGAGGAAAGAAAAATGTCTACTTACCAGAGTCATTTCTGGTTAGCCATTCTGCCTTACAGGTTTAGCATCTTTCCTATTTTAATACCTAGCAATTGTGTAGTCACCCAAATAAACCCCATGCAATTAATGAAATTTAATGTCCTAAGCTCTCATACMACTGTGTGCAAGAGAAAGGAAGTTTCCCCATGGAGTACTGTGTTTAGGTTTGACTGTGTCAGGCAATATAAACTAACATTTCATACTATTCTGATCTTTTAGCTTTAAGATCTATACTTGAAATGTTTATTTCAGCCAAGAGGGCCTTAAAAGATCCATCCAAAGCAAAATATATTCTCTGCCTTACCACGCCACACTTCAGCGAAACACCCCTGACCAAGCTTCTGTTCCAGAAATAATGAATCACGTGCAACTTCCCATGCATCTTTAGCCAATCCAACAGTTTGTGGAGTATTATTCGTAGCAATCACAGTTAAGTTAAAACACAAACCATCAGCTTTCTCTATAGGAGAGGAAATTAATAAAAAAAACACACTTATAATCCAAAATCATGCATGCATTGAGAAAGATGGAAGGTGAGGGTCTTTCAGTGCTGCATTAAAATTCATTTGCAAACACTGTTTTTTRGATGATGAGAGTAAGGAGTTTTTTTGTTAACTTGCAGACAAAGGCTTCTTGGTATAGCCATGAGATTACTATGTGAGCCTTGATTTATTATTAAGACAGTGGTAATTTGTCAAAATCAGGACCTTCCAAGGAAACACGGAWTTTCAGTTTTCTTTTGCCATCAATTATAGTGAAAGTTGAAGATTAAAGAATTTCAAAGTCAAAGACATGATTCCAAAGACATTTTTCCTAATAGTTTGAGCTTTACTATTTTTTTTCCTGTGTGTCACAGCGTCCTATGTTTTCACCTTCCATCTTGTAATCCCCACACAGAGAGCTATTTTAGAATAATTATTTTGCTCCATACCCATCCATACTTCCCCAAACTGCCCATTTCCCAGTCTCTTGATCAACTGTAGGGATTCTCGTGGAATTTCCCAGACATCTTTGGTTTTGACAGACAGATCAGTAAGCCTTGGCATTCCTTTATGACAGGGGACTACTAAGCGGCAGCAAAGACCTGCAGCTCTCTCTGATGGAGCCAGAAGTGAAGCCAACAGCAAAGGAGAGGAAAGAAAAAAAAGTGTGACATGAAACAAATACAGTAAGCATAAAAACAATGCTACTCACAACAGCTGTTAGTTGCATACCACAAAGCATCCTGGAAGATTAGGAATTGAACATTGAAACATATTCATTTGAGACAGAACAGGAAATATTTTAGTCTTTGCACAGCCTGAAATGGAAGGTGACCGCCAATGGTTTCTCTCATGGACTCAGGACTTCCCTCCTCCCACAATCCTGCATTAAGACAAACTCTTGAGTAACTGGTTTGCTATGGTATAGGATAACTTTTTAAAAAGTAATCTGTAAATTACAGGCTGAATTGTTTCTGTACCGAGTAAAAGAAATACAGAGAAGATTAATTAAATAACAGCCATGAAAATYTGGTGGACTTTTTGAAACCTGGGAAAAGGCATTTTCTATATTCTGCTCTGTGAAAAGGTGCCTTTGTAGGTGAAATGTAAAAGACTTCTGACATTTTTTCTAGAGCAAACCTTTGTTAGCAAATGCCAGTTAGCCAGTTGTTGTTAGCCAGTCCTACATTGTTTGGGGCACGTTCATGATATTGTCTCTTGCAAAGCTTCACAGAAGACTGGACTGTGACAAAAGTCACACAAGATATTTTTACACGAGTAAAAACAATGAGATATATATGTATATATATACACATAAAAATACATATAAATGCATATTGATGAGGAGTGTACTAAACTGCACAAAGCAGACTGCAATATAAAGCCTGTGCAGTGACTTGCATSGTAAAGCAGGTGCAGCAGAGCAGAACAAGGTGGGGAACTGCAATTGCACTTCAGATTGAAGCATAATCTGTATTCTTCCGTGCAGAACTTCTTTCTGCCTGCATCCTACTGATTATGCCTCCGTGTTGCACAGAAATGGCTGTTTCCAGATCTACTTGTTTCTGCATCTGTGCATGGAAAATACGCCACGCAAATAAGCTARCCACAGGAAAACTAAAATCTGATGTATACCAACTGGTACAGTGAAGTTGAAAATTATTTTCCTTATATGTGAATTTTAATACATTATTCAGCTAGGAGTAGAGTCACCAGAAACAACTAGAAATTCTCCCTGGCAGCATACACCCATCAGGAACTGGGTGGAGAAGACAGCCAGATGTCCAGTATGAATAGCATAAGAATACAGCAGACAGAATACAAAGAATACAGAAAAATGCCCCACAGAGAAGTTGATTTCCCAAGTAAAAATTATGAAAAGTTTTTGAGCAGCAAGCATTTGGGRTAATCTGCTAATGTTATGAAAAGCTAAAATAAAGGGGAAAAAGCCCCCCAAAACAATTAAAAATACTAATTTCTGCTTAAAAAATGACCATGCTGAGAAGCATGGCAGTCTTCTGTGTAAGAATCAGTTGTCCTGTGCAGAGGTTTGGAGGACTTCAAAGYTGTATTTGTTGTACACCAATTGCCAGTGACAGCAGGATGTACTTTCAGGTGGAATAGTGCATGCCACATTTTAATCACAGGAATTTAAAAGCAAAAAAACAAAACAAAAMAAAAATTGGTGGGTGGACACAAATAGTGTGCATAAAGAAACACCCACACTGCCTTATTTATTTCACATAATTTAAATGTCAATACTTTGCACACTGAACAAAAATCCAGTGGGAAAATATACATAATRTATCAAGCAACATATGCAAACCTTTTGGCCATTGCTTTAGGTAACTGAATTCCACAATGCAGTTCTTACTTGCTTTATTAGCAACAGCATGCTGCAAAATGGCACATATTAGCAACCATTTATTCACCAGGAATTCATGCTTGGAGATGTGCAAGTCAAATTCCGTAATTCTGTTTGCTTAGGAGAGGGCGAACTGGCAAAACCTTTAGCTCAGTAAAGTGTTAGGTTTTAAAAGCTCTGCTGCTGTATCCTGTGAACGGCACTCAAAGACATTTATAACCCTAATGGGAAAGGGATAACAGAAGATGCATTACAACAAGCAAGAGTCATAGATCAAATGACTCTTTGGGGCATCCTACACATACATCAGCGCAGCAGCAAACACTTTTGTTTTAAAATACTTCAGAGTGCCATGTATTATCTGAAAAATTACCTGAGTAATGCTGAACCAGCTGCTGAAGAGTTTCAAATTGTGCCCGAGTTGTGATATAATATCCACCATTGTCAAGTTTACGAATCTTATAATGTTTGACATGATCTCCTTTCATATCATCCCAGTCTCGAATAGACAGGGAATAGGCACCTGTTCCAAGCAAAGGAGAAATAAAAAATTGTAATTAGCTTTTAGTTACAAAGATTTTGGTTTCCTGGTCAGTTTTTACAAAGTGAAAGAGAAATTGCTTCCAAAAAACTCACTGTATCTGAAAAAGAACACACTAATCTAACACAAAGCTAAGTGTCAGAGAAACCTTGAGATGTTCKCACCATGTCCCTTTCACGATGTTCTAGAAAGAAACCAGGACTTCTGTGTAAATGAAAACTCACATTTTAACATTTACTGCTCCAGGCTGTAAATTGACTTTTCCTGTTCTAAGTGTCAGATTACACTGCAAATACTATACTTAATGTAAATGCCAGTGGGTGGTAAATAYCAAGATTTTCATAGGAAGCTCTGGAGATAATGACTTTATATGTGGGTAGTGCTGTTACCTAGATGGATCCCAAACTTCTTCATAAACATCAAMCAACCAAATAAACATACTTTGTGTGCCACAGTCGTTGGAAGGTAATACTACACCAAGACTGAGCACCAGGAGATCTGCAAGAACTTCATGTTTAACTTCCCAAATCCATGTGGGGYTTTGGAGCTTACTTAGTGGGATTCAGATGCCCAAGCACGGGGATYAAGTGCCATGTGAGATGCCTCAGGACATGCTGCTTGGTGGTTTTCCCACAGGCTGTCACGTTTTTCCATCCATGTGGATGGCCTGCAGGCATTTCAAATGGGTCTGGATTCTCGTGACTAGGTAAAGGAACCTCAGCTGATGGGCTGGATTTAGTTTTAGGCGCAGTGGTGGCATTCTGCAGGTGGGCTGGGGGCTTGATTTATATTCCCATACCTAATCCTCTGGTGCTTTGAGGGCAGCTGAATGCCAACCCAGTTTCCAGGAGTGCTCTGGACTGTGGTGTAATGCCGGTGTGGGTACTCGGTGCCTGCAGTCACCTGAACAGAGCCTCAGCTCCCCATTGACCATAAAAACAGCCTGGCCACCTACGTGGGGACCTGCATGTTCAGGTGTCTTACTCTGAAGGACAATCCTATTTCACATCCAGTGACACACATGTTGGCTCTTTACAGTGTCAAAAGCAAAGCTGCTTTTTACAGCGTAAGGTAGCATCTGAACAAAAACATGGCCCACTTCAAAGGCAGAGAAGAAAACAAGCCTTCACTCACGGCTCAGACAAATATCGTGTCTGCTCAAGGGAATTTAGACATTAAAGGGAGAAGAGGTTACTGGCAGCTGCAGAGATCTCAGGAAGGTCCTTGTTTTGGAGCCTCTGTTGTTTTCACTGGTAACCATGTCAGCTAAGGGCAGAAAAGGAAAACCACCAGCAAACAATTCTGAATGAGATGAAAGGTGGTCCCAAGTGTAAGATGTCTTTCTTGGATGCATTCTCAGGAAGAAGCCTCTTTGACCACATTAACCAGCAACAGGTTGCCCTGGTGGGTGGCTCATCCCTGAGGGAGCTGCAGCGAGCAAAATGTCTCCACCCTGACTCCAAGGACTTCTCAAATTCCCTGTTGTTTGTCCCCTATATAGGAAGAAAAGAGCACTTAAACCGGATGATTCTGGTTTATTTGAATGGGAGGCATGCTTAAAGAAGTGTCAGGGATTTTATTTCTTTTTCTTTTAAAAATTTAATTTTACTTTATTTATTTTGGTGGGGTTGGAACTAGAAGATCTTTAAGGTCTCTTCCAACTCAAGCCTTGCTGTGATTCTATGATTTCTAAGTGGAGAAAAATACTGTTTGTTTAGGAGTTTTCTGAGGAGGTTCTTCCCCAGAGTCAGTACATCTCTCTCAACTAGGAGTTCAAAGCATTTTTGTGATTTACAAGCATATCTTGTGCATGCTTTGTACCACCACTCTGGGCTGTATGTTGTCAGCCTCCTTTCAGAAGCTTCCAGGCAGTCTTCTCCACCTCCACATTTTTGAGTTTTGATCCACTGGCAGCAGCTGTATTTTCTTTAGTCACGCTCCCTGCCTATCTGGTCACTATTTCAGATTCTTTAGGAAAATGTAAACAATCTGTGGCTCCAGGTCTGCAATCAGAGCTGTGTGGGTGGCCCTCTGTGGACCCCCGCTGACCTCAGATCAAGTTGCAGGACTGGAGCTTTGGTTCAAATTTGGACATAAACAAGAACCAAGATGGATTTTATTATTCATTTATTTAGGCTGTTGGCTATCTACACTATTCATTACTATCTGATAATTCTGTATTATATAAATAATAAAAATTTGGGATAGAAATACAACATTACAATATATCATACTAATGAATTTTTTTTAAAGCTGAACAACTAAAACCAGACAGCCTTGAAGGCTGGAGATTGAAACCAGGTGAAGTATTATACAGACAAGAACTGATGAAGTACCTGGGTAGTCAGGCTCTGGAAAAATGAAAAGCCAGCTCCATATGATTTATTTTGAAAGTAAAAAGAGAAGGCAACTATGATCAAGGGAGGTTAAATTCATGCTGAAATCATCCATGATGATACTTTTAACATGATCCTGATTAATTTTATTATTGTTATTATTTAAAGCAGAAGAGACAATTCTAGGTCACAAAACAATTCCTGCCTCAAGCCCAAGATGACTACTTGGGGTAAGGCATTTTGAGAAGACTTATGGCAGAAGCCCACCCAGCAGATTTTTTTCTCTCTCACGAACAACAAGCTCGCTRTTTTCTTCTAACAAAATACTTCAACATTAGAAGGATGAGAATGGTAATAGACATTTTTTGCAAAAACCATGCATGTTTGTTTTTTTYCCAATAGCTTTGATGCAAACTCTGGCTGAAGATGTAAAAGCCTTAAGTTTGAACACAGAGAAATTAAGCTTGCTGCTGTAAGTCCATCCATGATGGATTACTATATCTCTTCAATGCTTTTGTGTCTCACAAGAAATTAGAAAAAAACCSCTGACTTAGCTAAGTAAACAGGGCCGCAAAACATATCCCCTATCACAGTATAAAAATGGGGAAAACCAGACTAAACTGCAAATGTGGTTTAGAAAAACAGTGTTGTGTTTGTTTTTAAGATCCATGGTTGCATACATGAGTGAGTTTTTAAACTTGGCACACAGTGGGATAAGTCCTGCTTCTCACACACATCGCAACAACTGTYGGTGAGAAAAAACAGGTGGAGGCTATTTGCAGCAAAAGAGCAAGTTAGAGCCTGCCTTGCTCCTGGTGAGGGCTCCTTGCTGCCACGTGAAGCATGATGAAGCTGTGGGGTGACAAGAAATTGTCTGTCTGGATCAACAGCAAGCCTATTCAGATTCTGCATCCAAAACAGTCTTCAGAGTTACAGAGAGCAAAAGAAGAATCCAGTGGCTGCAGGAGGAAAAATGCAAAACTTGCAATTTTAGATGATTGAATGCAGCATCTGAAGATAGGTCAGGGAGCTAGGAATGGAAGTACTGCTTCTCTTCTTTAAACTACTTCACTAGCCATTACTCCAGTAATTTTGCATGCTAAGCCTAGCTGATAGTGTGCTCTGATCAAAGAACTAACAAGTCCGTGCTTTAATTATGTGAGCCATCATTAGACTACAGAACTTAGATGGAATTAATTCTAGTGACTTATGCCTCCCACAGCTTTTGTTTTGGATTGTTGGTTAATTGAGAAATGGCCAGGTTTGTTTTCACTTAGTTGCAGGTTTTCTGCTCAATAGTTGTAGGAGTTARAAAGATCTTTTCATACTTGTGAAGCTTTTGAAGAAGATGTTGACAGGCCTTGTGAACAAAACGTAAAAGCAAAAATAGCACCCGCCAAGAAAACTGGAACTCTTCCAATATATTTAGAGGGAAGGAGGAGAATACATCCTTCCACTCGATTTCAACAGAATGGATACAGTTGAATACTCTATGAATATATTAATTAGAAGTATATTCAAGTCTTTTCCCTGTTAATATGTAAATTTAAAAATGCTGCATAATTTTTTTCTCTTTCTTTTTGGTTTCCCCCAAGGACCCAGCATTTCATGATCACACCATGCAGCTTGCACTGCAAATACCATGGGCTGAGCATGAGTTCTACTTGGGTTGTTCTCTACTTTGAACACTCACCCTAAGACCTAGGATATCCAGACATCCAATTCCCTAGCGCAAATATATGCAAAATTATACTTATCTCTACCTTCATACCACTGAAAACAGTATTTCACTCATACAGCCTGGTTGAATCTCATCCAATTTTTCCCGTATTATTTTCTCATTTCTGGTCAGAACACCTTTGCAGAGCCTACCTTTGGTAGTTTCACTTTCCCGGATCAGGAAGGTACCTCTGGGGTTTCCAAACGACAGCAGCTGCCTCTCGGCATCTTTTCGGCCAAGCTTGCCRAAGTACCACCTTAGGAAAACATCAGAAACAGTAAGACAAATGCTACACAGCATTACCAAATAGTGTCAMAAAGCCCAGAAAAAAAAGCCCCAAAGGGCAGAAAACTCTGTCGCTGCCAAGAGCAGTATTTTAATATACATTGCTATAAACTACACATTTGACTTACATAGTGATTTACTACTGTTCAACATTTTTGTTGCAGCCCAGCTACAAAACCTCAGCAGAAGAACAAGATTCAACCACTTTACTGTGATTCTATATGAGGTTTTCAAGTTACAGGCTGTTTTCCTTCCTGCASCAATGTTTTCGTGGTTTCACAATCAACCAAGGAAAGCAAAGACTCCAGTAGTACCTCCTCAGCTCTATAAGCTCCTCCACTGCATCTTTTATATTGGAAATAACATGAATACATGCATCACTCCCTTTCTCTGCATAGATATGTCCTCATTAGGCTGCCTTGTATATGCATTGTAGGCATATACATATCCTAGGATTTGTATTTGTTGATACAATGTGCCCTCTTTAATGGACAGCTTGCACACCAATTGACTCAAAATATTTTTACAAGTTGGTTCAGGAAAAACAAGGGCACCTTTTGGTTAAAACTTGAAACTAGCTGACATTTGAAAGAAGGAAGCAGACCTGTGTTTCTTTAGGTTTTCTTCCTTTGTTTTGACATTGAAAAAGCACCGAGCTTGTGCTTCTTTTGTTACTAATTACCTAATTATTTATCAGTGCAGTTAAGAACTGAAATAAATATAATGTAAGTCATTTGAAAAATCACTGCAATCAATCAAAACCAACCCCTCACACCTCCTTCTAATACAGCACTAATGGGTCTTTAGAACAAAAAAAAGAAAACATACTCCTCTGCTTGGATGGAATCGACTGGAGCCACATAATTACTGGGAATGTAACCAGTTTCGCCTGTTGTCAAGGAGCGGGCCTCCCACCAGTCTCCTTCCCTGTGGAAACAGAGGTGAGGAGAAGTGAGAGCAGGACAGAGCTGTAAAGACAAYGACCTGACCTCGTTAACAGCACCCAAAATTGAGTGGCGGTAAGAAGACACAGAGAAGACACAGCAACTCATCCTTTTATTGCCGGTGCACTTCCGAGAGAGCTGCCTGCATCTGAAGCCAAACAATATATGTTCCCTTACACCTATAATTATTGCAGCAATCATTAGTACTGTAGCCTTCCAGATGTAGCATAATGGCATGAAGGATCATAACAGCCCAGTGTAATCCGTTTTGGTGAGGGTTGGATTTGGGCTAGAATATTGAAAACTGTAACCATAGCAATTGTTCTAATACAGACTTTTGAGAGAGCTTATAGGAAAATTGCCAAAATGAATGCTGTGTGCTGGTTTTGGCTGGGATAKAGTTAATTTTCCTCCAAGTGGCTGGTATGGGCCTGTGTTTTGGATTTGTGCTGGAAACRGTGTTGATAAGGCAGGGATGTTTTCATTGCTGCCGAGCAGCGTTCACACAGTGCCAAGGCCATTCCAGCCTTTCCACCAGAGGCGGGGTGGGGGTGTCCATGGATCTGTGAGGGGACACAGCCAGGAGAGYTGACTCCAACTGACCACAGGGGTGTTCCATAACATATGGCATCATGCTCAGCATGTAAAGCTGAGGAAGAAGAAAGAAAAAGGGGGGGATGTTTGGAGCGATAGCATTTGCCTTCCCAAGTCACAGATAGGCATGACAGACTCCTGCTTTCCTGGGGATGGCTGAACACCTGCCTGCCTACAGGAAGCCATGGATGAACTTCTTGTTTTGCTTGGCTTCTGTGCATGACTTCTCCTTTACCTATTAAACTGCCTTTATCTCAACCCATGAGTTTTCTCACTGTTACCCTCCTGATTCTCTTCCTGATCCTACCATGGGTAAAGTGAGTGAGTGGCTGTGTGAGGCTGAGTTACTCTCTGAGGTCAAACCCCAACACAGTGACACATTCACTGCTAATTTTAAACTTCTATGASCATAATTAATCTGAAACCCAAAAATATCAAAAAGCCGTCTATCAATATCGCATTTTAAATGGCCTTTAAGGATCACACTTCGTAGTCTAGATTCCCTCTGCTGGCCACCTGGAGGAGGTATCTGAAGTAGCAAAGAACTAGGCTGCATTTTCAAATACTTACAAAACCCTCTTCTTCTACRATATTTAAATGTGAAGAGGTTCATGCAGAACCATCTTAAGGCAGCATTCTGTAGGCTTAGCATGAATCTGTCTTACACTGGTGCACACACTGGAACATGCACTGCCTTTCAGACAATGAATGTTGCTGGAAGATGTACAGCTTGAAGAGAAGTTACTTTCTCAGCTTTTTGCAGGACGCAATGATCTGGGATTTAGCAATTTTTATTTCAGTCTCAGCACCAGATTCACTGATAGTTAAATCCTACCACTACTAATAAGCATTCTCTTTTCTATTTCTGGACTGCTTAGAAACTCTCTTTCAATTCCCCTCTCCCCTTTATTTAGTTGTTCACTAAATAAAACACTATTATCAAATGTGGCTGGAGAATTCAGCCTCTTCTGGAAGCAAGCAAGTTACAGAAAATACACTGTCTAAGCTATTACTGGAAGGAAAGGTTGTGTCAAGGTGAATTCTTACTTTAAATTTTCAACTTCACTTTATTTAACAGCTTAAAGGAGCACGAACTCTATGGAAAACCACTACAAAACAGCTGTGATTAGTCAAAAAGGAGATGCTTCCAATTTTACAGTTCAAGAAACACAAAGAGCAAATAGCTTTTGTAGAGGCCGGCAGTTGACACTATTTTAATACACCCTATGTACATTAGCACATCAGGCAAACAGCCCTTTTTGTTTGTGCCWCTAATAATACCAGCTGAAGTGCTAACCCTTCCCCCATATGCTGCTGTAGAATATTTCTGAGGATTTTATGCCATACTGAGGTCGATAAATTGCACCGTTCCATTTCTTCTCCTTACTGTGCAGAGAGTCCACTAGATGGAGGTATTTTGTCGTATCTCGGGAGGAAAAAAGCAGAGTAGATGATCACAACATCAGGAACAACCCCCTGTGCTTTGACAGAGAAGCTTAAATCTCTCAAAGCACTGCCAGAAAGGAGGAGGAATGCAGGCTTTTTTCACTGCTCTTAATTTTAGCCCTGCAGCTGAGGTAGAAGGCAGYTAGTCAATGGGGCCAGACAGGGTGTGTGGGTGTGGTGGTGGGAATGCTGGGGGTGGCCCGGCATTTCGGAGCCCAAAGTCAGGCTCTGCTCTGAACCACTCTGCAGATACCTCTTTACCCCTTCTTTCTGCCTTTAGCAGAGTTTCAGTGTTCAGATCACAAGGATACCCCCTGCATGTCATTTCAAACATCACACTGAATGTTTACTCCAAAGCACAAATCAAATTTTATTTGTTGAGAGCTAAAGAAAAATTCAAACCCCTCCAAAAATTCCAGACTATGTTTTTTTTTGCACATATATACTTTCTRTTTGCAAGCAGCATTGACAGGTGCTTTTAAAAAGGACTTATTTAATATAATTCCTGATGTAAATAAAGAGAGGAAGCATTCTTATGCAAAAGCAGCTTTCTGGAGGTTCCCAGCCTGGCTCTCACTACTCTAGGGGTGTGGTTAGGTCCATGCTTATAAGCAAATAGAGCTGGCTACAATGGGAACTGAGCTTCTATAATYCTACAGGAAAATCAATGGATGCTTGGTCTTTTTTTTCCATTCTTAGAAAACCTTCTTCCAGGCAGTAATTACCTGCATCAAAATGCATGTACTGCAGCCRCCCACATGAAGGGGAATCTCTCTGTCTCACCTACTCCAAGGATGACTGCTCTGCAAGTCCTGGTGAGCACTCTCTGATTTCACCAACTGSCATGTACAAGGTATTTAAAATGTGTGGAACTTCTTATTTCGAGTTACGGCATAGTTTGTGCAAGGTTAGGAAAGCACCAGGCAATGTGAACAAAAATGGATCATAGGCTAAAAAAGGCTTTGTTTCCAATCGCTAATTTAGAWGCAGAAAGGTTTTAAACTGCTGCTCCCTCTGTAAGCCATAACTGAAGGTTCTGTGCTTTCATCTACATCAAAGCTCCTTAGCTTCATGAAATATTCCACAGAATTACCTGATTTTTTTTTTTCCATTGCACATTGAGCCAATTCCCATTCTGCAGTTGCTAYGTTAAAATCAACAGGAGTTGCACCAGGGGTGAATTTGCCTCACTGTCACTTATTGTAAGAAAGAAAGAGGAGACCAATATCACAAAACCTTTAGAAAGTGATGTACTTGRTTGTTAACCCATTTTTACCTTACACGACAGCAGTAGTGAACATAACACAGAGCCTGCCACTTTCTGTTCTTAGCCAAGAATTGCAAGATGTTCAGATATAGGTCAGTAGCACAGTGAGTTTTAGAAGTTATTTTTAAACCACTAAGGGATTTTTTTTCTRTGGGCAGTTGATAAAATTAATTTTAAGTTGATGATTTCCAAGATGGAAATCTGGTTTTCATGTCAGACGCAACAGTACAATGGTAACAGAACTTCCCAGCATGTTCTGACTGCATTACCYACCTTTAAAAGGACAAAAATGCTTTTAAATTTGGCACATGAATCTGATAATGACTCTTGTGAATCAGTTTTTACCTCATTTCTGTGCAGGGATACTTRCAGCAGACTGGAAAAAGGGTTAGCACATGCCTTGCAGAACCTCTGTGGCTACTGGTAAAGTACAGATCTGGTAGCCACAGTTCTGAGTGTGTGGTTGCTGTAAAATGTAAGCAATGAATGACACAATCTAACACTTTTTTATTTTAAGTAAAGCTGCATGTGGTTGAAGTTTTTTCTTCCCCCAACAATAAAGCCCTTTGAAAAAGTGCACTAAATGCAAGGACAAGAAGCAGAGTAAACCCCCATCATACTTGGACATCCAACACCAGATTTTACCAATAACACCAGCAAACAATACTGTAAACATTATATGTTTGAAACCACTAAAAAGCAAATTTTTAAGCCTAAAACTTACGAGCTGTTAAGTATCTGAAATTTTTCTCCTTTGTGAAAACTCAAGTCATCTTCTGTTCTTGCTTCATAGTCATAAAGCGCCACAAAAAGAGTTACACCTAAGGAAAAAAGGCAGGTGGGTTATCACAAAACACAGGAGGGAAAGGAACTTCAAGAGATGATGTGGCTAATCCATGGGTAAGCAACTCCAGCTGTTGAGGAGCAAAACAAACAGAACCCTCCTACTTTTTGAACCATGCTCATCTCTCTGGTTTTATGCATGGCGTGAGCCCTCATCCGTACAGTCACAGGATCCTGAGCAGGCAAAGGGGTTGAAGAGAGAGTTTAGATGTAACCATGCCAAGTATTTCCTTCAACCACTTGAGGTGGCTCAGCCCACACTTTCCTTTCTCCATTAGAGGGATGAGGCAGCTAGCCAAATTTGSCATGTACACATAACTTCTCACCCCCAAGTGAACCTGCAAGTTAGCAAAGGTMGGGCTGAAGACCCAGCTCCACCCTGCTTCAATTCTTTGCACTGTTTTGTGAAATAATGAAATAGCAACTAAAAGCAACACGCTGAGACAGTCATGCCTCTGCTGTAGATGCATGAACGACACTATGAGCACTAAAATAACTTTCAAGCTCACCTGTTCCTCCTCTTGTACGCAGCGTCCCTGTATGAGAGGATGAATTGACTCCACCAAACACAGTCAATCCTTGGCCTCCTGTGGCATGGAAGTTGTTGTAGTTTGGGATTGAAGTCACACCAAAGCTAGGATAGTGCTGCGGAGTGGGATCTGTCCCATAGCGGTAGCCTGAGCTTTGAGTTAAACTGCCATCCCTCTCGTCAGTCAGTTTTGTTGCTTCTTTATCCTTACATTGCACACAGCCCATTATCTAAAATCCTAGGAGAGGAAGGAAAGGACAGGTGTTCATATGTTGATGCTCACCAGATTTCCTCCAAATCCACACATGATGAGGCTCAAATTAAGTTCACTACTCAAAAGTTAAGTATTTTGAAAAAAAAAAAAAAGCAGTGGTTTGAATAAAACCAGTGACATGTTAGAAAAAAGGCTCACACAAGATCTTCCCCTAGGGAGTTTTCCGTCAAGGCCTGGGAAAGGGGAACGTCCCTGCTCTTAAAGTAGGGGCAGACCTTTGCCCAGCCCTGCCAGACAATATTTTGCATGGGGGGACAAAGAGGATGAAACACATCTTGGTCACCCTTTGCCAGGTGGACACAACTGGCAGGCAAAGGATTCAGCCAAAAACCTGCAACTTTCTGGAGGTGTTCAAGGCTGCCCTGAGAACAGAGTGAGGCACTTAGCTTGTGGTTCACACTTGACCTTGCCAACTACACCAGAGTGGACTTCACCTAAAGACTATAAAACCCTTCTTCCATTGCCAGAGCTCTGCATGGCAGGCAGAAAAGCCAAGAATTATTACAGCAGGGAAGTAGCAGGGAGCTATCAGAGGGCACAACTGAAAAAAATAGGAAGTTCCTTTTTATGCAGTACCAAACTGAAGGCTAAAACCACTGGTAGCAGAAGGTGGGGCTAGCAAAGGTACACATGTTAAGAAACTAGAGAAAGTCCCAGAAGAATTAACACGTCAAATACAGAGCAACTCGGAGCACAGATTGCGCACAGGATGAAACCGAGAGTTTCAAAAATTACAGCTCCAATTTTTTTAATTCTTACAACCTTTTGCTCAGCATCCCCATGGGGCCCAACCCAGGGCTTGGGTCAATGTCTCTTTATTTTAGGTGCTTGCCTCTCTCTATGTGGAGGGAGACAGTGGGTGATTTGCCACATCTCAGAGCAGTCCTGCAGGATCTGTCCTATTACCTGGTGCTGCCTTTCATCTGCCAGCTCTAACCTTCTATAATCCATGTGGTGGTGTTACTAAACTCCCTCCTACTGAGTCAAGTTGAACCCACACACAAAACCTGAGTTTTTGGAACTGGGTGGGATAAACCTAGGGAATCAGATAGTTGTTTGGATGCATCCTTGATCTGAACCAGTACAGAGACTCTTTAGATGCAACCTGGCACACAAACAACAGACTCTAAACAGTTGGRCTGGAAGAGAAATGGCAGAAATCTTAAAAAATACTTACTAGACATACTTTTTCCCAGAATATATAAATAGGGAGAAAATGCAGAGAACAGGAAAAAAATCGAGTGAAGTACATTGTGTCACCCGCGCCCCCCCCCCCCCCATTTCACATTTCAGACAGTATCTGTCACTTCGGGTAAATAAAAAGTGTATGCTTTTTTAAATGTCCTAATTCTTCTGTATCTGCCAGGCTGGCTGTTTTCTATGCCTTACCCCAACATCAACACAGGAAATTGGTTTTGACAAACTCATGGGATTCAGAAAACGAATGTTTCACTAGTGCTAATGCTTGAAAAGTTAGGCAGCAGCTCCCTATTTTTCTGTGACAGTCCGTAGTCTGGATACCTGCTTCCTATATCTAACCTGCCTATACCTGCTTCCTATATCTAACCTGCCTAATTGACAAGAAAAACACTTCTGTTGAAGGGTATTTTCTACAATTTGCAGACACTTACAGTTATTCTAGAAGCCTGTTCAGAAAAACAAGCATCATTTTGGTTGCCCATAATTTTGGTGATGCCCATCCACAAGAATGACCAGAAGGAGGATTCCAGCAAYCTACAGCCTGCCAGTCTGACCTTGGTGCCCAGGAAKATTAYGGAACAGATCGTCTTGAGTGCAATYACAAGGCACACACAGAAMAAACAAGGGATTAGGCCCAGCCAGAATGGRTTTAGGAGRGGTAGGTCCTGCCTGACYAACCTGATCTYCTTTTATGACCAGGTGATCGGCCTAGTGGGTGAGGAAAAGGCTRTGAATGTAGTCGGCCTGGACTTCAGGAAWACSTTTGACACTGTCTCCCACAGCATTCTCCTGGAGAAGYGGGACAGGTGGAYTCTTTGCTGGGTTCAGAACTGRCTGGAAAGCYGGGCCCAGWGGTGGAGGTGAATAGTCCTGGGTCYSGTTGGCATTTGGTCACCAGYGGTGCTGCCCAGGGGTCTGTGTGGGGTGCRGCCTCCAGTYYTGTTCAATATCTTTATTGATGATCTGGATGTGGGGATCGAGTGTGCCCTCGGTAAATTTGAGGATGACACCAAGATGGGTGGRAATGTTGRTCTGCTGGAGGGTAGGAAGGCTCTGCAGAGGATCTGGACAGGCTKGGATGAGGCCAGTTGTATGCAGTTCAAYAAGGCCACATGCCAAGTCCTGCCCTTGGGTCACAACAACCCCAAGCAGCACCACAGGCTGGGGCACAGYRGCTGGAAAGCTCTGCAGTRGAAAAGGACCCRGGGGTGCTGGTCAACAACAGCTGAACAAGAGCCAGCTGTGCCCAGGTGGCCAAMAAGGACAATGGCACCCTGGCCTGGATCARCAATAGTGTGGCCAGCAGGCTCTCTGTYCYCAGCYCTGGTGARGCCACASCCTGAGYGCTGTGTCCAGTTCTGGACCTTTCACTACAAGAAAGTCACTGGGGTGCTGGGTCCATTTCCCAGTCAGYCAGTGACAGGATGAGAGGACATTGCCTCAAGCTGCCAGGGGAGGTTCAGGCTGGACAGCAGGTGTTCAAGAAATGACTGGACATGGCCCTCAGTGCCACGGCTTAATTGACAAGGGAGCAATCAGTCAAAGGCTGGATGTGATGATCTCAGAGCTCTTTTCCAACSTAAATGATTCTGTGATGCTGTAATTTCATTGCATTTCCCGGAGCTGTATCGCCTGCAGTTAGCAGAGCCCAGCAGGGTTTGGGAGGGAGAGATGAGTGTGGGATTCAGACCCTGCTACACCCCTGTGAAAATGTGATGTGCAGAGAGCAYAAACGATGCATGGGAGATACCACAAGAGAAATCCCAGCACAGCTGGGAGGGCAGGGAGGTGCTGACCACCATCAAGCCATTAAATCAGCCTGCTYAAAAACTGCAACGTGGGCTTATTCACCTCAAAGCAACTAGGTGATATGCAGGATTTACTGTTTAAAGAAGAATTTCACAGCCTTTTTGTTGGCTTGCGGACTTACATGCCTGTGAAATTCTATCACCTCCTCCCTTTCCCCTCCCAGCTCTATTTCTCCTCTTATTTTTTTCCCACGTGCTTTCATGAAAAAAATAGAGAAGAAAATGAAAGAAAAAAAAAGAGATAGGAAACATGAAATCTGGGAGACCAGTGGGAGGGAAAGTGGTTTTCTTGTTGCTCATTCACAAACATTCAGCTGAGCAGGGAAAAAAATTCCCACTGAAATCCGGGAATATTTTACATACAAATTTACAACTGCTGACAAGACAACCTTACATATTTCATTTACATATCGATGAGGAAGAAGTTAAAATGAAAAATCAGCGGCAAAAAGAAAAATTGCTCAAAGTATCAATTCTGAAAAAAGTGAATTAACAAGGGGATGGTATACATATGYACTAGTAGTTAAAAAACAGTTTGRGTTTTAGTCCTAGGAATGATATGTRTAGAAAACCAATGAATTATKAATTTTGTGATTTTTGTTTRGYTTCTGCTTGCTTTATCTTGCTGGCAGCRGTAGCACACAGGGAAGAAGAATTTGATGCAAAGTGAACGACTGACAAAATGGGCTTTTTCTTTTGCTTGTCCCCTCCCACTGTCCCAGTGTCTAGACAATCCAAGTATAAAGACTGCTTGATTGCAGCCTCTTGTAAAATGTGACAGAGGGTGTTACATGCACACATCTATTCAAGCCAAGTCCCTGAAAGTYGTCTGTTCTTGGCTCAAAGAAACAGCATTGTGGGGAGCTGGCTAAATGTGAGAGAATACATGTATGCATGTACACGCCTGAAGTGATTTCAGCTTGCTCAGGCGTTTCATAGACAATAAATATCACCTCCATTCAGCACTGGCCTTTGTGTCAATGAATGGAATYCAAAAACTAATCTCCTTCAGTATCACAGAGAAGGCTTTTAATATCCAAAACTTTCATCTCCCTGCATGTCAGCATTTGGAGCTGTGGAAGGCTGGAATTATTCAGCCAGTTCTGAGATCACCACACAAAATCTGGAGCTGTTTTACACCAAATTCTCTAGGGATGAGCACACGATGTTGTTCACCCAATATGCTGTGCATCTTACAGTAAGGGAACAAGTTTTTATTCCATTTCCACTAGGAAAGGCAGCATTTCTCAGATGTGCGAGTTATGGGTCACACAGCATTACCACAGTCTGACACTGGTAATGTTAAAAGGTGTGTAACTGGCCTAATTATAATGARCTTTTCTAATGCAAGCAAATTGAATTTGTTTATTTTGAAGTCCAGTTTTTATGGGCAATGCAAAACATGTGTTTTCATGAAAACATACACMCCCTGCCCCCGCCCCACTCCCCTTTTCATGGGTTTTGAGACTTCCTTAGAGACAAATGAAAATAAACATTATGTTATTTGTCTCMTTTCTTGCCTAATAACATTTCTTGGACTCCAATGTTTACATTGCAAACAATCCAACATGTGTCTAACCAGAAGAGTWGTTTCCACCCACATTATGGAAATATTAGTTGACAAGGATATAAAATTAATTATATCTTTATTAATTATTTATATAGTCATAGCACCTTAATTACTTTCAGGTAGGATACAGAYGAAGGCTAAGGAGATGWATTAACATAATTATTATTACTCTAWATCACSCTCCTTYGGTTTTTCCCTTGGTTCTTGATACAAAATGGAAGCCAAAACTGCAACACCCAACAAAGCCAGACATCCACTCCACTAACAGAAATAAAAGCAGTTATCTGTTAACTAATCAAAGCCTAGGAAAAGTCCAAGAGTAGCAGGAAAATTCCTTTTTTTTCATACTTCTATTTTAAAAGTAAAAGCTCCAACATGTGATATCTGTAAAGCAAAAAGTACTGATTAACCTTTGCTTCTGCAGTAGTAAGCATATGGATGGGGGGAAGAGTGGTGCAAATTCACTCCTTCCGAGCATGAGAAGTTTTCCCATAAGCTTCTGCACTCACAGCTGAAACTCTGAATTATGGTACATCTTCAGAACCTGCTTTTCTTAGAGCTGTAAGAGAAAACAGCTCCTAAGAATGTTTGAGRCAGAAGCACTGGGAGATGCAGGGAAAAACCTGTCTACTCTGCAGCCTTTGATCCATGCTGTGGCCTCTGCCCTACAACCCCTTGCACAGGAAAGGGGACTGCACAGGGGAGGGCTCCAACCTGGTGAAGACATGGGGAGCAGGTTCAGACCCAGCAGGGTGCATTCTCCTCCCTCCTGGATTACTCTGGAATGAAATTCTGTGGCACATTTTTAAGACAACTTCTCTCAGTAAAAGACATGAAAGGGATAGGCGGGATGACTGGTAACCGTCAGCTGCCTTTTTCTGACCAAATCTTACARATCTTGTCTGGAAAGCATCAGCAGGGAAGCTGAGTTAAGAAATAGTTATATTAAAAGGAAATCAGAAGCACAGAATCCYTGGCTTTTATTCAGTCTCTGTGGTGAACAGACATGAACCAAACCAAGGGTTGAATCCAGCRTGGCTGTGAAAAATGAAATCTCTATGGGCCATCTTCTTGGTGCTTTATGTTTTGCTGAAAGCATCACAGAACTATCAGTCTGGGACATCAAATAAACCAAATKTTATGAGCTACTGTAAGATTTAATATTCAAAATACCACATTCTGAGTTACCATGAAGATTCAAGGAGGACAGAAAAGGCTTTCCAAGAGTAAGAACTCTGAAAATGTTCAAAAATGACTGTGGAATGCCTCCTGCAGGCTGTATAGCAGGAATAATCAATACAGAAATTTACCCCAGAGTTGAAATGTCTCACTTTTCATGCCACTATTAGCAGCTCCCTAGAGAGAAACTGATGGATTATGTACTTTGAAACACAAGTCTGAGACACAATTAAACTCCCCAATTTTCAGAAAAGCCTCACTCACCCACTTTGACTGTTRCAAGGCATTCCTAGTTGGGCAACAAATAGGCACTTAAAACTAGTCAGTCCTATGTAGGTCAGTAATTCTCATGCTGTCTGCTTGCTGACCTCTCTTTGACTCACATCCATGCTGATGGGAGCATTTTGGATTTCCAGAATTAATACTGTGTCAGTTTCAAGCCAACTCAAATGAAACAGATGGAATAAAACAGCAGCGCTTATTGCATTTTTTATTTTGTTTTTATCTATTAACTCTGGGAAATTTTTGAGGACTGCCTACATTCCAGCTTAAGTAGTGATTTCACAATTTTTAGGTCAAAGAGATACAACAAATACTTTAAAATGCAAAATCTTGAGTGTTGTTCTTTATTTCTCAGGCTTGGAGATTGTAGGTTACTATACACACACATTATTTTTATACTAAGGTCCGATTTAGAAAGAATACAATTTTACTGCAATGCATTAAATCTGGTTCAGCCTTGAATGAAGCTGGAGATTTGTGTAGAATTCTTGCAAAGCTACATGTGCACCACACCTGTCATGCTGCATTAAAAAATGTAAATCAGAGAAGACACAGTACTAGCACTGGATGTCCTCTGACTGTTACAGATATGCAGAAAATCTCACATACACGATGTCATATTCCTGAACAAAAWGCCAGAAACACCAGGGCAAAACTTCAAGTATGTTTCAAAACAACACTCAAAAATTCCTGGGCTGCATTAATTTGATTTTTTAAGGGAGTTCTTTAATGCTTCACTACCAGATTCTGCTTTAGTGGGTGGAGCAGAAAAAATCCCAGCAGTTCAATTGTTCTTCTGCAGCAGTCAAAARTCAGGGTGGTGCCCAATGTCCATGGACATCCATGGTTGGAGGAGCAGGAAGAGCAGTGTTAGCTGGGCTCCTGCTGCCATAGTGCCCTGGGTAAAGCAAATGCCTTTCCCAGTGCTGGAGTGCTCTCACTATTGTTCCTTGTCAGCTTATACAGTTCTTAGAAAGTCTTCTACAACAGTGGCCAAAGGGGTTCAGGAAAGGCAGCAGCTCTTGCTGCTGTGAGAAGAGCAGACCCTGCAAGGAGCTTTGAAATGCCATATTCTGCCCTGCTGTTCGTCCMCATTGCTGAGTGACTGGGGACACAGTCCTGGAAACAACAGCTTCCTGACACTACAGGCAAGGTTTAAGTTTTAACACGTGCCTGCAACGTGTGGCCCTACGCTCGTCTTCCCTCTCCTCCCCTTTGGGACCAGAACTAGAAATCAGTTACGAAAAATGAAGGTTTGGGCGTCACCTTGCCTGCTTAATTTCAGCCAGCCTCGGGTCGAGACCAGGGAAGAGAAGGTGCATGTTGAAGGATTTCATTGAGCTACAACCAGACCCTTGGCTTCTGCCAGAGGCTGTGAGCACAGCTGTCCAYGGGGCAGGGTGGGTGCCCCTCAGGGCCAGGAAGAGAGATGAATGTCTTGCTCCCTCTCTGGCAAGAGATTTATTACAACCCAGACAATCTGCTCATTATCCACATAGCTATATGATCTATTTATTACAAGTTAGAGAGGAAGAAGGAAGTCAGTGTTCCAGCTGGACAATAACCATATCCACATGTTCTTTGAGAGTGTAGTTGTGATGGTGGCACTGGCTGGTGGCTGTCTGGTGGGGAGGTCACCTGGCAAGGCCACAGGAAGCTGCATTACCACAGTGTAGCTGTCTGAGCAGCYGTCATCAAAAGCTCCCCAGTGCAGGAAGAGAAGACAAACGCTCCAAACTGCCCACGAAAGGACAYGTCGCCACCCTTTTGGTTTTGTGCAGCTTCTTTGCCAGCCAAGTCTGTGAATGTTGGGGCCTCATCTTTTTCAAAAAGCAGCGAATTCTCTTCCACTCCCTGTGATACATCCCTTTCAGCAAAACCAAAGCAGAACAAAACACAAGAAGCAATTAAAGGCTCACCCTGCAATCTCTTAAAGTTACAGTGACTGAGTTATGCCTTGTACTGTCTCAGGGCTTTTATCACTTTGAAAAAAAGATGCCCCAGAAAAATGCAGCAGTTCTGAGAAAAGGTTCTTCTGTGATTTTTTTCTTTTCCCACCAACAACTGAACTTCATTTGTAATGTAAAAGAAAGAAGCTTACGTGTAGCTAACTTGAGAGGGAAGGCCTGCAGCTTTTACGCTCATAAACTGAAGAGCAAGTCAGACTCAAAACTGCACACAGGATTTCTTTTCATGCTTAAAACGAGTTAAAGGAATCTTTGAAGAGTGGCAGCAGCTAAACACAATAAACACACTGCTTGCTCTACAGTTAACCCCTGCAAAGGACGGATCTATCCTTGGTTCTGAGACAATACCGTGTAAATCCAATGGTGTGATTTCGAGCTACATTCCTCCTTCATCAGGCTGCTTGTGGCAGCTCTATTCTTGAGCAGAGAGAAGTGGGTGGATGGTCTTCATAAGCATTTTGAGCTAATGCACCTAAATTTTAAAGTGCCTCTTAAGTGTGTAAATTAGAAAACCTATAGCAAGAGAACAACTGCTGCAAATGCCAGAATAATTTTGTCTTGGAAAGAGAAGAAGTAAAACAGTGTCTCTACTGATTTCCTCTTTCTTTTCTCCCATTAGGAGAACAGAAAGATGATTGCAGGTTGATTCAGACTGTTCTCATTTTTTCTTTCAGTTCTTATTTTTAGAATCTAGCCAGGATTAATGGATGTTCATTTGACCCGCAGTATGGGAGCGGCACAGAGCAGAGTGCCAAATGTGAATCAGGAGCAGCAGGGAAGTAGGGGGGAAAAAGGGGAAGGGGGTAGTATAGAAGTTCTGCCTGTTTGACACTGGGCTATGAAAGAGGCATAGAAAAAGATTTCCTCTCAAAAAAACCCTCACTGCTYCTCCCCACCCCCCTTTACAATGCAGGAATGAAACTAACCTCTTCTCCGCCTTGTCTGATTCCTGTTTTGTGACTGAAGAACTCYGAGGATGTGACAGCAAGAAAAAGGGAGCGAGTTGAGTCAAATCAAGAGATTACTTACTAAAAGACCCTTCCAGATGCCACTCCCTCCTGAAGGGGTTCTCATTTCTCCTAGGTTGCTACTGCTGACATTTTAAAGGAGTTATTTAAATCCATTTTTCCACTTAAATTGGGGAAAAAATACTGTCCTTCCCAAACACGAGCAGAAATTTGCCTGTGGCCAGCTCACCAAGAAACCCCCAGCTTTCTCACCACCATTGTAGCTGGCTTMATCTACCAGAGCAACGATGCTGACAGGCTGGGACCCTGAACAGGGTGGCAACCACACTGTGACAAAGGCAATGAGTGCTGAAGGCACCGACTGCACAGTAACCGGGACGCACAGAAACTCTGCCCACACTTRCACACCCACAGAAAAGTGCTCTAGACAGAGCTGTTTTCTCAGACCCAGCTGCTGCCACTGTGGTTTCAGCATGTGACAGCTTACTGCTAGATCACAGTTTAGGTAAGCTGAATGCATCTGGACATACCCTGCTGTGCTTCAGCTTTGTGACCAAAACAATGTTGATAACACACCCATGTTTAAGTAACTGCTGAGCAGTGTTCCAACAGCATCAAGACCTTCTTCACTTCTCACTCTGCCACTGTAGCAAGTAGACAGGAGGAYGTCAAGAGTTTGGGAAGGGACACAGCTGGGAAACTGAACCCAGCAGACCAAAGGGATGTTTGGTACCATATCCGCCTCAGTGCATGAGGAACAGTCCACAAAGATTGCTGTTTCTATGTGCTCAAGACAAAAAGGCAAGTGTAGGACTGGATGCTAATCTGGGGCAGAYGGGAGAGTTTCACTGAAAATGACTTGTCTGTGATACACCTTGTGAAATACACAACTCTCAACAATTCAGGAGATCTGGAGATCCTGCCTGGAGTTCCTCCCTGTTTCCTAGCACAAAGAGACAAAAAACTGAAGGCCACTGAAATTAAAAATTGTGCTGTCCCCACAGATGTCAGATTTGTGGATTGTGTTGTAAAGGGAAAKGGACCTCTTGATAGGAAACAAATTGACACTCTAAGCCAGGCTGGCTGGGAAAGGCAGGTCAAATAAGCAGCCACAAGCACATTCAGCATAAACCATAATATCAAGGAGAGCATCAACCTAAGCAGAGGCTGTGAGAAGATGACCTTTTTCAGTTGCTTATAAGCTAATTACAGGATTCAGAAAATARTGGATAAACCCTCTGCCTATAAAGTAACAATGAAAAGTAATGCTCCTGAAAAATAATAGATATATTTAAATTATTATATTAATAAAGGAAACAGCTGTAGCCAATTTAAAAAATCCAAAGGMAAGACAGTAGTGCCAGGCCATATGTGTCACAAATGACATCTGAGTGACTGACAACTTGGAAGAAAATAATGTTGGCGAGTGCAGGGATGATGTGCTTCTTCATCACTTATACACAAGAAGTACAAAATCCCCCCTCGTGTTACTCTGGAGACCTTCTGTCACTAGCACTAACATAGGCCTGTACTTTGCAAAGGGCTACAAATGACAAGTGACTAGATCCTAATTTCAAAGAAGGATCAGCCTTCCTAAACCTGTGAAATTAAGCTCTTGCTAATGAGCTAAATGAGTCATCTACAACACAGGCCTTGCAGCACCAAAGGGGGCAGGAGCAGTTCACAGCACAMCACCACAAGGTGAAGAGCTGAGCTCCACCATGCCAAGCTAAACCCCACAGTGGTCACAGAAACACCCATCCCATGTGCAGTGGGACCCTCTCGCCTCCTGCCCCAGCCAGGGGCTGCAATGGACAGGAGTGCAGCTCACCCATGGTCCCATCATGCAGCCACACCTGAACTGCCCGYGAGGCATCTGTGCTTCAGCAGAGGAGCCACAGCATCCCTGCTCGAGACTTGGTCYCAGCACAGAGGAAACCATCACAAACCAGAAGGTTTACACTGAAAAGGACCAACACTTCCTGTGCAAATAGCTACCACTGTCTGCAATCAAACCCAGACCAGAATTTTACACAATGTGTGAGCGTACGCTCTTTATAGATACATAAATTAAAAAAAATCCCAGTGCACGCTTTCTGAGAAGCATTTTCACAAAACTAGAGCGAATGGGAGTCAAATCAGGCTGAAGGCAGAACACACARAAAGTTGCTGACATCTGCAAACAGTTTAAGACATTTCCTAAATGCCTACAGTGTTACAACCATGGAAATGGGCTAGATAAAAATAACACACAACGAAAAAAACCCAGCAGCTGGGTTTACCAGGGAAGTGAAAAAACATATAAAATATTATCTAGAAAACTGATACATGAAAGAAGAAAGAGGAAAAGATAATATTAAGCAAAAAAGSTAAAATAAAGATTGTGTGGAGGAATCATGATGATACTAGACAAAATAAAGGCACATAAAATCAGAAATRCGTATTTTATTTTTCTAAACAGATTATGAAAGACGAACCCTGAACAATAAAAAYTGTAGAATCRTTCATGACAATTTGACAGCAGCAGAAGTTATTCAGTGAATGTTTCTGATTAGCACACAGGTAAAAGGCTGGATGATCTGTTTATGATGATGATAATRTAATAGCTTCCCACCACAGCAGTCCCTGGAGAGGGCATGTTAAGCAGGAGATAAACGATTTTGGGTGATTCAGATTAGTTGCTAGAAATAAACTTGTCTCAGAAGGTTTACAGAGGTAGCCTTGGAGCTGTACTGCATCTAAAGCAGTTCTGGTCCTGGGGAAGGACTGAGCTACTATTTGAGAAGGGAAAAACATAATTACAGGCCAGTTGGATGAGTTTGCAGTATTTTGCTGAGGACAGAACAACCAACATAGGTCTAAATAATTAGGTTTTTTAAAAGCTCTGTAATTAAAGTCAATTAACTTGGCTTTAGGGAAAATAGATCCTGTCAAACTAATTTGATGTAATTTCTTGCAAAAATTACAAGTTCACTTGATGAAGGCAGCGTGGTTAACAATATTACAAGTCTAAGTCATTTGACTTGTTCTGTGGAATATCTTTATCAATGGTTTGAAGCCTTCATGGAGTGTCTCCATCTGTACATGGAGAGCAGGACTCCATTGGTGGAGACCTCTGAATGAGATCAGGCTAAAACCTTAAACCTGTTCTATCCTGAAGTCACTTTTGAGAGCACGATCATATCAGAAGTATTAAAAAGCTGATAAATTAAGGAAAACAATGTGTAAATGTAAMTGGGAAACTATTTATTAGCAAACAGATGGGTTCCTGTTGGGTTCCACAGGCATTGGTGATCATCCCTTTACTATTACATCCATTACTTAACTTCAATATCAGTGACCTGGATTAAAGTTAAGTTATTGTGGTTAGACATGAGGCTGGGCACAGCCGAACACAAACCACAAAAGAACAAGCCTGACACAGAGAAACTGGGGTCTGCAGAAAGATGGTGAAAACCAGTTTAGGTGTTGATATGGCCAAGCACAAAAATACTTTATTAGAATAAAGAATACAGGCCATACTTACAGGATGAGAGGGAGAGAGAGGACTCTATCCTCCGAAGCAGAGACTGAATATGAGACCCGGGGTCCTGGGAAGCAATCAGCTCGACATGAATTCCCCACGCAAGGCTGTGGCCAAGAGGGCTAATGCGAGCCTCAGCTGTACAAACAAATGAAAATCAAAAGATGAGTAGGTAGGTTATAGTGACGCTGTATTTGCTTCTCGTTCCTTTGCTCCATGAATAACATATCAGGTTCTGCTACTCCATTTTACAAAAAAAAGTGTCAGAAAAACTGGAAGTGTTCAGGGAGGAGAAATTAAATAACTGAAAACACTGGGCTACAGAAGGCTTTGTTATAAACAAAAACCGTAGAGGAATTTTTAAATTTTGTTCATGGCATTGCAGTATTCATACATTGAATAAATTTGGAAACAGCAGGCTCTGATTTAGCAAAGGTAGAAATTGCATCAGGACTGAAAATTATTGCAGTCCAGACTRTGAACAGGCAAGTTTGTTCTGCTTGTACAGCAATGATGTGCTATGGGMAATTAATCAGTAATTAACCCTTTGTATCACAGGTCAGGATACACTGCCCAGCTCTGCSAAGTTGTGAAAGTAACCACGCTTGATTCAAAAAGGAGCACACCCAGATGGTTACAAAGCAGGTGGTCCTGCAGCACACACTGTGCTTTGTGTTGCCCCCAAGAAACTCTCCTTCTCCTCACAGGACAGTAATCCTGGCAGCCTTCCTGCTCATCGCTAACAAAACATCTCCGGGGCAACCCCAGACTTTAGGGCATGAGGTGCCATCTCACTACAGATGAACTGTCCATCTTCTGCAGGATCTGCAGGCAGCCTCTCAATTCCCAGCACCTGGCTCCACACAAAACCTCAGTGTACAAAGCTCTTCATGCTGAGATGCCAAGGAAACCAATTTTAGGAAACCAATGGTGCTATTACAGCTCTGCCACTGAGAAAGCACCAGTGACCCCTTGTTTCAGCAGTTCACTTCATCTGCTGCCTGCTGCTGGGACCCTGTCCCAGGGTTCTGCCTGTGATCTCATCCCAGCGTCCCCCAGCCACAGAAGGTGACCTCAGAGAATTATGTTGAGGAAAAGAGTCCTCCACACCTCAGAGATTTTTCCCTTCCCAAATTCACCCTTTCAGAATGAACCTACTCCTGCAGGAACCTCCCAGGTCACTGAGGACACCCATGTGTCTCCTCCTTCCCTTTCTCCATGCTGAGGGAACTGGGTGCTGCCAAGAAAGCTTTTGGCTATTTGTCCCAAGGCCAGAGTTGGGCATTTGGGTTCCTAAGGACCATGTGTTCAGCTGTGAGGCCCTGGTGACTGAAATTGCTTCAGCTCACAGCCTGCCAAAATTTAAATTTGGTGTTTTTTAAGGAGGAAGTGCAAGCTTTTGTGTGGGCTGTCTGTCTTAACCTGGGCCTTTGGCCAAAAAGTATTAATCCTATCCATGTGCAGGAGTGGGAAGGCTGAAAGTGTTTGATTTGTGCCAGTTGCTGGCATCATCTCATTTTAAGCTTCTGGAATGAACCCACTTATGATGAATGCTGCAGTGTAAATTCTGCAAATAAAACAGATAAAATAATCTCAATTACTTGAGCTCAGGACTAGTTCACATATGCCACTCCAGAGATTCAGAAGGCTTTATTTAATACAAACGTCTAATTATATTTAATTATGGTTCTACAATTATTTTTATGTTCAACAGGTGGAAAAAACATGTTTTTCAAACTTTTGGTTACTCTCAGTAAGTGATGCCTGCTAAAACACAGCATGCACAGCATAGTAAAATCTTGGTCGTATGTTACAAACATAAAAGAAACAGCTCATCTTCAGTAAACACRTAGTACAAAGCTTCTGCAGAGTGAATTACAGCAAGAAAGTCTGTAAAARTTTTAGGGAGGAAGAAGGTCTGTCCAAGGGTGGTGTGTATGTACACGTATATGTACACCCACCCACCACTTCACCTCTGCTATACCCGRCATTCCTATCAACAGTTCTCAAGACTCAAAACTGTGATTGGCAACTCTTTAGTCACTCACGAGCAGAAGTTTGGTTAAAGCTGGTCGAGGATAGGGTTTCAGAGCTAATTACAAAGGATGAATCAAAGCCTGCAAAAGTACAGTTTGAATTGTGCATTTTTGCATCTTTGTATTTTCTGTCTTCCTAGATGYATTTTTCTCCCTCTCCCTGTGGCACAACCCCAGCTACATCCTACAGCATGAGGAGGTTCTGTTAAGCACATGTGCAACACAATGTGTTTTTAAACCTTATAAAGGCTTACGTCAAAAGATGTACCAAGGATCACATAGGCTAGACTTCAGAAATAGAATTTTACAGATGAAGTAGCTGTGATAATCTTCCTAAATATAAATGATAAAAGTCACAGGAAGCAAAGAGCTTTAATACATATAATTTAAGAAATATTTTTTTAAAAATATTGCAAAATAAATCAGATGTAAGGCTTGTCCTTTTATTCTAGACCCACAGACACAGAATTAAGTGGAAGAATGTGAGACTAACCATCCCATCTGCCTTTGTAATTCACCCAGACTAGACAGAGAAATGCTATGGAATTTAATGCAATGAACCCCAGAAGTGTCACTTTCGCAAATCTCAAGAGGCATCATTGACCTGAGGCTGGCTGCAGTTTCTGCCCCAATTCCAGTTTAATGTATTCCAGTCTGACCCTCAAGCGACAGTGCTGCTGGAGAACACGCTAAGAAACAAATGCAGGCAATTGCTTTGACATAATTCTTTTGGACRCAGGCAGATCGAATGTGCTGATGTCAACAGAGACCAGAAAAGAGTTTTATCCAATCTCTTTTCCTCCACCGAAGAAAACAATGAGAGGAAACAAAGCACAACCCAAAGCCCAGCCAAACACATGCCCACCTCTCGGCAGCAATACTGATACATGCTGTCTAAGAAAGGGAGAACCAAGACAAACGTATCTAAAGTAGCATTTGTATGTGTACGCAGCATTTCCTTTATAGCTTAAATTTACATGACTTGTGTATATAATTGGCTCTTTGCACATGACATGCACAAACCATCTGCTCTATAGAAGATATTAATTGAAAACCTCAGGAACAGCCTAATGTAGTCCTTTATGGCCATAGCATATTTGAAAGAGTTCCTAGCATAGTTCCCTCAATGTAAACCACTCTTCTTCCCTTTCTCACATGCTTCTAAAATTTAGGGGGCTGCATGGATCTGCTTTCAAGATAATTGTCAGAACTAAACCTTCCTGCCTTGCCACTCACTTAAGTATCCAAGCTGTGGCATGCTCTGAGGCTGCATAGACACTGAGGCAACACTGATTTTTTTCTGCACAGGGACAGCAAGAAGGGAATATTTTTTTCCATGGGAAAGATGAATTATGGTACGAAACCAGATGAAGGATGCCATGATGTCTATCTTAAGAACAAAAGACTAAGCTAAAGATTTTCTTTTCCATCTGGTGATGTTGCTCCTGAAATAACTTCTGTAAAAAGGAGAAAAGACCCACACATCAATGGTACAGCTTTTTGGAACTCACGAGGGAAAATATCAGGGTTGAACATGGCTTGTACCTCAACTTTATACAATAAAAACAGAACAAAAAAGCAGATTCCAAGCTCATTTCCTCCTCCTTCTTTTACTTCCTCTCCTAATAAAGGCCTCCACCTCTATCCTGCTATTTACAGTTTTTCTTTTCTCCCAGTCCTCCAGCTCCTCCCCCATCAATCCATAGAGAAAGATTGTCTGCAATGGTGTAACGCAAAAACCAGATGAGATACTTAAGGCTTCCCTTTTCTGTGTGCCTGGAGTGTTTCCAGGAAGAGAAAGTCTGGTGAGGATTCTCACTTTGTTCGTCTGCAGCTACTTGTGTGGGTCACTCTACCACAACAAAAGCATCTGTTATCTGACCACAATCGAGAGACAGAAAAAGATTACCATTTTTAATGTCCGTAGGAAGCGTGGTCTGAGGGAAGAGTGATCATTGTGTAACAGCCACTGAAGCTACTTGATGCAGAACATTAACCACCCCTACACAAAGTAAAAACAGACTTTTGTCCTTCATCTACCACCCTTTTTGTGACCTGCCCCCAGAAGGTGGCCACAAGTTGCAGTCCACAGTTTGGCTGAGCATCAGAAGGTACAGAATATTTTCCTCTATGTTGTAAGTGTGCAGTGCTCAGGCAATAAGGATTTTAAGGCCACTCATCATCAGGAATTATAAACAATTTAGTCATAAAATCATGGAATGGTTTGGGTTGCGAGGGACTTTAAAGACCGTCTAGTTCCAACCCTCCACCTCGGCAGGAACATCTTCCACTACACCAGGCTGTTCAAAACCCTATCCATCCCTGCCTTAGAAAGTTCCAGGTATGGGGCATCCACAATTTCCCTGGGCAACTTGTTCCAGTGCCTCACCACCCTCACAGTAAAGAAGTTCTTCCTCATATCTCATGTAAACCTATCTTGTTCAAGATCTTTATTAACGACATACGCAGTGGGATCAAGGGCACCCTCAGCAAGTTTGACAATGACACCAAGCTCTGAGATACAGTGGACAYGCTGGAGGGAAGGGATGTCATCCAGAAGGACCTTGGCAAGCTTGAGAGGTGGGACTTTACGACCCTCATGGAGTTCAACAAGGCCAAATGCAAGRTCCTKCACCTGGGTCTGGGCAATCCCCAACATCTGTACAGACTGAGGGATGAAGAAACTGAAAGAAGCCCTGTGGAGAGGTACTTAGGGGGTACAGGTGGATGAAAAATTGGATRTGAGCAGGCAATGTGTCATTACAACCCAGAAAGCCAGCTGAATCCTGGGCTCTATCAAAAACAGYGCAACCAGCAGGTCAAGGGAGGTGATTCTGTCCCTCTACTCTGCTCTGGTGAGACCTCACCAGTTCTGCATCCAACTCTGGGATCCTCAGCACAAGACCTTGGGCCTGTTGGAGCAGGTCCAAAGGAGGGCTGTGAGGATGATCAGAGAGCTGGAACACCTCTCTTATGAAGACAGGCTGAGAGAGTTGGCGTTGTTCAGCATGGAGACGACTCCACGAAGCAGCCTCAAAGGAGGCTTGTAAGAAATATGAAGAGAAACTCTTTATGAGGACCTGTAGTGACTTCTTTAAAAAAGCAGTTTTCAACYGAAAAAGGGTACATTTTAAGTGGATATGGGCAGAAATCTTTACAATGAGGGTGGTGAGACACTGGAACAGATTGCCTTGASAAGTTGCAGGTGTCCCATGGCTGGAAATGTGTTTAGTGTCAGACTGGAGGGGGCTTCAAGTAACCTGATCTAAATGCAGGTGTCCCTGTCCAGAGGGTTGGAGTAGAGGAACTTTAAAAGTTCTTCCAATCCAAACTATTCTATGATAGGTGACTTTATTGCTGAATTGGATYCTCACCCGCATGGTTCCCATCACAAAACAGAGCTGGTGCAGTTCATGCAGCTGGGACTTTAAGGTGCTGTAAGAGAACATGTGGAGTAAGGGTACAAACCCATATCATAACTATAGACAGAGATAAAGAAAGCCTGTACACTCTGGGATTAAGGCACACAAGAAGAGGGGATAAGATACCCACACGGTTCTGTCTGAATGCACAGAGGGTACAAAACAAAAAGCAAGAACCAAATGCACTCATACCTTGACACTGCCATTTGTATGAAGGGTCAGTCCATTATTCCTGCCACACTGTAAAGCTGCAGCTTTATGACAATCCCAGCAGTGGTTGTGTAGCTCACACTCACTGTCTTCTCAGAGCATGAGAGATCTGATCATCTGCAGCTTCCCAATACTTCCCTCTAAACATGCTCCTCTTGACTCCTGTCTTCAGCAACAGCAGATTATTTGTTGTTTGGCTACTGCAAGCTGTTACAATATTTTTACAACAGGAAATGTGTGTTCCATACGTAAGAAGACTACACTTACAAGAAATAATGCAGGAAAGTGATCTAAGTTCTCTTCTGCTTCCTTCCTTCTGCAGTGTGCTGCATTGAGATGTTTGTTCCAATACACAGATAGCAGTTCAAGGCCAAGATTTTATTTACCCTGATCGTACAAAACAAGCCAGCACTTAAACTGCAAATCAAACACCTCAAGCTGTTGTGGTGCATTCACGTTCATCTAAGTGATTTAGGTAAGTGAGCTTAAAATGTCACTTTTCAAAGTCTTATCTGTGGCTGGATATTTGTGTGTCAGTGCTATAGAGTCAAAACTCTTGTGAATAAAGAACACTTCACAGAGGTGCAAACAGCACATCAAACAGGAAATGTCAATTTTGAAGTGAACTGCAGCACTGTAAGAAAATTGCAGACTGTAAGAAAATGTCCATTGTGCTGCATTTAGGGAAAAGAGCACAACATCTTCACGAAACGCTGCACCTACCCATGGATTTACTCAGTTACCACAGCCAAACAAAGGAATCTGAGTAACTGCTACACTTCGCTTCACTCCTTTTGGAAAAACACTTGGTAACTCAGGAAGTCTGAGCTAGCCTTTTAAGAGAAAACTTTAAAACATTCTCCTCTACTTATCCTATTTATTACTGGGACTGACAATATGTGTATATAATTAATTATAAATGGCCACATGCTACTGCCTCCTGTCTGCAAGCTAAAAGCTGGCAAGAGACTCTATACTGCTACAGGGCCAAATCTGCATCAGGCAAGTTGCTGAATTTGGGAAGTTATGAGCACCAGCAGATTCACAAGCTGACTGGTCAGTGCTGATGCTCAATGCCAAAGTTCTTGGAAAGTGATAAACAGATAGGTCAGGAAAGGACAGAACTCTGAACTGGATTGCATAGCTGTAGAAATAAYGTCTGAGTTCATTTGTTCTCTATCTCCCATGCTAAAAACCATCAGACCATTAAAACTCCCTGTAACATCCTGCATTTTTTTTGTGAGCAAACAGGACTAACTCCTTCATATTTACATGTTAGAGAGGTATATGAAATACAAATAAAATCACAGGATACTTCCAAAAGTTATGTTTGTTTTGTTTATGATGTCAGCAGTGTATTCTTTGGGGGCAATAGCGACTTTGAAATGCAGATTTCCCTACAGCTGAGCCTCTGCTTTTTGTTTGCATTTGGGCACTTAACCATCTTCCCTGAACATGAAGCRTGAAAAATGGGGCTCCATGTTTCCTTTTGTATACATTTTTTTTTTTCCAGAGCAGTTTTTCAGATGCCAGGAGYATAAATGTAAGCAAAAGAAAACAGTCCCAACCTTGTCAGCTTCTCAGAACTGTATTTTGTATGCTGGTGCTTTTGTTTTCTTGCAAGTTCAGCACTGCTTTATCGGCAGCACCCTGGATATCCCCTGCCCCCAACAACTGATACATATTAGTACATCTGTTTTCTCTGTAAAGTCTTTCTGCATTCTTTGCCGGGCACAGGAAGGATGTGGGCTCCTTTTCACATTCAAATGAGGCAAATTAGCCTTTGCCTGGCTCCTTCAGTATAATGCTTATTTTACATTTAAGCGTGAGAAAAAGGGAGGAAATAAACCCCAATATGTWAGGTAGGTTACATGTTCCATTCTGGTACAAGCCCCACTGAGCTTTCTTTTGCAAACTGCTTTCCACAGGACATKATTTCAGGATGATAGTTTAATTAGTTCAATAGTTTAATTATGCAAAACGACYAAATAGTCTGCACAAAGAAATAGCTGCCACAGACATATTGAACATGAGAAAAAAGTGAAAATGCCAACCTGAATCAGCAGGGTTCAAGCAATCCAGGGCTGACCAGCTAGAAAGCAGCACTGCAGGAGAAAAKCTGAGTGTTTAGTGGAAACTAAGTTGAACACGAGCCAGCAGTGCTCCCTTATGGCAAAGGTGGCCATCAGCYTCCCGGCTTGCATTAGAAAAAGCACTTCCAGCAGGTTGAGAAATAGTATTTTTACCCWGCATTCAGCACTGGTAAGACATGAAAGATATGCTAGATTCAATTTAGGGATCCCCAGCAATTTGGGGCTCCCTTGCACAGAAGAGATACGGACTTATTTGAGCAGACCCAGTTAAAGGACCACAAAGATGGYTARGGGAACACCTTGCAGTGGTGTCTAGTGACTGGCAGTGAGCACAAATTAAAATACATTAAATAGGAAATACTGTTTAAACATAAGAAAAACCTTTYGCACTGTGAGGTTGAACACTGGCACAGGTTGTGCAGAGAGGTTGCAGAGTCTCCATTGCTGGAGATATCCAGCAATGACTCTGAGACATCAACTTTAACTCTGCCCTGGTTTGAGCAGAGGGTTGGAATAAATGACTTCCAGAAGCCCTTTCTAACTCCAGCAATTTGTGATTCTGCCAGGTCACATGAAGAYCTGCTGCACTTACAAAAATCTCACTCCTTTTACAAGATAGAGACAAATGCAACAATTCAGTAAGGTAACAAAAGTGGTACACATTTTGCAGGGAAAAGGTGTGGTTCCAATGTGTGCTCTTTTTTAGATCCTGTGTTCCAAATCCAAGAGGCAAAGCTAAGAGATGGGATGCAAGAAAAACCAAACAACTGCTTGGTAAACTGTGCTTGACCCCTGACAGGACTAGGTGGGAAATCAGTGCACACTCTTTGCACTGCAGCAACTTCTTGCACACTTAATGCACCCTGTGCACAAGGTGACACACCCCACACACAGAGAACAGAGAATGAAGTAGTCAGGWGCTGTAAATTTACACTGTCTTTACCGGTGGGAATCTCCTCGGCCAACAAGCCCTTAGCTCTGTGACAGCCGTGTGCCACGTTTGACAGGTTTTAATGAGAGACCTGGAAGAAGTTTTGACAYACCTGCTAATGCATGAAGTGCTTTATCCACTTTGGTTACCATCCTCATCCACAGTTCTGGGATGCACCAGGCTTGCAGCAAGTAATGGTCCCTGTCCTTGCTCTAGAGGCTCACAATACCTGTGCCCCAAGCCCCTGTTCTGCTCACAAACTACCCCTCGAAATAAGTTACTTGCTGGTGTTCTTGGTTTTCCCCCTGTTCTGGCCTAGGTCACTATACACTGTACACCCTCCCCTCAGCCTGTATCACTGTCTCAGCAGAGCCCTGTCACAGCCTTCCACCCCCTCCTGGCCACAGAGCAGCAAGAGCTCCTACACCCTCAGAGCTGACATGGGTTTTTCAGACACCTGGCTGCACAAAAAGCACAAGCATCTCCTGTCTCATGCACCTCTCTCCCCTCCAAAGCCAAAGGCATCCAAATTGATCAGTCTTGCAGCACCATTATGTGTGTCAGCCTGAACTCCCCTTCACCTTCCATCTCCCTCCTCAGAACAGCAGCACAAAGCTCCAACTCACAGACTACAGTAAAGGTAATCCCATCCAGATTTAGATCCRGGCTTCTCCCAAAGCCTGAGCTCATTCAGTGCCCAGATCCAGCTGTTCTGAAGCAGTAGGAGCAGCAAGGCTGCTCAATTGGACACTGATGCCTTTAAAACTGGTTTACTTTAAAGTGTTGTGCCTAAGAGGTAGGTGGAGGGGCCTGAAAAATTCWGAAAGATCTCAAAAACAGTGCAAATGAAAATATACTTCAGGCATCCCARAAACAGTCAGTTTCTCTCTACTGAGGCATCCATAGCACTTTTAATCCATACTTTCCATTTTACCCTGTTAAAATAATGAGATTTATTATTCCTGTCACATGTCCTTTCTGAAGATGCTGGGAGGGTGAGGAAGAGCGAAAAATTAGTTATCAGACACCACTTACCAAGAGTAGATTAAGCACTAAGAGTTACACATTAATGTATAAATTACTCAAGGGAGTTTCATTTATTCCTTTTCTCCTCGCTTATATTTTTTCCTCCTGTCCTGCAGCCCTTGTTCCCACTGCTCTGTCACCACCTGCCTGCAGTGGGTAAGTTGGACAGCAGCAAACAATKCTGGATTTCCCCCCCTTTCATCATGAGAATTCATTTGGACTCTCTTTCCCAGACCTCAGAGCACGCCTGATTCCTGGGAGCAGAACAGAGAACCAGAATAAGAGTTAATCTTTAGCAATGTGATAAAAATCACWCTCTCACACAGACAACTGGAGAGGGATTTCAACAGAGCTGTTGTGCCAAGCACCTGAGARCAAAACCTGAAACTGCTGCCAACCCACACCTTCCTGCTCACAGACACAGCTCRCAGTCTCTCCCCAGCACTGCTGCTTCTCTGCTAAAATCCAACTCACCACCRAGCAAACCCTCTCACCAAAGCGAGAGGCCGCTCTTTCCATAACAGAGACCCAAGCGTGACCACATTACAGGTGGGGTCACCTCATCACTCTTTCTTTCTATTGTTTTTAATTTAAAAAAAATAGTTAGGAAAAACACATTAAACATAGAGAYTGGAGAGGTGACATAGCAGGACAGGACACAATGAGAGTTGGTGGATTTGGTGCAATCAGAGGAGCAGGCAGGTGAKCTGGGATGGGAGGGGAGGAGGGGRCAGCAGGARATGTGGAAAGGGTCCCAGCAGCTTGCTCTCCCAAAGCCAGAGTGCCAGCTGGCAGCTATATGTTGCTGGTTGCGTGTGGGCTGTGAGTATAAGAGAGGAGATGAGCCTTTAGGGGAGGAGCTGTCTGATAAATCATTAATGAATGAAAATATGAAGYAATCAGTCTGCCTGGGAGGCAGAATCATCTAATGATGAGGATGATGGCCTAGGAAGTGGGAGATGAGGTTCCTGTCTCACCCACAAGACCGCTGGCACACCAGCTCCTTTTGCTGTAAGGAGATAAAGCCACTGCCTTACACTGAAGGCCTTCTCTTTTAAAATCAACACAGAAACCCCACGATCTAAGTGATAATAAAATCTACAGCATCCTTTGTGGGAAATGCACCCCCAGCTTCTCCTTTGTTGCAGGCAGTGCACAAAGAACCAATATCCCTTCTCAGAGACTGTCTTTGCTRAACCAGATTTTTTTCAAAGCAGTAACAAAACCTAGTATGACCTTTCAGCAGCACCAGTGGCATTTAATTTTAAATCGATTAACTACACACACAGCACTAATTACCCAYGGGTGGGTTTTTTTTTTTCTTTTTAGCAATCAGACTACTGGCTGGAAATGTATGGGTATGTCTCTGTGTGAACAGGGACACTGCTTTCTCTGTGCTCTCTGAAAYGAAGAGGAAAATGCTGGAGAAATGATGTTTAAAGGGGCATTTGTGTTTATGGGGATAGCTGCAGGGGCACCAGACACATGCAGTCAGAAAGCGATGAGGTTGATAGGGGAAGGGGCGGGAGGTTAGCACAGTTTCTTTTGCACAAAGACCTAGCAGAAGGTGTCATGCTGCACAAAATCAATATAGCCCTTGCATGGAAAAGAAATTGTCAGGTTTGCACAGTTCCCAGGTTTATTTGGAAAGATGCTCACAAAGGTGATTCTTGATTTGTATGAAATCTTTAACAGCTCTCTTTCCTCAGTCTTAAGATTCCCTGAACATTCAAGGGTATTGTTTTATAACAGTATTATTCTAAAACTAACAAAATCAGGGGTATTATTTTAAAAGAAACACCAAAGACAGACATGACACAAACCAACGTGAATGCATCTAATGCTGGCACATTTTTGGGAWAAGAGGTGCAAGGGTTTTATCATCCAATGTACTTAAACCATGATTTTCCAGAGTGAACAGCATGTAGATTGCAGCAGAAGCCATAAATAGAAGAACATATGGCCACGACAGAGATGATGCTTATAGAAACTCAAACAAGCACCTGAGCAGATCTGTGATTTTTAACTCCACATTTATTKGTGCCACTGAAGTCCAGTTTAATTTTTCTGCCAAACACCCCTGAGCCACAACAAGTTTATTACAGTTTATGGAAGAACCTGCTCAGGCAATTTTACAAGGAAATTGCCTGTGCCTAATCTAATTGCTAAGAAGTAGCTAAAATTACATTAGTGCTGGAAAGACCAAGAAAGAAACAGGAAGCTCCAAAAGGTTCAAGAGGCATCACAAGGCTGTTCTTGTAAATCACAGCATTGCAGGTTTGAAGATGAGATCCCTGGAGAGGCTCCCAGTCACAGTCAGACACTGTTTTTCACCCAGAACAAACATAACACAGGTGAGATGACTTACAGCACATAAAAGTATGATTTCTCACATACTTAAGCCTTCTTCTAGTTACTGAATACATTTACATARTAAGTGGGGTTTGTAAATTAACCACTGATGAGATAATACAGATTTAAAAGATCTGCGGTGAAAGTTTCTTCTACTTGCAAGCTTTAGCAGGCCTTTCAAAAGATTTAACTGGACTCTATTGAAGAATCCTACTTTTCAAGATTTTGTTTAATCATAAGATGAGCAACAGATGTAAAATTTAACAAATGGATTAGGATGACTTAGGYRTTTYCAGACTCTYGCAGGRTACCATATATCCAGAATAGCAGATRTTCAGAAGGAATTACTTCTRTAAATTACAGAAAGTTTAAYTGGAGGTTGCTGGACACTTCAAGCAAGCTAGAATCAAGCTTGTTAACACAGTAAATATGTAATTACCTGTCACATAATCACAGAAGTACCTTTGGAGAGTCACTTGCTAGTTTATGTCTTGCCAAGCTAACCAAGAACAGATTTCTGACAGCGCCAACAGCTACTTTGACACTTTGCATGAACCACCATGATTTCAACTGGCATACAGCCTGTTGTTTTGCTCATGTGTTCTGGGTTAAAAATAAAAGAAAAAAAAAAGAAGAGAATGATAAAAAAACCCAGCTCCCTTCACACTCTCCCATTCCACTGACACAGAGGAGCCTARGGCAGACGACCTGGACTCAAACTAGTTAAATACAAGAAACAGCAAGTTGTGAGCAGACAAAGCAAGCTCCAAGGGGATTTCACTCAGACTTTCACAGTTTTCTGGTACTTCAACCATCCCTGACTTCAGAGCATATTCCATTTGCTGTTCTTGCTGTCTACTATCATTAGAGAACYGTCCATCAAAACCCAGATTTCTATGAGAGCTGCTGAAAAACCTGAAGAAAATACAGAACTAATTGCCAGCTGTGCCTAGGGTGTCTTCTCCATCCACCCTGGAACAGGAAAATGGTTTTATATTTTTTGTTGCGCTTTTACCTGTTTTGTTTTGTTTKTTTTTTTTTTTAATCGTTTGTTTGTTTTTCTTTTCTTGTTTTAAATAGTTGACGAAAGTTCTTGATTGGGTGACAACTAGAAGCATCTCCAACCCAGAGGAGCCTAAAGCTACACCATAAAGCTCYTGGAATTTATGCCAGACATAAGAGATCCAAAATAACATAGCAAGACATTGACTACATTCACGAGTAGCTTCAAAAACAGGAGAAACATTCTCGGCAAAAAAATACCATAAGAATTGCTGGTTTCAATGGCAGCAGAGCAATGTTGATAACTTGACACAAAAATTCTCCTCATAGGAGCACTCTCACAGCTCCTGCTGAAGCAGGATGGTGGCCTGGAATGGTGCTGGACTCTCATAGTATTGAGGAAGCGTTTTCTCAGAGAAGAAGAGGTGGTTAAAAGTGACAGCTTAGGAATTTTTTATTTCTTTAATCAGAAGCATGACCTGGCAAATACTTAATACACTAATAGAAACTATTGATGTTAAATGACAGAAATACATTATGCAGCAATTAGAAGTCCTCTGCAATACAAATGTCTTTCAGTGTTGTCTCAAACATATGCCTCAAAAGAAACCCCATCATTTTCTTTCGATTTTTGGAAACTTAGAAGTGCTGTAAAAGGGGTCTTGCAACACCAGAGTAACAAGTCTGTGTTTCCCTCAAAATTTAAAATTCAGGTCTTACATATAAATCACACATGCAGAAAAGTACAGATAAAAGCAGATGCCAGTTAGGGCACCTAAATTGGATGGTAAAAGCAAGCTAAAAAAMCCAATGTGAATGTGAGCTCTTCCCAAAGACCACTGGCTGTGCACAGCAAGCAGCTCAAGTGCTTCCTCTCTCTGCCTGGAAAYGGAGCTGCCTCCTCCGAGCTCTTCCCAACATCCATCCACCTTCTGAAGTGTTTTCAAGCTGGGCTGCTTTTCACCTGGTATGTAATTCTTAGCCCCTTTGCTCACTGCTGCAAGAGGTATTAGATGAAGGGTGCCACACCTTTTGCTGGGCRTAAACCACATGAAATGGCTCAGAGCACGACAGGAGCTGCAGTTCCATGCAGGATTTGCTGTYGCTGACAGTAGTCAGTGGCATATTCCATGTGCATGACCAGACAAGTAACTGTGTCTGGGTAACACCTACACCACATGTGCAGGGTGACACACACGTGGAAGGYTGCACTGACACAGAAATGATGAATGCTTTAGTATCAACATGTAGGAATTCTGTTTTACACAAGAWATGCAGCTTGTGTCTTCAGCATTCTCTTACATCCTTGGGGTGAGCAAAATGCTGCTGCAAAAAGCCCTGTAGTTCAACACAAACTTTCCCTCTGCTTTGTCAGCTTTGACTAGTGCTCTCTCTATCTCTGTCATCTGAAACACTTGGATTATAAACAGTCTAATCCAAAAAAGAAAACGAAGACATATACTGTAGTTTACAACTGTACCTGACAATCCCCCAACATCATCTAATGACATACAGGAAAGCCAGTGGTCAAATTCAAACTAAGCYTCCCTGTGTAATTACAGTCCATTAGAGGGCAAAACTTAAGAGAAAAAAACATTTTAAAAAGCAAACGGAATGATCTCGGGCTTCTACAAAGGCATTTAGCAGATACCAAAATAGCCATAAAGGGTATTTTAAAAATAGGACAGTAGATACTGCATTGTCTTCCCTGCCAAAAAATGTGCCCCCTTCCCTTGTACACAAATTTGTTTCCCTGTGTTTTGACACATTTGGCATAGAGACCATGGTAGAAAAGAATAAGAAATCTATGGCATCTATCAGCTGTCAGTCTCTGCTTTCTGTATGTCTAAGCATGCAATTTTGAGATATCCTAGTCTATACATAGAGCAGAATTTCATGGAACAGATCTTTCATCAGCCTCTGTCTGACAAGAATAAAGACATGTAGTGGCCTAAATATTTCTCATCAAAGGATGTAAATGGAAAGAAATAGGGGAAAAGGGGATTATGTTTGATAGTAAATGGCATGCAGAGAGACACTAATTCCCTAATATTGAGGAATTARCAGAGGAGGAAAAAATGGACAAAAACTCTTAAGTGTCACGCACAAGCAACAAATAMCCCCATAAAATGAGGACTTCCCCAGACTGATGATTCAGTCCAATTGCAGCTAGCCAGACTCAGCACCCCTCACAGTAACAGATGCTGGTGAACAATGCAGTCGCTAGCTTACAGCATAGTGTGCTTTAATTTGGTGTAGGTTCCGACTGAATAAAAAGACAAACTTTTAACTTTTGTTAAGCAGCAAAAGAGGAAAAAGAAATGCCCCAAAATCCTGTTTCCACAGTGTACAATYGAGATTTCTTTCACACAGAGTCTTCTTTCTATGTAACATCTTAACTGCATCAATGGGAATGTTTGTAACCAGGGATCAAACTAGTTAACATTTCAGATCCTATTTAACATCTATGTCTATTTTTAACTAATAATTTTACAAAGAATCTAAAATGTCTTGAGGTATTTTTATTTTTAACCTTCTGCCTGTAAAGTCACTTCCTTTAGTTATCATGAATTTGCACAAAATAAAATACAAGGTAAGAAACCCAGTTTGATTAATAATAGCACACAATTTATGTCAGTAAATCAATGCTGCCTGAATTTACAGGATCACACAGAATCAATTAAGTTGGAAAAGATCTCTGAGATCGTTGAGACCAACCTATGACCAAGCACCACATGTCAACCAGACCATGGCACTGAGTGCCACATCCACTCTTCCTTTAAACACCTGCAGGCATGGTGACTCCACCACTTCCATGGGCAGCCCATTCCAATGCCCAATCACCCTTTCTGTGAAGAAATTCTTCCTGATGTYMARCCTAAAGCTCTCTTGGTGCAGCTGAAGGCTGACCTCTCATCCTATTGCTTGTTGCCTGAGAGAAGAGGCCGATCTCCACTGGGCTATAACCTCATTTCAGGTGGTTACAGAGTGTTAAGGTCACCTTCTGTGCATCCTTTTCTCCAGGCTGAACAACTCCAGCTCCCTCAGCTGCTCCTCATATGACACCTTATTGTCACTGTCCTCAAGTCTATTCAGTCTAAAGACTCCCTAATAAAAAAAAAAAGCCACCTCTCCTTCCTTTCCTGTCCCTTCTGARGAGCTTGCAGCCWTCYATTGCAGCACTCCAGTCATGCAAACAATCCCACCATGCTTCGGTGATGGTGGCTGTCACAGCTTTCCTGAAGGGAAATTCAGGATTCAACACCACCTTGTAAAACTAAGAAGACTAGTGCTCAGCACTCAGCACAGCATTCAAAACCATAGCAGAATGATATAGTAGATTTTGTGTTTTTCACTATTGCTGTTGCATGACATGATCAAGGACGCATGCAATATCCAAGGCTTTTCAAGCTTTTGCCAGAGGGAAGATTTCAAAGCAGACTTCTCCCTGTCTTGTAATACTAAACGGGCTGGGCAGGAATGACATTTACACAGTTGAATCTTTTATTATTTTCTCTTCTTAAAAACAATAGCAGCACTATGACTTTCTATATTAGGTATACTCCTGTAGATGGGTGCTGAACAGGTATAAAGGTCACCAGGACAAAATGCTATTTATGAGAARGCAGCATAAACCTCTGCTAGCTCTGAGATTTTCAGAGCTAACACGAACACAAACTTGTCATGAATTTAAAGCTCACTGGATATTTTCTGAAAATCACCATCAGTGAGTACCCTGATAGTATGTCTGGGACGAACTGACTATTCCAGACCAGTGGAGGCTGCAGAGACCCCTTGGAGCCCACAAATGTTGTTTCACATTGCTAGCAGTGCAGAGCACTCCCTGACAGAGCTTTCCACCACAGCTAATGGAGYGTGACACCACAAGCAGTAATATCCCCCACCACTGAACACTGGCCTTCAGGATCCACCCATCTTAATTTTTATTTTGGAATGGGTAYTGTGATACAGCACTCAGGCATTCTGAACACACATATTAATGCATGATCTTAACACTAGTTTCTGTTCTTGATTTTTCTGGATTGCATCCAAGGCTTTCTTTTATCTTCCAGCTTAGCAGAATGATAATATAAATATCTCAATGTCCAAAAATATTCAGCTTTGGTAATCTGCAATGAGATCTCTCCTCCTCTTCACGATCCTTTATGTGCAATTTCATTATGTTTGTGCCAGATGAGCATTTAAATGAGAGGGAGACGTAATGAGAAGAACTAGAGCAGTGTGCTTATGCAGTGAGGTGGAAACAGACACTTGTGCCTAGAGATCCATACCAAACTCTTGCTGAAGAGATCACTTGCCTATATGCAATGTATTAAAGTGCCCAACATAAACAGCACAGAGAAATCTCCTAAACAAATGCCATTATAATTAAATCCTGATACCACAGCTTCCCCTACCTCACACAAACACACATTTCGTCTTCCATTTGGTTTCAGATACCTCCACTGAACCTGGCTGATAAAATAATCTCCCAAATGACTGTAACTCTAAAATCTATTAAACCCATGAAGTATTGATGAGGCAGAATTAATGTTGAGAAAATTACTTTAACCATCTCCCTCCTCCTGTATTTCATACAGGAAACTATAGAAGAAAAGAGGAACTGTGAGCTGTACTGCAAAACAGCACACTCAGGAAAATCTACATCTGTCTGCAAGCCTTAAACTCTACCTACAGATCAATTTATCATTACAACACTTATTCCTTTAGAAGGAGTAATATCCACAGAAATGGCCTTATCTGATGCCCAGAAAGCATGCTCTCCTTTCTTTTCATTCCCAGATACAATCTGTGTCTTGCACACAGCATTATCAGGCTCTCTCTGCAGTGCTCCTCACTCCTTATGCTGCAGGGCTCCTTAGCTGTGGGTTGAGAGCATTACCTACTAAGACCCTGTTGCTGCCTGATTATAAACTTGGCACAAACAGACCYAAGTCTGGCAATATTCTCCATGCTGGGTGTCTGCTGGGAGGCTTTTTTCCCCCTTGCTTTGTTGCTGTTTTGGATTTTTGGCATGACGTCAGMCAAAATTTTTCAAGCTAATTCTGAAGCAAGGCATGGGAAACTGGAGTGATTTATTCAYGTGAAAAGCTTCTGGTGGCTTCTTGAAGAGCTCAAGAGGTTTTGTGATTTGGACCTTGTGATTTGTAAACTTGCAAGGTGTCAAGGCAAAATCTTTGTGTTTTGATCTCCACAGAAAACTCCCAAACATGACCAAATTACTAACCTCTGAAAAAGTAAACCTTAATTTGCRTGAGCTCGCTAAGGAGGTGATGCTTCCTAGCAACTGAATTCCCTGGAGATCCCACCTACAATGCCCCAGGATCCCACGACCAGTTGGGTGGCACCTGCCTGCTTCAAGCTGMGCTTGCACTTTAAACGATCAGAGCTCGACATGAAACCAGCTGCAAGGCAGTTCCACACCTAATTCTGAGCTCCTAAAGGACTGGATGGCCCTGTATCAGGTGCGTGTTTGGATCCAGTTCTCTGCAGGGGAGGAAGGGGAGCAGAAGGTGTGAAACGTGCCCCTGTGTTGGAACCAGAGCTTTTGCATCAACTGCACCAATGTGCGCAAAGAAAAGAGCAACATTGGTGTAACACTCCCTAAAGCAACATCTGAATCTTCAAAATGGAACAGTTTTCTTTCAACAGAGCAACTGGAAGGCTTATTGTCTAGATTAAAAAAAAAAAAACAACCCACAATTTACCACTTGCTAAATCCTATCATGGATGTTCAAGCCGCTGTAGCATCATGACCCACTGCAAACATCTTTGCCAYTGAGCCAGCTCAGAGAGATGCGAAATACAGCTGTGTGAAGTGCTCTGCTCCATCTGCTGYTTTAACTGTCCTTCCCTGCTTTTTCTCTAGTGGCTACAGCAGGAGACACATTGACATGGATGGCCCACAAGAACCACTCTTTCTCTGAGTAATTCCAACAATTGGATCGCCTCAAACTTAGTGGGGGAAAAAGAGAGGGAAAAAAGCTCTATTAAATGAATTATCAGTGAAATGTAGGACAATTACAGAGACTGAAACACAAAGATCTCTTCTGCAGGACACTGCAACGTAACCTTCCTGTGTAGGGTTATCTGATTTAATAAACTGAACACAGGTATAACAATGCTTCACAGAGAGCAGGCTAAATCCAATCTAGTTGGGACTGGACACATGGAGTTCTGGGCAGGGCACAAACCACATTCCTCAGAAATCTTATGGATCAGATTTAACATTTACTACACCCAGCAGCATCAACAAGCACATCTTCTGAACGGATTAGACTGGAAGAAAAGAAACAGATTAAAATTGAAGGAATTACAAGCATAGCACAGCAAATCTTGGTAAGCCCCAAATATATCAAAATGTTCAAGCGTTTCCCCACACTTTCCTTCCTACAGAGAAAATCTTCAGACCATAGGAAGAGATAATGAAGACATGCAACAGAAGGACACTGAGGCACATCAGTGCCCAAATTAATGACTCCAGAAAATGAAAAGCTGCTAGAAATAGGACCAAAATGCACCGGGTCAGCCCTAATTACAGAGAACAGCTAATGACTCTGGCAAAACCTCTTGTGGGTATGGCAGAACACAGGTAATAAAGTAAAAGTCACAGCGGGTTATTTTTGTAGTGAGAGCACAGATAATACATAGTTGCTCTATAACACTGTAACACTTTCTGTCAGAAACCTGACAGGTGTGAAGAATTACCAAGAGAAATGCAATAGCATTTTGGGTAGACATCAGGGATATAAATAATTGTACCAYACAAATCGGACACCCAGGAATGCACAGGGCATTGTGATCTTTCTAAACGCAAACAAATTTAAACAAATTTTCAATGTGTAAGGATGCTGAAAATCTGTTTTCATATAATTTCTTCATATAATCAAAGCAGCCATTACCTACTAATTTTTTTTGTTCAAAATAGAGAGAGAAGAAAAACCTGACTGCTCTAATAGGGGAAAAAACCCAAAATAGCAGATGAGTGTCTCTTAGCAGCTGAAATCCAAAYTTTTCGTGATACATCTGAGCTACTAGAAATAACTGAAGCTATTGTTTAARATGTGAAGTTGCTTCTAGTCTACAGAGAACTGTGCAAATAGAAGCACAACATTTAAGATTCCTGCTGAAACATCAAAAAGCCCTGAACTTGGGATGGCATCCCTGCCTAAATTTGGATGGAAAAGAGCTATAAACTCCCAGGCCCTGAGATRCACCTTCAGTGCTATGGCCTGTGTTTAAAGCATTCACAGCTTTTCTAGGAAGAGGAAATCTGTAGGAATGGATGAGTGCACAGTGGCACACCTGGGACCGAAAGATGCATGTCAGATTCATGGTACAGAAGGTCCCAAATTCACTCCACAGCTTTATCCTCTCCCGATCTTGATGGCTGTAAACAGCTGTAGGGTGTAGATGGACAGGGACAGTGTAAATGCYCAAACAGAACAGTCTAAGTCATACTTAGAAATACAAAAAACTGTTATGAAAGGCAAGAATTTCAAGAGGAATGTGGACTAGCAAAGAGCAGTGTGACTGTGGGGAAGAATACAGCACAGATCACCCCAATGTTTTCTGTCCTACATCAGTCAGGCTTCTCGTGACTCCTTGCAGTGTTTGATGTGGCCCTTCCGTGACTGCCACAGTCAATGTGAGCCTACAGTGCCACACAAATATCTGCTCTGACATCCACAAGGCTGCTTTACAGAAATATCATCAAATGAAGGGTCTTCTAACACTGTCATCAGCTAAGCTGAGGGAGTTTTGAATTCAGCCAAGATCCCCCTCCCAGCATTCAAGTATATTTCTCTAATCAGCTTTTAAATCCATTATGAATTTTTGATCTAGAGGCTGCATGACCTTTCCTAGGACTTTGATACAAGATGAATAAATAACTGCTGAGCCTCTGAGCTATGTCAAGAYAAATTCAAAACGTCCTCTTGATGTCCAGTACTCCTTGGATTCAGTAGGTTAGGGACAGAGGATGGGCAAAACTGTTTCCTTGCGTTATATTTTTTGCAATTATTTTTAAACTCTCTGGGAATTTGTAACGCCATAGGCAAACATACGGTGGGGGCAGAGATATTTCAGAGAKCCTTAAATATGAGAAACTCAAGGTCCCTGATAATTCTCCCTCAAAAWAAGATGTTGCAAACAGTTTGAAGTGGGAAGACTGAAGAGAACAGCTCTGAAAACAAATAAAATTTGCACTCTGATTATCTATTTTAATGGCTGCGGGAAAATAAATTTTAGAGCAAAATCCTGGAGCACGAACCCAGCTCCAGACTGACTTGAAGAAATTCCAGGATGTTTATAACCCAGAGAAGGGCCTATTTTCATTGATTTATATCACTAAGCAAATCAGAAAAGCTTGCAGTTTTCAGGTGCATCAGTTTGTCAGCTGATCTTTTTCCACATTTCAAAATTCAATGAAGTCAAGCAGCCATGCTCTTTGAGTCTGAACTTCAAGTATAGGTTGAAAAACATTGCTCAAGAAGAATCTCTGTGAACCAGATTGTGGGGTTTTTTTCCCCCCTCTAGCAAGTTTACTGCATATGCATGACACCACATTTCCTTGGAGCCACAAGAAGCAATCTTCCTGATTTTGAGGGTTTCTTCAAGACTTTCACAGGCAGAGAAGATGCAGAGTTCACAGTGACTGACAGTGAACAACAGCAAAAAGCAACAAAAAGGCACTTTTTTCACTCTGAGGATGGTCAGACATAACAGATGCCCAGAAACGGTAGAGTTTCCAGCCAGCTGAATTTGAAAATCGAGGCCCTGAGCAACCTGACCTAATAGGACCTGTTTCAAGTGGGGGTTTGGACACCATAACAGTTTGTACAAGTTCCTTGGCAGTTTCTTGGCAGTTTTTTCCAACCAGGATTATTCCATGATTCTAAGAAGCATTCTGCTTCCCTCTCTTTTCTCTTGAACTATGCTCTCTTATCAAGGTCAGCCATGRAGTCCAGGCTGGTCTCAGCTGAAGCATCTTTGAAGGGAAATTGGAACACAACCATCTGACTACCMGGTCTGCTGATAAACTTTGTTTCTTGGTGTTACAYAGCATCACTATTTCCAAATAGTTCYCCTCTTTCTCCTGTGAATTTTGTCACAGCCCACACAAAGATCAGCCAATCTGTAAGGACTCTGAACAAATTTTAGGATCAAAGCATCAGCRCTACCACCAAAAAGAAAACTAGACACATCCTCTTTTGTAGTAAAGTCACAAAGTTTTGTAGAAGTCAYCACAAACCTCATGGACTAATGAACTCATGCTCTGGTCTGTGACTCATCTTTGRCCCTATAACTAAATTCCAGTTAAATAGTTGTTGTTTGCATTTCCCATATGAATATAGATACAAACATGCACCATTGTCAGAAAAGCTGATCCAAAGTGAGAAAATAATTTAAAAGAATGAGCTGCAGCAGAGTTTACCCAGGTGCAAGTGCACAGGACATTTCATGTGTTTGGCCAACTTCTTTGTAAAATTCTGGTCTTGACTATCCTGTCTTTTCTTATCTCCAAGAGTACATGTTCTGCAGAAGGCTAAGTGATCTACATTTAAACATCTGCTAGCTAATCCAGATCTTTCCATATGGTGTAACAACATCTGGGGGTTTTAAATGGTAGAAGAGAACAAGTCTCTGACTTTTCAGYTTTCTACCCCGCAGGCTATCTGATTCTGAAGTCTTCTGCCAGTGGAGAATAAGCCAGTTTTCATCTGCAATCTGCACATTCTGCCTGAAGAAAAAGCACCAGTCCCATACCCTCCCTGTCCAAAGGAAAGTAGAGACACAGTCTTCTGCTGACAAGTTCTTTTTTCCAAGGGTGATTGATTGGTACTAGCCAGAATTGTGTCTATTGATGGTCTTCTAGAGGGAAAAGAAAGCTGAGCCTACAAACTGCCCCAGATCTGCTGCCTTTATTTTTTGTAGGTTGGAAGAGCTTTCTCTGAATTACTTCTCTCTAGTTGGGACATGTTCATTAATTACCTCCTGTTCTTCTGTGTCTCCTCCTATTTCAGCATGGTGCAGTCAGCAGCACAGACACGTGATGTGCCATATTCCCTCAGCACAGAGGACAGGAAGTCTTACTGGAATCTGATCCCTCTGGAAGTGCTGCGCACAGGACAGTCAGACAAGCAGCAAAGCTCGTCATGTGGYATGGAATGGAGGAACAGGAAAACTGGTACAGCACACATTAACCATCTCCTTATCTCTCAGAGAAATCAAACCATCTTAGTTGCACCATAGCAAGGGTGCCAGTCAGACACTCTGGGAAGGGAKGGAAAGATTGTAGAGTGACTGGACACCCCCACCACTTTGGGAAATAAGTGCTCCCTCTGCATTACTTTTGCTCCTGATCTTTTATACAACTGGCATGATTTTTTTGTACCCCTTGTTTTTGTATTAGGCCTTTTTATTTATTCTACTCTAGGTTTTAGCTCAACCACTCCTCAGCAGAGTGGTACAGCTACAAACACAATAAGCAGATGCCACTGGAGTAAATTAAAAGGCATTCCTCCCCCTGAGGCCCAGCATGCTGTTCTCTGTCAATGCTTCTCACACTGCGAGTCTCCATACCAGAGGAAGAAAAACACATATAACCAACTACAGCTCTGTATTTTCCAGAGCTAAAAAAAAAAAAAAAATTAAAACTGAAAAAAACAATATTTCTGAAATTATTACTGAAAACCAAAACTGATCAAGACAGCACCACTTACCACAATTTTCCCCCAGAACAGAGCAAGTTTACATTCACCACATTTCCTCACAAATGGCTTGAAAACATGCCCTGTAAAATAAGAGAGAAAGAGAAAGAAATAATTAGTGACTGGAACACCACAAATTAAACTTTTTTTCTCTCTCTGCTAACATTTATTACCAACTTCCACCATTTTGCCTGGTTTAGGGAAGGAGGTAATTGGACTTGAACCTTCACAACTAATTATTGAATTCCACTGGTATTATGCAAAATATTAAAATAATTGCAGGACTGCCCCAGACTGCTCAGACACATCACTGTCACTGACATGATGGCTATTCAGACTTCAGGGAGACAAGGTCAACAACATGAAATGCGTGGCAGCACACACAGCAAGTGYGCCCATTATTTTAGATCCAACCCTAAAAAAAAAAAAAATTGGTCAACCCAGTCTCTCTTAGCAATTTTGTTTTAACAAACTGGTTTTGGAATTTGATGCACGTAGGTTCACGACAGCCTCCTTGTTTGAAAACTACACAAAAGGGTTGTGCACACTACGTTTTTAGACTGTATTAATTCCTTGGCATTCTCTAGGAGAACAAAGAGGGAGAAGAAGGAAGCCAACACAATATCCAGCTTGACACACACTGGGGCCCGTTTGAAGAAGATGGAGAGCAAAAGTGACAAATGCCATCATTTTGCCAACCCTGAGTAAATTTCAAATGACAGCTAAGCCTTATTTTTCCTTGAGGCAAAATCTTTGAAAGAATAACTCGTGAAGCACAGACTAACAATGATGTTAAAACGTTTAGTTTGTAAACTCCTAGAAGATGGAGGAGCAAGGATTCTGCTGGTGCTAAGGATTGGGAGTGGTAACTCTGCAGCAAATGGACAAGGACACAATTTTTAGCACCCAGGTGTCCACACCAGTGAAGCCAGACTGAATTTGAACTGCTTTTAAGTCCCATTCTCCCCTAAGTACATGGCTGAACTTTGTACCAGAGAGGTATCTGTGAAATTACTGCTGGATGAGTAACTAACTTTACAGCTCTACACAGATGACTTGGAGCCCTGCACTACTGGTGGTGAAAACCTGCCTCAGCTGCAGAAACAGCAAGTCTTGTGCCAGCACCTCCCCTGAAGGAAGCTGCAGGCATAAACAGGAAGCAAAAGGGGAATGGTTTCTTAAATCAAATTATTTTTACTGGTCATCATTACATGAAAAGCAGTTATTAAATTAAAATTTCTATTAAGGAGTAACCAAATAGGTATTCCTCTAAAACATGGAAACTGGATCAMATAGCTCCAAGTCCCAATTAGTGAGCAGACATCTGATATCACATAGCTCAGACTTCATTTGGGTGGAGGGTTCAGGGTGGGGGAAAAAAARGRAAAAAAAGCATCATTACGAATCAGAGGAAGCTGTTATGAGAGATTTTAGGAACAGACATTTTTTAACAGAAAAGTAACAACATAAACATCTTCCCTGCTTGCTTTCTTTGTTTGTTGAGAAAAAAGTGGGTATATCAAGGAATAAAGAAAAAAAATGAACACCCCCTCCTCTCCCATCACCTTTTATACAGCTTGGCAGAGTTTATGAAAACACTGAAAAAAAATGGGTCTTAACTGCTTTGCTCAAACCCAGGGAAGGTGGTTATTATTCCAGTGCCATCCATTTCCCTCCCTAGCTTCCAGGCATTTGGCCTGGAAAGAAAAAATCAAGTCAAGAAACTCTACTTCTGCCTCCGAACTAATTGGATAAAATCTGCATGCAGAAAAGTTAGAGTCTTAAGAAATGAGCCAGRTCCAAAACAACCCTATGGCACCTCGACTCTGGATTAGCTCATTATTTTCTTCTACACCATGAGACTGATTTAATAATTTCCTCAGAGGAATGACAAATAAGGAAACTCTGTACTCCACGCTGTCAGTCCCAGGAATACTTGAAAACAGGGGCTGGCACCGTTGCCAAAAGGGGCTGAACTCCCCCCAGGACTGGTGTGGAGCTTCTGGATGCGGCCCCAGCAGTGTTCCCTTCCTCTTTCCCCTCCTCTGTCCCTTCCTCCCTCACTCCAGCACAATGCCTGTGCAGCAACCAGGATTAAACTGAGGAAATTCTACAGCAAAGTTTGCAAAGTGATTAAAATAAAATAAMKTAAAATAAAATAAAACAAAATAAAATAAAATAAAAAGAATAAATAAAAAAGGCCTGTGCTGATAGTAGGGTAAAAGGGAGGAAAAGATGGACCAATAATATAACTCCACTATTACAGTAAGGGAATGAAGGCAGCTGCTTTAGTACATACCCAGGGAGTCAAGTCCAAGCCCTCCACTGAGACCATGTAKGACAAAAACTAGCAATAGGGCTAGGGAAAGGGGTGTCTTGTTAAATCCGCAGCAAGCACACAATTTGCCACACYTCTAGCCTTGCAAGATCTTCACACGGTAGGGATGGCAGGTAGAAAGCTTAAAATCTTCCAGGGGATGCCTTTTGTTTGATTTCAGAAGATGGTGAAAAATGTGCTCTATCTCTTTGATTGCAAAGGAGAAGAGAGACTTGGAGGTAGAGCAGGGAGAGACAAGGGAGGSGAGGGGAAGTATTTTGCTGCATAATTGAGGGCGAGGGTAGGACATGGTTTGCAGAGTAAACCAAAGATTATTCACTCTTTCTTTGTATTCAATCTGGGGCCTGTACCAATTTCAGTTTTAGTTTTACTGATTTTCTTTCTACCCAAGAATGTAGAGGAAATGCTCCTGTTTCCTGAAGGCTTTGGATCATGTTACATATCTCCAAATTTTGATGAATACTTTTCAGAAAAGCTCTGCTGACTTTGGAGAGTACAGCATAGGAGATGTAAAATAGACGGATATAGGCTTCAAGGCACACCAATAAAGGCTTCTTTTTCGATTAGTATAACAGAGTAGGGGTAACAAAAGGTTTGTCCAATCAGTGTCCAAATGAAAGCTTTCCAAGCATCTCCTAAATGGTAAGATACAGAAAGTCCTTAGCACACCAGCAGACATGAAAAGTTGCAGTGAATCTCAGAATGACACTATTTGAAATGTTAAAGAAMAACAAAACACTTTTGGGGGATAATCAGACGCATCATCTGCCAGGAACAGCCTTTTCCTGTAGGGAACACCAGCTTCAACAAACTGCCACCTTTTTCCARAAACCCATATCCCCCCACAGTGTTACATTTATATCAGCAGTGCATTTATGKAGCTTTGTGTAAAAATTACTTTCTTTTTGTAAAGAAAGAAATATTCTGTGAAACAGAATGTGGCAAGTAGCATAACTACACATCGTCTGTGTGTTCAGTTTCGTGACATTGTCTGCTTCATGAGACAACCTCTATTTTTCCTCATCAGCTTTCAGAGGTGTTTTTGTCAGTTCATACTGGGATCAGAGTTAAATTTATTATTACTAGCARAAGAGAAATCATTGACAACAGACATGGTAAGTACTTTTTTCTCAAGCTTGCTCCCAAACCAATCAGCACTCACAAACTTCAAGGATCTTTGGATCCAGCGCATTGTGAATAATCCTAGATGTGAAACCGCAAAACTCCTGATTTTTTATTGAAGCAAAAACTGTTCAGTGACAATTTACCCACCATTAAAAACAGATAATAACTTGACTGACAGCATAAAAGCAGCCACAGAGAGGGTGCTGGTCTGGTACATGTTGCAGTTCACATGAATTTCACCCAGCTGGAGGAAGCGGCTGGTTGAAGTCRTAAGTGGTCTTACATGCTTTTCAAATGCTTGTAGATGCAATTGAGTTTATGATACTCAAACACAGAAGAAAATCTACATAATTATAAACATCTGTCAGTTTTCTATTAGCAACATGCTTCTGCTGCTGCTTTTTCAAACCTCAAGTAGAAGCAGGCATTCCTGGTGCTTGGGCTGCTATTTTACTTGGCAAAACCCGGGAAGATGAAGTTKTTCATGTTGAACAGTTTACAAAGGATCATGTCTGGATCAGGATGTGTAACCAGTAAAAGAACTGGATCCACTTTGTAAACAAAGTGTTGGTTAGTCTTCAGAGTAACAGCCTGCCTTTTTCATCTGTTCTAATATCAGTCGTACTTACGGTACAATACATCATACCACACAGATTTTGAGCCATGAATTGGTCCAGAAATTACTTTTTAGTAGTAGGTTACTAGGGCCCTACGTAAACAATCTTGAGTTACTCTTTTCACACTGGTTGAGGATTCTGCCACTCAGGACACTGCTGGCACTGCTGTTTGAACAAATGTATGGAGGCAYACATGTTCAGTTTAATAGGGTGCATGCAGCATTTCCCACCTATTCCCATCGCCTAGGATTTGTAATCTTACTAAAAACAAAAACCAACCAAACAAAAAAAMCTCCAACCGATCAAAACCGAGAAACCCTTTCTAAAAGCAACGCTGAATAGAAGGAAAAAAACAATCTCCTACATACTGAATTTACACAGACAGTTTATAAAGGAACTGCACATCTTAACTTACATAAAGTAATCCTTTACTGTGCAATGCCAGATTACATATAAAGAGCCCTTATCCTGTGAACATCTGAAAGCTTTCCAACAATAAAACATTTAAAGTTTAAGGGAAGCTTATAGGCTTGTTCTTGCACAGAGACAAAAGCCTCCCTGTTAGCCTGAAACTACCCCTTTTCTAAGTGAGGTCCCAGATAGCTGGCACATGATATGAAAAAGCCCAGTCATCAACAGCCTGGGGGAGAGAACTGAGGGCAGAAAGAGGGAGCTCCCACCAAAATCTCCTCTTGCWACGAGTCCAGACACAACCCTGGACAACAGCAAAGGAGAAAAAACTGACCAGCAACACCATTAGAAGACTTATACTAAGACACTACTATTCTGGTGGTTTGTCCTCCCATGCAATAGTGCCAAAACTTGGAAAGATGACAGTGGATTTGGGACAGGAACCCTGCATTTTTTCATGTTAAAGTCACTGGATTTCCAAAACAGTTTCTGGAAAGCTTCAGCACATGCAGGACATAAGCAAGGATAATGAGGTCCCTCTATTAAAGGAGTCCAAAAGCAGTTTAGTAGTTTCAAACAAGAATGTTTGCCTGCACCATTAAACTTGTGACTGTCTAAAAACACATCTGCCCTTTCCATTTGGAGCAGGAGGATCTCAGATGCAAAGCCACCGCTGCAGTGACAACAAACCTTAAGAAACAGGAAACGTGGGAGGAAAACACCAGGAAAATACAGAGGTTTTGCCTGAAATTTTTCTGSTTTTATAAAATGGAGCCATGAAGAGAAAGAAACCCACAAACTRTGTAAAAGATTGAAAGCTGAACTGCTTCTTTTCTGTGACACTTCAACCTCATCACACACTGGCTTATACTGACCTTTAGCAGACTTGCTGCTGTCAGCTGGTCCCCATGTCCTGTGGCTCCAGCCCTGCCAAAGCAGGCTGTTTGCTCTCCTTCACCCTGGGCTGTGCCCCTCACACAGGCCTCGCAAGCCCCTCGCTATTGCCAGCTCAGTATCAGTGATATTAGTACCTTTCCCCTTGCTCAACTTTCAAGCTGGACAAATTAAACAAAATCTTCAATTCACAAGTCTTTTCCCAGCCATCAGCTTGCTTTGTAACACAGCAGAGCTGAAAGCATAAAGCTGGGATCTGGAAACGTGGCACCATCCAACCAAGAACTCCTGCATGGAAAGCACCAGTGCAGGTGGAGRGTGTGGATGTGCACAGATACCCAGCTGAGGCAGATGCAAAGATCAAAAGATTCCAACAGCGTTAAGAAGCCCTCAGTGGGAGAGCTGGTGGTAATGGTGAGCACATGGAGGAGGACACAGTGAAGGCACTGCCGATGGAAAGGTAATTGTGACAGCACTCACRGCCCATTCCTGAATCCTGCCTTTTGAAATTGTTCCGAGATGAACCCCAAACCTGTGGCACCCCCGGTCACTCACACTGCTGGGGAGAGAAGCCAATGTGCAGCTCTGTGCAAGCCGAAAGCCAGCACGTGCCGTGTCCATCTCGGTGTCCCCGCTGGAACTGCCTGTCCTGGGGTCAGGAGGCCTTGGGCAGCTGAGTGATCCATAGGGGAAGCTTTTATCAGCTCAATACTGAGCAGGCACTTAGATGAGAGTGTCACATATCAGATGAGAGTGTCACATATGAGGAGCATGTGACCACAGCAAACACACTTTTGTTCTCGGAATAGCAGAAAAATTACTTCATTAATAACAGGAAGAGTAGTTGCATTTCTCTCTGCAGGAAAATGAGAAGTACTGTTCCCCGAAACATTTGTTAAAAAGTAAATGAATGGAGATCATAGTCCTAAAAATAGACTGAACTRTCCAAGCCCCCGGAGCTGGCTCCTAGAAATGCTGCTGGGCATCTCTGGAGCCGAGGGAGGGCACAGGCAGCCAGTGATGCAGGGACATGGTGGCTGGAGCCAGTGCTGCATCACTCTCCCACACCCTCAGCCTGCTCATCCTTACCTGCCCAGTATCCCAGTGGCATCAGTGAAACACTTCTATGGCCAGAAATAMGCACTCACATCGTTATGAAAGTTAAAAAAGACAGCAAAGGGGAAAAAAMCCCATGCATAATGTAAGGTTTCAGAAGCTTCTGTTTTAATAATTGATTTTCCAGTTTTTCTCAAAGAAAAAGCTTTCCTTCTGAAGATACAGGATTGACCTGAAAGGACCTTTAGCAGAAACTGGGAGTAAACAGTGTATTTAGAAACCTTCTGGAAAAGCAGTAAAGGCCATTTAGAAGTGCAATTACATTGCAATGCAAATCTAGTTTTTTTGTATAAAAATTTGCTTTTATAAGCAATCATTATTATAAGCAAATCTTCCCTTCCCCCTTAAGAGAGAATCTTATACAAGAAATATTTTTGTGCTTTGATCAATATGCAAGGTTTTAATTAAGGACATTATTTCCATGACATACAATGAACAGATACATAAAGAGTATATATAGAATATATATTTTAGTGTTGCAATATTACAGTACYCATAATGTCAGCCATTCCCATTGTGCAAGGAATGATAAAAAATACACACATGGGAAGAAAGTCTCAAAGACCTGCCGAATTTACTTCAAGGTTTTAAAGGTCAAAAGAATTCAGCACAAATGTCTCTTATGACAAATTGGGAGTGTTTACCAAAGACTTTTTGTARTTCAGTCAATACATGGATTTAGCTAATTTTGAATGTGCCAAATAATAGTTATATGTTRTACATGTAAACTTTAATGGCTTGATCACGTCCTACTGTGGTTTTCCTAACTACTGCAATTCCAAATTGTACGGGAGTGAAAAGAAAGCGTGGCCCAGACTGCAATTGCACCCATGGGCCGTGGGGGCAGGCAAGGAGAGTCTTTGCAGAAGCTACTCCACCTACGTGTGGTCTCACTTCCTGATGTGAAATATGAAAATGTTGAAAAGAGGCTGAAATTTTGCAAGAATGGGCTATTTGTAAACCTATTTCTGTATCAAAGAAGGTCGTGATGTGTAAAATAAACAGAGTAAGAAAAGAATATAGCAACGCGATTAGAATACAAACAATGAGAATGCTGCACTGTAAACTAATTATTAACTACAACAAGCTGAAAATAAACTGTTTCCCTTTTGCCATGTTCACTTTAATCTTCTGAGAGGCAGGAAGGGGGAAGACAGGAGGAGGCAGCAGTTTCAGACTTGTGGAGTTTATCAAATCCCAGATCAGACGATTAGAGCACAGCTAAAAAGAAAACATCCTCTCTCCCCACCTCCCTCCCTCCCCACAAAGGAAGCGCAGCCTTTAGGACCAATCTGCAGTGTTTGTTTGCTGCTCTTTAAAGGATTACTCTGGAGAGCATTTTTCTAAAGCTGTTCTTATCTCTTTCTGGAAGTTTCAAAATAAACAGGAGTACTGGAAATAGAAGAACAAAAAACTTGACTTTCTGGCTTATTTTTTTTAATAGTGAGACAAGTGAAGAAAATAAATAAGATCTTTCATTGTCACACAAGACAAAACGGAAGGGAATATAAGCTTTAAATCTGAGAAGCATCTTTGCAAAACCCAGAAAAAATCACCAGTGGGCGGTGGATGGGGAAAAGTGAAAAAAAAAAGAGGGCTGTCCCTCATGCTATTTCACTGATAATTTATTTACTCACTTTAATGACAAGCCTTCATGTCACTGGGTTCTATATGCAGGAAATGGATAAATAAATAAAAGGAACAACTGCAAAAAATTACTGTATTTTGACAATTTACCTTCAAAAATCACCCTAAACAACAAACCCTGCTCTCTAGTGGCTTTCAAAAAAAGACTCTCACATAGTGCAAACAGGAAATTAAATTCTCAGGACAACACACTAGAAGTACGAATGAGAAGATTTTGCACTGACACAATGCTTCAGCCTCAAGCTCTAGATCAAATCTTTATTCTTTCACACTGCCCTTAAAGACATCAGGTTTTCCCTCCTAAAGCAAGTGTCCCAGTGTGAACCAGAACAAACACAAGGTTCATGTAATTCCAGGATTGTGCTACATTACTATAAACCTCTTTGCAACGCAGAAGCCGCACAAAAGCATTTATTTTGCTGAAATATTCTAAGGATTTAAAATGTCATTACTATTCAGTATAGCCTCCCTCTTTTTTTTTTTTTTTTTTCCATCTTTTGTTTCTCAAGATTAAGCAAATGCCTGATCAGTGGAACTAATGAAACTGGATTTGCAGCTCATCTGGACTCGAGATGCTAACTTTACAGTGAGAGTCCTTTCCCAGACTGCACCCCATCTCTGCTGGCTCTCCCACAGCCCCAGATCCTGATACCCAGTCACATTCCCTGTGCAAGCCCTGCTCCAGCTGCTGGCCAGCTTCTCCAGGGGTGCCCGCAGCACCCTGCTCCTGCTGCCACCACATCCAGCCCATCTCCTTGCAGCAGCTACGAGAAGGAGCCAAGAAACCAAATGCTGCCCCTGAAAGCCCCTCCCTGACTGGAGACAGCCTGGGAAATTGTAAAGAGGAGGACTGGTGCACAAACACACTGAGTTAACAGCCTAACCCCCACTTCCTCAGGAAACTAGGCTAAAAAATCTGGTTTTTCTCTTGCTATGCCCCCCTCTTACACCGCCAACTATGCAGATGCAGCTTTAAAAAGAAGAAAAAAAAAAAAGAAGTAGCACAGACATAAGGCTTAAAGGCCTATATCCCCACACAGCATCTGGATTTCTGTCTCAGACATGTTTCAGAAGTGTCATTGATTTCCTGTTTAATATTCATGTTTTATTGCYGCACAAAGCCAGCCTCCGCTCTTTGAGAGATATATTACTCTCCTATCCTCCAAAAAGATCCTTAATGAGGATATGCTGGTTTCTTGATATTCTGAGACCTTCTGTTGGTATCAGCAGAAGATCAGCATATGCTTGAACACACAGCACACAGAAAAGGAAAAGTCAGCTCTCCCTATTAAAACAGAGCTACAGGATTAAAAGGGACCTYGAATGACCATCCAGGTGGCTTCTCTCCTCAAGGCAGGATCCACTACAGTTATGTTATCCTTTTTATTAGGCCACCTGACCCAGATGGGGAAAAACAGATGTGCTTTGGGGGTCACAGTCCCTTCCTGAGCCTGAAACTTCTCCCCTGTGTCACCCTAGTCCAGTCCCCAGAGAGGCCAGTTGGTGTGGAAAGATGCCTGCCTGCAAACCCTGCCTTCCTCGCATTGCCATGGTTACAACGCTGCTATTACCGTGCACGTTGAGCCTATTTTTAAAAGCCTGCAATGACAGGAGATGCTGGTTAAGGCCTTAATCTCAAAAAGGTCTAAAATTATGAGTGCTTACTACTCGTTCAAGTGCTGCACTCTGAAAGTGAAACATGGGCGGTGAGCTGCTCTGCATTGCCTGCATCCCAGACAAAAAGGGAACATTTTACAGGACAGACCTAAAGGACAAGAAGAAAGGAGTCCTGCCAATATTAACGGGGTGGGTCAGGTCAGCAGAAAATCTGTAATGACACGGCAGAAAGCCGTGCCCTGGAAGAAACAGGAATCACTGGAGGTGATCACTGGAGGTTGGAAAAGAAAGAAAGAAGGAAAGAAGGAAAGCCCCTCCTCTTGGAGGGGCTGACAGATGGGAAGTAGAGAGGAAGGGCGGGTCCCTGGTAATAAAGACAGGCACCTTGTGTTGAGTGATGAAATCGGTAGAGGAGTKTGTAGGGAAGGTGACACTGCTAAAAAATGAGGAAATGGGACAAATTCCTTTTGTAAAGACATTCTGGACAGATGGAATGATAATTTGAAGATGCCAGAGMAAAGGATGTTGCAGTAATTCAAGACAACAAATGAGTGGTTCGATGTCAATTTCAGCTTGTGGGTCTGGATAGCACAGGGCATTTATTAAGAGAGCGTATGCAAGAAGAATCTGCTGATCTCAGAGTAAAGACAGAGGGAGCTGAGAGATGGACAGATTTTGGCCCGGCTGAGGGACACTGATGTTGTCCATGGCAACAGCAGTGAGAGATAATGGGGAGAGCTGCAGGTGGAGGGAGAAAGGGAGGTATCAATGGATATCTGTTTAGTCCTACTGAATGAGACTTAATGGCTTAGTATCCACAAAGAAGTGAATAAAGACTAATTGAGGTTATACCCTGAACGAGGGAAGAGAGGACTAGTTTTATGTTCCAGTCTTAACAACCTTATACATCTACATATCTATGACTCTGATGATTATATATATATGTATTGTGTAAATATATATTTGTATAAACACATATTTGCATATATACCTGTAACAGCTTTGTGTGTATGCAAAGGAATCAGAGATAAAGTTGTAGTCAGAATAAGAGAAGAGAAAGAATACAGCCCTGTACTCCCTGGCAAAAAACAGAAGTGGAAAAAGGCCTTTCTCCCTTTTTTTTGTAGCATGGCTGGTAACAAAGCATGCAGTAGCAAAATTCTTGCCTGCTAACCCCCCGGAAAGTATAAGCAGCCAAAAAAAAATTAGCACCAGCACTGCATCATGCAGCTCAACAGATCCTTCCACATTGGGAGGGCAGGTGTCCCACGCACCCACACTGCCACACACCTCACAGGATGTGTGAACAGCTACTGGCCCTGTCAGCAGTGGCTTATCCCATACAGCAGCCCTTCCAGCACGGGAGACGCGTGTTTTGGTGCACTGATGGATGCGTGTGTAGCCATGTGTCAAATCTGCCAGCATGCTGAGTGCTGGAAACAAATGGCACTTTCAGAGCAGCGCATCTGGGTCACTGCCTGCTCTCGCTGTGCTGTGAGGACTGGGGGGAAGAAGAGTGCAGCAGGGAGAAGCAGGCTGAACATTTGAGGAGCTGTGCTGGCAGGTATTATCTAGGCCACTGTTTATAAACAAGATACCCTCACCCTGGAACAGCAAAAGAGGATTTTTGGTACCATAAGGGTAAGTGTTTTGCATCCCTATGTGATGAGGTGACACTGGTTTATTTTCTCCCTGAGCTCAGTTTTGCAGGTGTAACCAGAATAACAAACCCACATTCAACGTCCCTCCCACTTCGAGTAAAATAGACTGTAAATCACTGAGAAATAGCACACAGAAAGTACTCACAAGCTCCCCTTTTCAGTGCTGTAACTAGTTTGGRCTCGTGCATTTAGGAAATGTCACATTTGATTTTTGACCTAGAATCAAGTTCACTGCGCCTCGCTGAAACACAAGACGCGCCATTCATGCGGCGCCTGGAGCGCAGCCTCCAGCTGCAGAATGTGGGTTACCAGAAGCAGGAGACATCTGAGAAGGAGCATTCAGAGCAGCACGTGTGCCACTTTCAGCCGGGAACGCATTTGATTATGAACTCTACAAAATGTATGAATGGTACAGGCTGACGGTACAATCCCTGGAAGTACATATCCATAACAATCCTATGGGAAAAAGAGGGATGCGCGCCTGAGAGCCACAAAGAGACGAGACTTTTCTTTTCTCTTTCTTTTGAATGTGCAAGCCAGCTAATTAATTTCCCCTCCAAAAAACATTTGCACAATCTGGGAGCTGCTGCAAGGACCAGTTGTGAAGATTTCAACAGTAAACACCATCACCAGCAGCTAATCAATAATGTGTTTTAAACCCAAACTGTACGTGACAAAAACATCAAGTTCATTTCTGTCGCCTGTATTTTACATCCAATAGCAAATTGTCAACAGAGTTTGGGATCACGACAGTCCCACAAAGCCAGTGGTACTGCAGCTGGACAGTCTGTGCAGAAATGCCACCTGGCATGTCAAGATGCCCTGCTCACCACGCACTGCATCCACTGCTTACTCCACTTCTGCAGACACAGAGCTACAACAAGCACTTTGAAGCACCTCGTGCAGGGAAAGGTATCAAGAAAAGGAATTTTTGACCTTGCCATACACATATCTGGGGAGTGAAAACAGCAGCCTTCACAAGCAGAGGGACACATTTAAAAAAAGRACAAAAAGTAAGAGAGAGCTTGGCTCCCCATAAACACGTGTTTTATCAACTGCCTGAACACCAAAGCGCTTCCCTTTTCCGGACAGACACCTCTGGGTCACATCTTTCAGCTCTGTCAAAATTTCAACAGCTCATTGGCTTCCATTTCATGTGAAGAGGGGGAAGGGACGTGGACTGAGCATCAGAYAGTCAAATGCAGAAATAGATTTAAATGGAAACTGAAAATATTCTCCCAAAGAGAGGGCTTCCTGTACCAGGACTATGTAAAAGGAAGAAAAWAAAAAGCTGCAGAGTGACAGGTGCATATCATACAAGTGGGACCACTTATGTCCATAGAATTTCCACTGCATGAACAGTAAGAGAAGACATTTCCCTCCTGGACAAGTTCTTTCTCACTCCAGGATTCACCGTGGAGCAATTACAAGCTTCCTAAAAGCCCTACAAAGCTTTCAAGGCTTGCAGTAGTTACAGCTTCTGACCCAGACTCACTGCAACCATTAGCAGAGAGCAGAGCAGCACGAAACGTTGCATCCAAGTTGAAGGTTTAAATACTGATGTGTGGGGACTTCAGCAAGTCCTGCCTAATTGCCTCAGTGGTTCTTTTGATATCAATGTTGTAAAAAATTAACACTGAAACAGGCCTGTTTATGAAGGCTGCCTCCTTTACTCCATAAACAGAACAGTGTTGCCCTGCAAGTGTCAGGCTTACCTCTCTTTTTGGGGGAAGTGCCAGCATCAGCACGTACAAAGGAACAAGGGTATACAAAGCATTTTGTAGGCTGGGAATAAAACCCTGTTTGTAGGATTCACAGAAAGAATTTATGTTAACAGAGCAAGCTATTTATAGCAACTCTCCATAGAAATGAACTGTCTCTTGGTTCCTGTCCTTGTGAAATGCAGCTTTTTAACCAGAGAAACCCTCTCTTTACTCTAAAAGCTGGGTGGGTGAAGMGGGGCATGGGGAAAGGGAAGCCAGTCCCTGACATACACCCTGCTGGCTCCAGTGACACTGAGATAAGGTCTTCCTGTGCTGTGTCACAAAAGGGGACTCATGGYCTGAGCCCAGTGAGTCACAGCAGCCTCCCCCAGCCCCCTCAGCCAGACAGGGGCRGTGAGAGCTGCCTGTGCCATGGCTTATTGCTCACAGCTCTGAGCTGTGCCTGTCCTTGCTCATGGACACACAGGATCAAGGAGGACTGCWCTTTACCCAGCTCCTCAATGTTTAATTACAGGCTGTTAGGCAGCATTAATCCAAGTATACCTAAGGAAGATTACAGTTCCTTGAAAGAGTACAGGGACAAAACAGGATGGAGAGAAACCGGTCTCTCCTCAGCCAGCCCTTCAGAAGATCCCAAACCAGAGCACATGTACATGTACTCACATTTCATGCAYTTCTGAAATCTAAATATACATACTTTAATTCTGATCACACACAGCCAGCCAGCTAGAAACTCATGTTCCTGTATACACACCTCATCAGGTTAACAAAATCATYGCACCAAGTCTCACCTATTTGTTACAAATGACCCAGATCCACAGTCTGCTTACTATGCAAGCTTAATTAATTATTTCTGCCAGTTTGCTCAGACAAGAAGCTGAGCAAATTGCAGGCACATGACTGCACCCTCAGCAAGTTTGTTGACACCAAGCTGTGGGGTGCAGTGGACACACTGGAGGGAAGGGATGCCATCCAGAGGGACCTYGGCAGGTTTGAGAGGTGGGACTGTGCAAACCTGATGGAATTCCACAAGGYCAAGTACAAGGTCCTTCCTGCATCTGGGTTGGGGCARTCCCAAACACAAACASAGGCTGGGCAGAGAAGGGATGGAGAGCAGCCCTGAGGAGAAGGATGTGGGGGTGTTGGTGGATGAGAAGCTCAGCATGACCCAGCAGTTTGCACTCACAGCCCAGGAAGCCAACTCAGKCCTGGGCTCACCAAAAGCAGCGTGGCCACAGGGGAGGGAGGGGATTGTTCCYCTCTGCTCTGCTCTGGTCAGACCTCACCTGGAGTGCTGTGGCCACCTCTGAGGACCCCAACATGAGAGGCATGCAGGGAGTGAGTCCAGAGGAGGGAAACGAGGATGGTCAGAGTCCTGGAGCACCTCTGCTATGAAGACAGACTGAGAGAGCTGGGGTTGTTCAGCCTGGAGAAGAGAAGGCTCCAGGGAGACCTTAGAGCAGCCTTCCGGTACCTAAAGGGGGTCTACAAGTGAGCTGGAGAGGGACTTTCTACAAAGGCACRTAGTGACAGGACAAAGGGGAGTGGCTTTAAACTGAGAGTAGGCTTTAATGAGACTTCAGGAAGAAATTCTTTACTCAGAGGTGGTGAGGCACTGGAACAGGTTGCCCAGAGAAGTTGTGGATGCCCCATSCCATGAAGTGTTGAAGGTCAGGCTGGATGTGGCTCTGGGCAACTTGGTCTAGCAGAAGGTGTCACTGCCCTTGACAGGGAGGTTGAAACTAAATGATCCCTTCCAACCCAAACCATTCTATGATTCTATAAAAACAAGAACCTGTTTTGGAAAAAAAAAAAAAAAAAAAAAAAAAAAAAAAGCAAAATGGAACAGATTTGCTGCTTCAAAGTACAAAAGTAGTAGATTCATAAATCAGAAACTAAAACATGCACATGCAGACAAAACCGTATTTTTTTAAGTACTTCCATAAATAAGATGCAATTGATTTCTACATCCTTATCAGTAAGAGTTCTGTTGTTGGGCTTTTATATCTCAAGATCAGTGCTACCTGGCCAATAAACTATACCCTGGTGTTCAGAGATTACAGTTTAGATTGAGTTAGAAAAGAAGAAAATAATGAAGAAAGTATTTCTGACCTACAAAAAAATTTTTATATTTTGGCAAAAGCATTATTTCAGACAAAAATCACCTCACTCTTCTCAGATGAGACTCTACATATCCTCACTGTCCCCTGCCCTTCACAAACTTCAGACAGAACGCAGGATCTCACTGGATACTTTTGTCTCTAAATCTCATCCATCAACAGCTCTGCAATAAAACGCCTCATAGATGGTTCCCTCACACTGCTTCCTTTCAGTATCTCACACTGACACTCTGTTGGTTTATAAAAAGCCGTATCTTAAATCTAATGATTGTACCAATAATTCTAAATTAGACTAATGGGAACTTGGAACTGAAAATAAAGCTCTAAAAGCTATAGGGTATACATATATCATGAGACTTCATTAAACTATAAATCTGTTGATTACAATCTTATTTTGTAAAGACAGAATTATCTTAAGCCAATTTGTTGCCCAACATAATAGCATTTGGTGTCTATAATGAAAATTAGATTATATCAGGGTAAGTTTGTTTATAATTTTAGATTAGAAGAATTAGACACACTGAAGTGTTCCCATAGATGAAATAATGAAATGCAATACATTTTCCTTTCATTTCCATGACACAGTATTTGGTACTCTCTGAGTACTTGCTTGACGGTACTAGAAATATTGTTTGAAAAGAGAAAATTCTCCTTSTTGTATTTCAGAGAGTTCAATTAAGCTGATACATGCCATCACCAATGGTAAAGGTGTATTTTCCAAAAGAAATTGGAAGTGCTGATGAAGATAAACCCTGAGTTGTCTCTAACTCTTAGATGCAGAGGCTGCTCTGCTGCAATTCCTCATTTTCCTGAGTCTTTGAGACAAGGGGGTTTAATACCAATCACTCCAAAATGTTTTGGTTTAAATTATGGAACAGTGGTGGCTGAGCCACACAGGAGTGTGAGTGTGAGCAGGAGATTCAGAGGGTGGCTGGGTCACCCCCGAAGGCCTSTCTTGAACCCCAGCCCAGAGGGAAAAGCAGATAGCACACAAAGTTTTTACCCCCTTGCACTCAACAGAAGTAGGAAGGTACACACACTAAAATGTGATATTTTCCTGCTGGCAACTCAGAGTCCTTCAGACTTACAGATCACTGACTCAGAGACTGCACCAACTTATTCATTGATGACTGACCAAATCACAAACTTCTATGTGACAAACATCATGAAATCTCCTACAAGGTCTTTTCACCTCCCCCATCTTCCTTCACAGCGATGTCTGCGTGATCTGGTTGTGCTCATATCGTCACTAGCTCTTGCTCGTGGTGGCACTCAGCTTCCTTTGGGAGGAAATGAATGAGATTTGCTCTGCCTCAAGCCATGGTTTCTACACATGGGCTCTTTGGGAGGACTGTGGGGAGATGAAGTGATGGTGGTGTGCAGCCAAAGCTGCTTTTAAGCTTTTGCTCTGCCCTGCTCAGCCCTTCCATAATGACTCAGTTTCTTTGCAGTGGTTGGAAATCAACAGCAAWATAAGAAAGTTTTCCTTCTGGCACCTGGTATTTTTAATTCTGTCTGTCCAGGGTCATAGTCAAGGGAGGAAAGGGAAGGGATCCCACATACTTCAGTTATTTATTTAGGTTYGCTGCAAATATTCAGAGGTCTCAATTGCCCTGCTACCCGGACGGTAAATAGCAGCAGTGACGCACTCCAAGAAAGTATCCCCCAAGCCTACTCCGAACAACAAAAATAACTTCTGCCAGCACCAACTGTCATATGTCAAAACTCAACGCTATTCTTGGAGCAGATGCAGGCTCGGGAATTTTTCTTTCTTGCCTTTTTTTTTTTTTTTTAAGTGAAGTAATTTCAAACCAGTCCAACCAACACATGTGATGTGTGTGATGGTTTTGGCAGCCGCTAATTTTCTAAATGATAATTACTGGCAGTTTATCAGCCTTAACAGTTTGAGACAGGCAGTTTGACAATGTTAGCGGACGCTGCTGAACCAAAATACAGTTCCCACGGGCTCTCTCGCACACTTTTTCCTTCCTGCTGGTTRAAGAATTTCAAGTGCTCAGTTATGATCTGGCAAATCCTTACCCTGGCCCTGCACTGCTCCTCAGAGCACTGCCAGCAGCCCTCTATTAAATCTCCACAGCATACTCCATTAAAAAAAAAAGATAATTTTTACAATGTATTAATTGTACCCCCTCTGACACATGACTGCGAATAGCTCTGGCAAACAACTGCACCTCGATGAATAAAAAGTTTGTTTGCCCAAAGAGTAATGGCAGTTGCTTGGCACTGAAGATGAATACAGCAAAGCTCCAGCTGACACATCTCACACAGACAGCCCTATCTGGTCTACTGTACTTGTCCACATATACAACACACAGCAAAACTTGCTTGAAGCTTTGGATTTAAAAGATCAAGATTTCTGGACAAAGCAAAGTGTCAGCCTCTTTGGACTCCGAATTTATCTATTAGCCCTTTGCCAGTGAAGGGACTTCACAAATGAACTTTGACAAGTTCTACTTTTTCCTCTAGATGCAAACTTTAAAAAAAAATAAAAGGGTAGCTTTTATACTTTTTTTTTTTTAAACCTGAAAACTGATCTTCCATGTTGCATTAAAAAGCTGTAACTCTAGAATTGCGCGAATTGAGAAAGTTAAATCACAGGTACTAAATCTCTGGAATATCAGAATGCCATACCCACTTCAACCAAATTTTCAGTGCTCCTGATGTTTTTTTCTTCTTCTAAGCCCACTTCATGCCATTAAGGGTCTACATGATGCAAACAGGCATCARCTATGTGTGGCTTTCCTCTCTTACAGGTTTTTACACCCTCTGTCCTGCAGAATTTCTAATGATAATTTCTCTGGGCCAGAAATTAAACAAGTTTAGTCACAGAGAAGAAATATGCTTTTTGTCATCATTCTGCATCCAGAACTCATCATTCTCACTGACAGGGATTTTATGGAGTAGGAWCTTCACAAGGAGAAAGCAAGATGCTTTACATCAAAAGGATCAACACCACTAAGGACTCCTAGTGTGGGAGCTTTGCATTTTTCTGCTCATCCTTCCAATTTTCAATGGGAAAATTCCCACTCATTTCCATAGAAGCAGGCTCCTTCAGACAGGGAAAAAMCAAAAAGCATGTACAACTGCTTCCTACTGTCAGTAAAATGGAAGCTCCTTTTCARGGAGCAGCAGAATCCACCACAGAAAAACACAAGTATTCTCTCCTAACATGAGGTATGACACCTTAGTGAAAATATACTGCAGGCTTTTGGAAAGATAAAAGAGACAAATAATCCATTTAACCTTTTTGTTTGAAAAACCTCAGATAGGAATGGGAACCTTTCATTTAAACTTTACACTACCAYAGTGGCCTGAATCCTGAGGCAAAGCAAACACCTGAAAGAGAGAGAGCTCAAAACTCTGAACATAAGCAAACCCCTGAATATAAAAGAAAAATAAACCCAGGTGCTTCTCCAGATGCCCCCCTTGATTYCCTCTCTTCCAGGGAGCTGCTCACCAGTGCTGGAGCCAGACAGAGCACCCAGAGCAGGTCCATGCCCAGCTGGGGAATGCCCCTYGCCCATCAGCACCACTGCTCAGAGCATGGCTGATGTACGAGATGAAAGCAGGACCTGTGGTCCCATGCACACYCCTGGCACAGGTCCCAGGCAGCTCAGCCTCAGCCTCTTCTCCCCACCTACAGCTCCCCAGAGGGGAGAGACTCATTTTGCTGAAGGGTGGTTAGAAAAAGCATGCAAAGCATCATCTTTGTCTAGTTACAAAAGCCCAAACTGTGGRAGGCAGGTTGATAGCAGATCAAACATTCATCTCTTGTAGGAAATTTATTTTAAGAGGAAATCTTTAACTGTGGAGAAAGAGGTGTGGGGTAAAAAGCTGCTTCCTTTTGCTGAGGAGTGGCAGAAGGAAGTCCTTTACCGAAGGGAAAGAAATGTAATTTCAGTGAACCTCAGTGCCAGGCGATGCTGCCCAGTTACTGGAGGAAATTTTCAGGACAGTGAAGAAGGTCAGGAGTGGGCATGGGGAAGAAGTTATCTCCACAAAAAAATCCCCCRCCAACGCTCCTCCCTCTCACAGTGGCACAAGCACCTTGGCACTGGTAGAGTCTGCTCTACAAYGTGCACAGTGCCCACTTGGTGGGGAGCAGGGCAGGGTGGCACCGCTGGCAGCAGGTGTGAAAACCAAAAGGCCAAAAATGTATATGGGTTTGAGTTCTGGAAATACCAAAGCGAGTTTGTTCTTTGGTTGAAGGGGGGGGACTTTCCACAGAGCTCCTCCACTGCTGCACACCTCGTAGCCAAGGCTCCAGCAGCTGTGCCTCAGAATATCTGTATGTGCATGTGCCCTGGACAGTCCTATGGCAGAAACTCATCCAGCAAGAGTACCCAGTCTCTGGTCAGGCAATACAGGGACACAGAGCCCCACAGGCCGGTGCAAGAGCTTTGACAAGCCCAAAGATGGACTTAAAGCATCACCTGCTTCATGCCACCCTTTTCTTCCAGCTGAGTACTTATTGCAGCCACAAAGCCACTCCTCCCTTCTTCAGCAGAGTAAGTGATTTCTGAGGAGAAGCAGTTGGTAAATCYCTTTGGTCTCCATCCCTCTGGAGGGGTGAATGCTGATGCAAGCTGTGCCAGCTGCAAGTCCCCTGTGCAAACACAAGTGACGGGTGTTAGCATGGCTTCTCACCTTATTTTTCTGCGGAGGCAGGTGACTGCATGAGGGTTTGAGAGGAAGCCTGTGCTGCTTCGGAGGCAGAGCCTGGTTTCACTTTCTGTTCCATTCTCCAGGCTTCTGAGCAATGACTAGGGAGAAATTCACATCAGGGTAGTAAAAAGCAAATGAAAAATTCTGTGGCTTCCCTTTAACTTGTGAACTCTTCTCTCTCATCTCTCTTTTTTCACATGCAAAGACTGTTAGGAGCTTTCTCAGCTGTGACAAACTGAAGTTTGGTGACTGTTGTTAAAATATTTAGGGGAAAATCCCAGAAATGGYGTTTAGGAAACTGGCTTTTAAATCCTATCCAATGCAAGTTTAAATCCTTAAGGGCCGCCTTGACTTTAGCTCTACAACTTTCACAAGGTAGCCAACAACATTTTGAGTAATTGCCTGTTCCTTCAACTTTGTGTTTTTACTTCCATGAAAAAGAACATAGCAAAATAACTAGAACATGCTTCTTATTTAAATAGAGTAAGAGAAAGCCWGTGGTGTGCACAAGCAACTGAGCACGTTGGATTTAAAATATTTTGCACTGATATTTCTGAATGCAATCTCCATTAGAAACACACATCCAAACAGCTAAWCACAACTGCAAGCAGCCATTAGATCAATGCATGCATGTAAAAGACAAGATTGCTTTACTTGAAGCCTGATATACAGGGGTGACCACACGACTCTCAAACTGTGAAACATCTGTGCCAGTCTGAATTCTCTTTCCCTTTAAGCTTATCTCCTTGCAGCTCTCAGTAGCTGTGATTAGTCATGTGTTCTTAGGAAAGGAAGATAACTTGGTAACAGCACTGTAGCAGCAAGGTCAGTGGATTCATTTATTTGCTTCTGCGGTCACTCTCCATGTTCCTCAAAACCCCAAAAGAACATCCTCCACCTTCAGCATGTTCAACAGAGCATTCAAAGCAAAGTCAGGTCATACTGTAGTGCTGTTTCAGGGGGGATTTCTACTGACACCAAAATCCCACTGGAAGCACCTAAGCATCTCATTGTTCCTAACAGAAAAGTGTCCCAAAAAGACAAATACTCTACCTAAAGAATCTAGTGGTCCAGCCCTCCAAACCAATACTGGAAAAGAGCAAATAATTAGGGTTTCACAAACATCCTTTTCCTCATGTGTACCTGAGATAMTAGAAGCTCAAGGCTTCAGTGCGACGATTAAAACCACAACAACCCCAAAACTATTCACTCTATATATCCTGGGGAAACAGCACCTGCATAATTTAAAATTGCTGGTCTAATGCTTCTTTAAAACCTGAAATGGAAAAATTATCTCCTAATCCTAATAAAATCCCACATAAGAAGTAGGACTCTACTCCAAGCTACTGAAGTATACTCTGTCTAGAAAGTACTTCAAGGTCTATGCAAACACGGAGTTGAACATTATACAAAACAGTTCTAAAAGAGTAAAAGAAGTCAGTTTTCTAAATGACAATTGCTATTTAAAAAAAGTGATTAGTTATCCCAGGCATACAACTTGGCATTTGAATGAAGCTGGATTTTTCCAGGCAGTTTCCTTAAATAATCCCAAAAAGCASAAGTCATTTTGTGACAACACTGCCTTTGGGTGCCCCAGAAACAGCTGAGATCAAAATCATACACATTCTTATTTCTTAGAAAGCCTAGGATGTAGAGAAGTAGATGGGGAAGAATGAAATCTTAAAAGCCCATCTGAACATCCCATGAGACATACATTTGTGCAGTCAGAGTAAGAGCTTAATTTGCTCTCAGATTAATCCCACACTGTATGGGTCCCTACCAAAGCCCAAGCTGGCAAACCTTGCAATGCATTTCTCAAGGATGGGACGGTGATGCAGGGCACTTCACACCAAASAACCCTTTTCCTTCACACCTGAGCAGGACCTTCTTGAACAGAATTGGAAAAGCATAATTGTGCAGAAGGAAAGCCAGAGATATAAAACAATTATCCCTTTTTCCTCAAGGCCACGATTCTCAAGATAGCTACTGTTATTGCACCATCAGTTATAAGACTCTACACAGAAGGTWAATGACAGCCACCTTCCTTCACACTTACTAGTGAGAACCGTTCCACAGAATCAGACAATATTTATTATTTATTCACCAGYTTCTTTTTACAGTTGAAAAATCAGTATTAACTCCTACCTGCAGCTCTGTCTTCACACAGCCCTGTCTGTAAACAGTCACCCTCATTCTCTTCWGCAATTAAATTATGTTCTAGCAGGAAATTAGGAAACTGCTCTGATTTCCATCACCTCTTGCTCTGCAGTCACTCCAGAACACAGATATATGATTAATTCAGATATTGACCATGTGCCATGAGATCAGAGCTTTTATTCCAGTGGTTCCTCTYTGCCTTTACCCGCTTCCACATCCACCACGATGTGCAGCTGCCATGACTTGCTCACYAGTCAGTGGCACAGGATGTGTAGGATGGCAGCTCTACAGAAATGAGCTCTGACACGCTTCTCATTTTCTTCAGTAAAATGAACATCAGTGACTGCAGTGGAACATTTGCCCACGGTTTGCACCATGGACATTACAACACAAGTCCCCTTTAGGACTTTCTGCAGGAAATAAGTCATCTGCAATGGGGAAGTCACATGCCTCCATCTGAAACAGTGCCACAGTCAGGCCAGGGGATAGCCAAGAGGCGATTCTGCACAAACAACTGTGGGGGAAGGGGACAGGTTAGTGCTTGGAAAGGGTGACTGTGACACCTGAGAGACCAGTGTCTCACCTGAGCACAGAACAGCTACAGCAGATGGCACCACACAGGATAAACCATCTTTAGGCYCAAGGCAGCATTACCCAGAATATTATTACTCTAACACACCAGTTGGATTCCACAGGATGGAACATACCAATGGCAGCTTCAACTTATCAGTTAATACAAGCCCATGAAAAATCTTGCTCACATTCAGTTCTACTGAATTATGTGATGCCATATTATTATTTTCAGGTAGGGGCAAGACCTTGGTTACTGTAACATCTCTGTGTCCAGCATTCGCTTAGAAGTACTACAGGATACTAATCAATTACACATTCACCAGAAATTGGTTAATGATGAAGAGACTCACATAATACAGGCAGTCATTTATTTTCAAGATGGAAAAGAAGGAATCTTCTCATAAATAATTTTTTGGATTCTTTTGTTGCTTTTTTTTTTTACTTACTCTGATTATTGGATACTGATCGGTGAATCTCTATGAAACTTTCATTGCACTTAATAGCAGACAAGTAAATGGAAAAAGGCATTCATGATTGGATGTTTTAAGGAAAAAATGTATTAGAATGCATCAATATCAAAGCAAAGAACAGTGGCAGAATTGGACTGGCTTTATATTTGCTTCCTTTTTCCTATTCCAAATGAGGCTAGGAAACAGGAGACTTGCAGAACCTTCTTTGGCTGCTAATTCATGCAGGAATAAAAATGGAACACTATCTGGGAAGAAAAACCTGACCAGCTGTACTTCTTTTGGATTATGGAAGGCACAGGACATGAGAAAAATGCTAATTCTTGATAAACATAAACAACATGACACTCAGCATGACAGAGAAGCTTAATCCCCTGCAGCCCTTGTGCAGACCATGGTGATCCAGGCTCTCCCCCTGCAGTCCATGGAGATCTGTGGCACAGCAGAGATCCACCCGAGCTCCTGAAGGGCCCCACACCAGGGCARGTGGAAACACAAGGGAGCCTGTGACCCTGTGGAAGCCCACATTGGAACAGCTTTACTGGCAGGACTTGTGACCCAATGGCAGACCCATCCTGGAGCAGCCTGTTCCTGAAGGGTCCACCTCATGGAAGCAACCTGCAACTGAAGCAGTGCAGAACTGCAGCCYGTAGGATGGATACACTTTGGAGAAGTTCATGGAGGAAGGACATCTCCTGAGGGGGGAAGAGATCCCACACTGGAGCAGATGAAGAGTATGGGGAGTCCTCCCTCTGAGGAGAAAGGAGTGGTAAAAACAGTGTGTGATGAACTGACTGCAGCTGCCATTCTCCATCCCCTTGCACTGCTGGGGGGAGGCAGTAGAGAAAACCAGGAGTAAAGTTAAACCTAGARAGAAGAAAGGGGTGGGGGAAAGGTTTCAAGATTTAGTTTATATTGTTCATTATACTACCCTCATTTGATGGGTAACATTAAACTAACTTCCCCTAAATAATTGCTTTGCTTGTACCTAGTGAGAGATCTCTCCCTTTCCTTCTCTTGCCCCATAGATGTTTCATTATATTCTTTATCTCCAGTCCAGCTGAAGAGGGGAGTTATAAGGTGGCTTGGTGGGCACCCAGCATCCAGCAAGGATCAACCCACCACAGTTCATTATTCATCAGTAACATCAGATCTGTCAGAAAGAAGCACATAGCTGTGATTCTGCGTGGTTTATCTATTTGAAAGAATTAGGTCTCTGAAGTATTGCTTTCATTGAAAAGACCTTCCTGACTTGGCAATCTGAGGTATTTGGAGACTGTGTCAGTAATTCAAATACACAAATCAGGCCATTTCCTTCCTTATACCAGCTGWCCAAAAGGTGTCGTGAAAGGGATGCTCGCTTTTTCTGAAAACATCAAGCACTACAGAGTAGACATGCAGATATTTTGTATAGGGTGCATGCATGAAAGAGAAACAGGAAGGTAAGAGGAGGAAAGCAGATAGATTTGGGATTCAAGAGAGCTCTCCAAATAAAGCCAGTAAAGCTAGTTTTTATGGATATAGAAGAAGTTAACCCCCTCCTTTGGTGTGCATTACAGCAGCATAGTAAAGCCTGACTTGAGATCATGTCCTTGCCAGTTTTCCCAGACAACACAAAGATGTTAAAAATAATAATTAAAAAAATCAGATGAATTCAGCAGGTGAAGGGGAAGCAGTACTCCCCAGGCCTCAGACATGCTGAACTCACAACCTCATTTCAGTCGGGATGAAGGCAGCTCATCCCTTTGCTCTTTGGCTCACAAGAGAGACATGCAGAAAACAAGAGTCACCCTCCCTGAGCCCCGATGAGGGGACTCAGGTGGCTGCCTCAAGAGTGAAGCTTTTGGGATCTAGAAAATTTACAACAGCCACCTCTGATGCAACTCAGGTGATATAAATTATTTATGGGCTCTTACATGAGATGAGAAGTCATGGGGGAAAGAAAACAGTTTTCAAAACTGACAAGATTTGGGAGTTTCTTAGTGAAAATCACCTCACCCTCACTTTGACAAATTAAGCAGAAAAGGAATTAAAAGAATGAACATCAGCAGTGCAGTTTCTGGAATTAGAAATCAAGACTTGCCCAGTTCTCAGGCCTTAAAGTCTTAATTCAAACTTCAGGCAGAATATTTTGTGCATCTCTCCTAAGAGCCATTRTAATTAAGTCATGACTACAGGAAAGCAGATGATGAAATCTTTATATATTATGTATGCACACACACACAGGAATTTCTTGAAAATAAATCTCAAATTTTAAGTGAAGTAAGCATGAGAAATTATGCTAAAAAGCAGAGAAGAAGTTGATCTGGACTGAGGTAATTTCTATTTGTCTTGATCCACAGGGAAAATAGAGATRTTCAGTGGAGCAGAAGTTTTTGACGGAATTCCTTGCTGGGATGTACAACGGGGCAAACCAAAGAGAAGMTAAAGGGAAGCAGAAGCCCTGCAGCTCCTCTGTGGGTCTGCATTTTCCTGCTGGGCCAGGAGCAGGCGTGGCAGGTTCAGGAGGCAGCCAGGCTGGCAGCCATGGGGTCCCAGTCCCAGACGTGCTCACTGCTGTGCTGAGGTTCCTGGAGCTTGTGATGTGGAGCAGGACAGGGCTCCTGCTGTGGAAAGAACCTCAGGCATGAAAACTGGTGAGCTGGAGACCTAACCAKTTAAGACTTATATCCTTCAGTGTGCAAAGAACAAGCTGTAAAACAGCAAAAATTCGGATCACCTTATGGGCAGGACTACCAGCTCAGCATAAAAATTACTGTTTCAGCCTGCTAGTGGGTATTCAATCCATGGTCATTGGTCATCAGCTCATCCCCCTCGTGGCACTAACCTTTTCCAAAGTGATAATGCGGAAAAAAATATTCTCATGGCATTGTGCAACTTTGGTGTYTACACAAAGCTCTTCCTTTGGCCATAAAAGATGTCTATCAGGTTATTTTGTTTTTTAGGCTACATAAAATACCTAACATTCAAACTGACACACCTTCTCTGAAAAGCTTTAGTTTGGAGCACTGACAAAGTGAAAAGTTTCCTATTTTGCAAGTACTGCCTTGCCAAGCTCTCACACAAATCAAGCAGCATAGTAGGAATGACTAATGAATAAATCTTACAAAAAAGGGATGTAAAAGGATGTTTACAGATTTCCACATAGATGTGGTCTATTATGAAGCTATAACTTCCTATCTATTGAGTGTTTACTAGAAAGGCTGATTATTAAGATAAAGTCTTTTGTGGACAGGAAATGATCCAAGAAAAATTAAACAGATACAGCAATTCACCACCAAAATGGGAGGAAACACTTTAAATGCTAAATAACTAAAAGCTTACATGGTAATAGAATACTGTTTAGAATTAAGACTGAAGATTTGTTTCAGACATGGACTTCCTCAAAACCTTATATGAGATTTTATCCAGCCCTCTTTTACTTGATCAGATGCCTATAGATTCCAAGGGTAATTTGACAGATTAATAACTACAGGATTAGATATATGTTTAATGAAACAAAAAAACTGCATTGTGTGATAGGTATATTTTAAAGGCCTATACAGTTTAAGCACAAATCATGGGATATCTACAGATGCATCTGCACTTAAAAAAAAATAAATTACACCCCCGTACATGAACAGAGAACTTACAGGAAATAATATGCAGTAATATTTCAACCTCAGGCTTACCTCCAATGGTCAAAGCACTACTTTATTCTTTCATGTACAATTTCATGAAGTTGCTTTGTTACAAACAGACAACTCTGAACTTGGGGAAGAAAGACATAATCCATCAAGATTACATATTTAAAATTTCAATATCTGTTTCATGAATTACAGCCTTATCTACATTTTTTGAATGGAGAATGATACGTTACATGTGGCAATTTTAATCTCAATTCCACAGGAAAGGCACTTCCCATCTGCAGCTGAGCTCTCGGTGCACACCCAAAGGCTTCATTCAAAATCTGCTCTTCAGCAGCCAGCACTAGCACGGCACATGTAGCCATGCGACTRGCAAACACAAAGAGCTGCTAACTAGTCATGATAAAGAGAAACCAGTGCGTGAAAGGGACTGAAAATGGTTCCATGCAGCCAATGGCACGCTGCTTTTACAGAAGCACTCTGAAAGAATACCACAGAAGGGCCTTTTTGCCAAAGAATTGCACTGTCAATGACTGGTTCCAATCCCRCTAATTAGGGTCTTTCCATTAACTTCAGCAAGTTCCCTATCAATCTCSAGATTTTTGTTATTAAAATAGGACGACAAACAATCTAGGCTCAGTTTACAGCTGAGGCTGGCAGTTTATCAGCGCTCGTCACAGGAGGGTTTACAGCCCTCAGTGCTGTGAAGAAAGCTCCATGGAGGAGGGGAGTATCGCTGCTTCTGAGCTGGATAAAGAATCACAGAATAGTTAGGGCTGGAAAGGACCTCTGGAGATCACCCAGTACATGGCGGGGTCACCAACAGCAGGTGACACAGGAATGTGTGCAGGTGACACAGGAATGTGTGCAGAAAGGTTTTCAGCATYTCCAGAGAGGGACACTCCACAATCTCCATGGGCAGCCTGCTCCAGTGCTCTACCACCCTCAACGCAAAGAAGCTCTTCCTCGTGTTGATGTGGAGCTTCTTGTGTTTTAGTTTATGACCACAACATATGAAGCAGTTGCTAATGGTACTTTTATTTTTGGCTCCTGTCATGTTCATATGAATATACATTCATCATATGAGCATTATGTATTATGTATTATTACACAAAAAACACATATTTTGGCCAAAGCTAAAAAATAATTTTAAAAATATGTAGAAAAATTATTTTTCATTAACAATCRTTTGAAAAGGCATCAGAATACTTTGTGGAAAGAAAAAAAAAAAGGAAGAGGTTAATTCTTGCTTCCCTCCTTGCTTTATCACTCCAGAGCTAAGTGGTGTTTAGTTTTTGGCTTCTTTACCACAGCAAAGGTGGGATTCCTTTATGSATTCACCAAGACACATGTCAGCTTGACACATTCCCAAGGAATGAAATTTGTGTTATCTGTTTCTATTGAGAAAAGTAATTTAAAAATRATTTTAAAATTGGGGCTTGATTTTAGTTACTGACACTGTGAAACAGTGAACACTAAACCAAGCTAAGTCTCTAGTTACTTTTGGACTATTTTGAAACAGAWTCAGTCTTAAAGTTACACATCACCAGAGAACAACAGCAGCTCAAGTGAGTGATTAAATCCTGAATCTGCATATTGTAAACACTGATAGATGAAGGTTTATCTAGGAATTTTAAATGTCATGGCCGTTTGGAATTGAACTGAACATATATACAAAGAAAACTACAATCTTTACCCAGATTAATCAGGAAATGTTGTTTGCCATGAGGGAAGACAATGGCCTCTTCAAACCAACCCYCTGTCCTAAAATGCAGATTGCACCAACATGACTACAAGGTACRTGTTTAACGCAAACTTCTGTGCAGATGGAAACATAATCTGTGTAGCCCAAATTTCACAAACCTTGGGCCAGAAGTGTCATGTTAGGCTCCCAAATGCTGTGTAATATCTTGTGTCAGCTTGTGAACTTCTACTAGAAGGCTTGTATCGAGTGTTAGCTCTCCACAATCATATTTTTGTCCTGTGTTAYAACTGCAGGAGAACCCAGAGTTACTTCAGACAAAGGGCTGAGCTTTTACACGGCAGTTGCTGCTCAGAAACCCACAAGCTTCAAGTACAAACCCCAACTTATTCCACACTTCTTGTTTTCTCTTAATGACTCATTTCTCTGAAGCAGCTCCTGCTCCCCACACTCATTTAACGGCYGCAATACTAAATAAGGATCATGTTGAAATTACCTTTAAAAACTTTTTGTAAGCAATTTTTTTTTCTTGCATGCATGCACTGATGGCAAATATCTTTTAAGTTAATTTCCCCGTTGGAAGCAGCCAAAAGGATGAAACTACTCATTAGAACACACAGAAAGAAAGCAATAATCCAAAGCTCCATGCATGCTTATCAGAAAACTTTGAATTGCTCTTCATCTCACTGGTCAAATTTAGAAAGAAAATTATATTRCCTCATTATAACTCAGATCACAAACCAGCTATTTAAAAGTACTTTAAAAATGAGGTTTAAGAGTCATATAAAAGATAGTTAAACTAAAGAGGGAACCAAAATTTAAAAAAAAAAAAAAGATAGAAATCCCAAAGGTTTTAATTAAATGGCTGAAGTGTTAATTTTTAGAATGAAACAGAAAAACAGCTAGAAACATTAATAAGAATATCGCTGAATTAAAATTTACAYGTCAACAACATAAAAACAGCACAGTTTTCCCCCAATAAGAAGCAAATCAAATTCATCCACTAAAAAAACTACTATACACAGCATTCAAAACTCACGATTGTTTATACCCCACAAAAATGGGGCAATCTAGGATCATCCTGTCAAAGAAAATGTCTCTGAAGCTCACAGAATGACAGAATATATTGAACTGGAAAGGACCCACAAGGATCATCATGTCCAAACTGTGGCATTTTGCATGCAAGCAGCCCCAGCTTGGGTTGCAGAAGGTCAAGGTTGCATTCTCAGGCTTAGAGAGAAAACTAGAAAAGCAAACCAAAACAGTGAACTACTAGAGGTCAGATTCAATTAAGGGAAACCCTCCTGACTTGTGCAGTGAAATCTCATCAACCCCCCAGACAACATTATTACATCTCCATTGACTGGTGAAGAAGTGAACAAAACTTAAATTCAATTTGGTCAAATGTAGCTCTGATTAGTGCTGATTGTGTGGAACAGACACATTAAATTGCCAAATTGCTTCAGTAGCCAAGATGATACCAGCTTTGTTACAGCTGCCAGGGACAGATGTAGTGACAGCAGAGACCTTCAGCAAACACCTGAGTTTGGTGGAAAAACACTGTTTCCCTTCTATCTGAGCCACAAATTTGGTCCGAAGAAATTCACAGGACAGAAGCTGACGCTGACACAGAGGGGCTGACTGGAAGGAATACTGGAGGCTGAGCTCCCCATCTTGCTGTTCAATGTCCTATTGTGAACCAGTAGATAAAAGGAGTCAATTCTGACAAAGGGGCAAACGCTGGAGTTGAACTAGTCAGTGTTGCACTGTGTTGAGCGTTTTCCTTCACAGCTTCAGGGTTTYATCTCCAAATCCACCCTGCTATTCCAAGCTCCACCAGCACTTTGCACCTTGCACGTAGCAAGGTGAGCTTCCCTCTGCACCGAGATGCCAAATCCAAGCTCACAGCACTACATAACCACAAATTTTGGCTCCTATGGCCAACTAGCTTTGCAAGTTGTGAGATTTAAGGCTGCGGACAAAAGAGAAGCAGCAGGRGCTCATTCACCCATCTGTTTTAACACAGCTGCCTCCACTTCACTCAGGGCTGTCACACCAGAGGACCGCAGGCTTTCCCCCCCATTCCAGCCCGTCACACCTTCTGCACAGGACAAAAATGAGAAGAAATCTCTTCTGTGGCTCTGGCCGCACGCCTCAGCACCTGCTGAGCCAAGCCATAACCACTCACATCGTTTTAACAGGGTGAAAACCACAGGGCTGAGCCCAAGGCAAAAACCTTACAGCATGAGGAGTACATTAGTAAGCACATCACCAGAATCTCCCTAACAATTAGAAGTGCCAGAACACAGATTTTATTTATGCACCACGCACACTACAAAATCGAGTGAAGAAAAATTCTTAAATAAGCTGCCTGAGGCAACGTAGCTATTGTAATACTGTTTTAAGTATTATAAACCATTATGATACTTGTTTATAAAGTCTTCTGTTTCAAAAGTTTGAAGTGGTAGCTTTACACAAAATTTTCTTTCAGAAAGGGGAAATCTGGCAGTTCTGACCTGATTTTGCCGTTTACGTGGTGGCTGCAACAYTGAATATCCTGATGAAAGGAATCTCAGCTGAAGCCTATACCCTCTCATTTCTTCTTCTTAGGGCTTATTCTGCAGCACTTCAGAGAGCTCCAAGACATCACTGTGCCTCTACTCTACGAGAYACCAGAGAGATACAGCTGCTTCTTGGGATTTCAAAAATAATTAAAGGCAAGAGACAACAAAGGAAGGACGAAAGAAAGAAGAATGTGAAAGAGGCAACGYGAGCCGCTTGCAAACAAATACATGCACATTCAGGTCTGTTAAAAGGTGTACTTTTTTCARTTTGATACATTWATCTTTTCTACCAGGCTAATTTGCYGGAATTACTTCAGRGCATTTTTAYTGCAAGAAAATAACGTGGCTGAAGTTTATCCATTTTTGTTACGAATTTGCTACCTTTCAATATACTCCCAGAATTTAAAATCTTCCTATGTTTTTTAAAAATTGTGGCAGAGATAACGTCTGATCCAATTTAAAACCACAACTGAGTCTTTCCCGCATGTAGATGTATATTTGGCAGGACTAATTTTACAACCACTGTTTTAGCTGTTTGTGATTAGTGGCAGCTCAGAAGCTTCCCAAAGTGATAAGGAAAATACTACTGAACAAAAAAACAGCATCAGCAAACCTAACAAAATAAAAAAGGGAAAGATTATTTCTCTGTAGGAGGGGCTGCCATGACTTCCTGGAAGTCTAAAACCGCCTGTATTCCCTGTGCAGGAGCCAAAGAGGACTCGGATGGAGAGGTTTTACCCTCCCTGCACATCACTGCTTTAACCCAGCTTTAATCCCAGCAGGAGGTTAGGAAGTGCCCTCAGCCTGCTACACACAGATGTGTGGGGGAACAGAGCTACAGGCATGGAAATGAAGTCTCACACAGCCCATTGTAGCTCTCTTGTCCTGTCTTTCTGTATTCCACGGATAACAAACACCCCCAATTAAGGTGGAGGTTGCTTCTCCCCCAATGCCCTAGGTCTCCTCAAAGAGGWGAGCTCCAGGACCTCTGCACACTCCCTGTTACCCAGGTCCTGCTGAGCTGCAGCCAGGCAATGGCATTTCAGAGAACAAAACACTGAGGGAAACCCACAAACAGTCCTCTTTCCCCCATGGCACACCATAGACAAAGCCACTTCTTACAGGAATTGCCCATATTTCCTGTAAGAAAGCTGAGAGGAGTGTGACAGAYGACTGTCACCATTCCACCATCCTCCAGTCTGCTCCCCCAAAGCACAGGTACTTCTCAAGCATCGAGGTAGTGACAAACAGAAAGCAATGATGGTAGTTATGCTGGAGACAGAATAATTCCTGCAAATATACCACACTAATGATTAAATATATTAGCATAAACATGTATTATTTATGGATGAAATGCATAACTTATTACCACCACAGTCTAGAGCACTTGCAGTTTCCTAAGAGAGGGAAATGCTCATGAAGCACAAGTAGTTTGTCATTTTATCAACAGCTCTCAAACCTCCAAAAATACTTCTTAACTACATCCAGAAAAATTACAGACCACAGCCATGTTTGCCTTGTGATTACTTGAAAGCTAAATAAATCTTCTCTTTGAAGTGGAAACAAAGGTTTTGAAGGTTTTACTGAGTTTTTGGCCACAAATTTTATATATAAAAGCACCGATTTAAGCACTTATTATATCCCAACCAAGATAATTTTTGGACACACTCTGCTTACTTTTTGGATGGGTTTATATTTGATTCAATCACAGTAATTCTACAGCTCATATAATACTAAGAACTAGTCAGGGAAACAAAGAATATTGCAGATATTTCTATTTATAGATGACTGGTCTGCAGTTTGGTGATTTTGCAACAAGGAGTGGAAGACATAATTCTCTTCTTTTCAATACCACATGGTAGAAGCAATTAGAAACAGCCTCAAATTACATGAATTTCCTTTTCCTGATTTCACATACACTCCTATCTTAAGCCTTTAGATCACCCTCAAGCTCCCACTCTGAAAAACGAACACTACACTTACATCCCCAGTACCATCTTTGCCATCAGAGACTTCACTCACTACATATGTACCCTGCGGGTTTTTTTTTGAAAAATTACTTCAGGACCACAACAATCCTGAAGAAACACTGAGGCCAGGTTAACATCCCCTGTAGAAAAGTCTGTGTGAAGAGATGGTGCTTTGCAACATCTGGCAGCTGCAGAACCATCTGGGCAGCTTTGTTGTTGTTGAAGTCAAGGYGGGCATCTCTGAATACTGCAGACACTTAAGGAACTCAAACTCAAGAAGAAGACCCATTACAGAAGTTAAGCCACACTACAAGGAATAAATTTTACTATAAATTAGTAGTCTGCACGGTCAGACTGGRTAGGGCTCTGAGCATCCTGATCTAGTTGAAGATGTCTCCACTCTTTGCAGGGGTCAGACTAGGTGATATTTAAAAGACCCTTCCAACCCAAACTATTCTATGTTTCTATGAGAAATCAGTGGGCCAGGAACACAGGTCCATCTCTCTATACTCTGTTACATGCAGAACAGCACTGAGCTTTGCTATGTTGCTGGCAATCATGTCAGAAGGGCTATTAAATGTCACGAGTAAGATTTTATTACAGTCTAATTACAAAGCAGGCAAGAGAAGATTCATTGTCTCCTCTGTGTCTCATGTGGTATTAAAAACCTTTCCCAAAGCAACACAATCTGTTAAGTCAAAACCAGTTACTAGACTTGTTGTGCTACAGGTATGACCTAGGTGTAGCAACTCTGGCTTTTGTTTAATAAAGAGGGGGGAAAAAAGCAGCTGTGTGATGAYTCCAGCAGAAACAGAAGAAATGTATCAAACTGAATTCTGACATGCAAATTTAAAATCTCAAATCTTAATGGAAAAAAGTAGCAATTCACTTTTGGGGCTACCTGTAACTTCCCAACACATTGCACTTCATTGCTTAGGAAACCTTTGCGTCTGAGGACCTTTTGTGCTGAAGTTGTATGCCCTGAGTTCAGGCTGAGTGTTCTGAGGAGCTGCAGCCAAAACAACCCAGTCACTTCCAAGAATGTAGTTGGGCAAAAAAAGGAACCTTTTATTCTCAGAACACAGGGCATTGAAACTTGTCCCAGCATAAATTCTTTTCACTCCCCAACTTGTGAGTACTTGAACTAGGAATTCCAAAGCGGCTCTTCCACAGTGCTTTATCCACTGGTTTGTGTAAGTCAGGTGAAATAAAAATATCATCCTCACTACTCTTTTGCAAAATCTTCCCATTTAAAAGTAGATATAAGGGAATGGATAGGCAGTCTGCTAAATCAAGGACTTAAGACTTCTCAGTCATTTGATAAGCACAAGCTTCAACAGCACTTACTTGTACAAAATGATGATGTTGGGATATTTGATACTTCCATTTCACAGATGTTACTAAGTTCAACCAAAGCCCATTGAGTACTCTTATCAGATGAAGAGATATTTACTTGCAGGAGATGAAAGAATATTTAAACTTTTATCATGGTCCATTTAATTTTCTTGAGAAACTTTTATTTCTTCATATCAGAGATATGAAGTCCGTGTATAAAATATACTGTGTGCCACAGCAACTTCTCTTCCATTCAAAAAGGCTGACTCCCATTTTTAAAAAGCAGAATTAAACTGCAATCTCAGCTCAGCATTAATAGGGACAGCAAATATAGTACCCTAAGATAGAGTGCCTGTAACACACATAAYTTATCTGTACAGAACAAGCTGGCAGAGCAGTTACGTCTTTAGCAAACCAGACTCAATATGAAAAGGATTTACTTGCATGCAAGAACATTTGCAGTCTCTGTGCAGTTTTACTTTGAATAGATTTAACATTTAACTAGTTCAACCACATTAATCCGGGAGCTGTGGACTCCTGGAAAGTATTCATCATTYTTCATTCAGAACCAAAAATTACATTTGCGGCCACAAAAGGTGGAATTTCAAAGAACTGTATGCAAATTTTAAAACATCAGTATCTAAATAAATATGAAAACCTCCCAACTTCCTCAGGAAAAAAAAAAGTAAGATTCATAGCAAGGCTACACTTTTCCCATTTATATCAGAATAAGTTTTAAGCTTTAAAAGACAGAACTTGAAGCAGCTTTTTCTCAGATAGTAAAGGCCATCACTTTTGAAGTGTCCCAATTGCAAAGGCTAAATTGCAACATTAATGATGAAATACTCCAGTCAGAAGGACCTTTAGATTGAAAATTTAAATGAGAAACCAACTCAGTGCAGTTACTGATAATGCGAGTTAATTAAGAACATTTTTGAACATTTGTCCTATTTCCTCACTGTGATTTCCAGGTTTGCTAAAGAGTTTCCTATTGTGCTGCACATCACGCTCCAGGGTACGGCAATAGCTGCCCTTTATGCAACTCCTTTATTTGATATTTTGAATTTTACAGTTTATCTTGAGATAAAGGCGTAGAGAAATGGATTAAAGGAAAATATGTTTTACTGCCATTATGCTGCTTTCCTACCGGGGAAGGACAGATGGGTGTTTGTACAGTTAAATCCATCTCTGGTTGTCTCCCATTCCCGGGCACTATTCAGTGCCCTCCCCCCTCTGCTGCAGTCCACAGCCTTCCAAAAAAAACTCCACCAAAATGTAAAAACCCCCATTCCTTCCATATGTTAATCCAGGAAAGGAAAAGACTATGAAGCAACTGAGAACAAACATGAGAGCCCTACACTGGTACATCCCCCACTCCAAGCTAGCTAAAAATACACAAAAGTGTTCTGACATTTGCCATGTGTATGTATGGAGCAGCAGGCAGAGAGGCTGCCGTGTTTTCCTATCCTGAGCAATATTTAAAATGCCACAGCACCTGGCCCGCAGCTCTGGCTCAGGGAAGTATAACTTGCTCTTCACCTTGATGCAAATTTGTCCCTCTCACAAAGGGAGACTTGCACTACGGCTCCACCATCACTGTGGCCAACAAAATTCCCTTGGAAGCCAAAGCCTCCTCTCCACTTCAGCCGGATGCAAGAGATGATCCTGCCGTCTGCAGTGGGGTCTGATTTTTCAAAAATAGCTCATCCATTGGTTTGTGAAGCTGAGTCTGCATAACACTAAGTGTGTCTCCTATYAGTTTAATCACAGTCCCTGCCCCTGCAAACCACAACCCCAGAAAATCCAGCTTCTCTCCCATTCCCTGGCAAGCTGTCTTGTGGATGGCAGGAGAAAGGAGACTGCCTCCTGCTCTGCATGCAGAGAATCCTCCTCCCTCTCCAGTAGACAGCACTTCACCTGCYTGTCATTCTCTTCAATAACTTGGCTTGGAAAACTACAACACCTCGAGCAAGTCTCATCTGATCTGTGGGTCTGAACTTCGATGTTCTTTCACTGGCCAAATTTCTTCCCTCACACTTCAACAAAGCACCTTTCTCTTCTTCCTTTTTATTTTTATTTTTAAATTTTACTCTCCCAGACAGATACCAGAAAAATCCCTTGCATAGCAACTTCTCCTCTCAGTACCACACTCAATATGCATTCTTCCAAATAAAAATTCTCRTCTTTTATCCCACTGGTTGAGACTTCTGCTGCCAACTCTCCCAGCTCTCTTAATCAAGCATATTTGTCAATGAACTTGCAAGCACAGTGCATGTGCTCGATAAAGCAAAGATACGTGTARAAATCAGCTGCCAAACTCTTTTACAAAGTAAACAAGACATTAATCTGCCTCTTGCTTCCCTGTTCCCACTTCAGTCCCTCTCCAAACCCTTGTGTTCTCCTTCTGCCTGCAGCCACCTCCATGCCTACTGTTCTGAGCTGTTCTGCCCTCAGCTTGATTCAGCATTTCTGCATTTCAGCATCGTCACCTCCCTCCTACCATCCACATTCTTAGACTGGGACAATGCAAAAGCCATTATGCCACTCCTTAGAAATAACCCAGGTGAAACAAAAAAAGCTCTGGCCTGCCACATTCCAAGCAAAAGTATGTTCTGAAATACCAAAATGCATCTTACTGCATTTTATARTAACACAAGCAAGCAGCTTTCTGGTCAATGAGTGTAAAGTGCCTCTAGTTTTTTTTTTTTAAACTTCATTTGATTTCTTGGATTCAACATATTTATTACACAGAACTGTGGGTTTTCGCTCATTTCAAGGCTATGTTTTTGCTTTAGCATCCCCATTTCTGCCTTTTTCAGATGCTCTCCTGTCCTGGGTTTATTTTCAACAATCACTACCTCCACCCTTGAACCTTTCCACAACCTTTATTAAAAAAAGCCCCAAAAACCAAAAGACCAACAAAACCCCACCCATATTCTCTTCCTCACCTCACCCACGTTCCGACAGAACTCAGGCTCCCAGGTTTGTTTGTGATCTCCTGCCTGCCTGCTCTGCTC